>NW_006921654.1:4569313-4586292 GCF_000298275.1 Orycteropus afer afer
CCTGTTCTCAAGAGGAATGGTTTCAGTCTCTCTCCATTGAGGGTAATATTGGCTGTTGGTTTTGCATAAATGCCTTTTATTATGTTGAGGAATGAAGAAGGACCACTTTTTTAAAATTTGCACAAAGATGTTATATGGGCTAACAGAAAAAGTGAGATGGGCCCTATTCCAGTATTTAAAAAAAAAAAGATCCTTTTGTCTTCTTTTATGGTTTTATTGCTTATGTTTAAATTTTAGATTCATGTGGAGTTTATATTTTGGTGTGTGGAGTGAGATGAGGATTCACTTCATTTTTTCTCAAGTGGCTAACCAGTTATAGCAATATAATTTGTTTAATAATCAATTTCTTTTTTCCCTACAGTTCTCAAACTTTTATCATATAAAAATGATAACAGGTGATTTTGTAAGGGGCTTAATATGTGCCAGTTACTATTGTATGCCCCCGTTTTGGTTACCTGGTGCTGCTCTAACAGACGTATCACAAATGTATCACTTTAACAAACAGGTGTTTATTCTCTTAAAATTTAGGCGCCTAGAGGTCTGAGTTCAAAGTGCCAGGGTCTAGGGGCTGGATGGAAGACCCTTGACTTAGGGCTTCAGCTCTCTCTCTTGCTCCTGGTCCACTGGAGCTGGAGGCTTTTTTCACTCAGGCAGTTGCTGGCTGCTGAGGCTGACAAACCCAAGGTCAACAAGTAAAAAGGCACAGTGTCAATTCTACCAAACCACAATGCAGGCCACTGATTCAAGTCCATTAAGAGTCCCCAGATTGGCAGACAACATGGTAGGCTGCTGAATGACGACTCAGCTATGTGCAACATCCAAGCATGCCAAAAACCTGCAGACCAGTTCCAAAGCTTCTCCTTATATACTGGAAGCAGACCACATCCCAAAAGCAGCTACTTAGCTGCTCGCAGCAGATTCTACATGTAGTTAATTGCTCATCATGAGGACTAACTACAACCAGCTGCCCAGCCACTCAAAGATTGCCAGTCTCATCATGGGGACTAACTACAACCAGCTGCCCAGCCACTCAAAATTGGGCCCAGCCAAGTTGACACATAACCTTAATTACCAAAGCCCTTTAAATGTATCATCATTTCAATTAATCTTCACCATCAGTACCAAGCTACTTTCTTTCTTTCTTTTAGTTGTATTGAAAACCAGAGGGATTGAGAACACTCCCTCCAGAATTGTCCTAGCATTCTTGTTTGTTTGTCTTGATAACTTTGGTATCACTTTACCAAAATAACAAAAATCCTTTTAATATTTTGATTGGGAAAGCACTGAATTTACAAATTTAGGAGCGAGCAGACTTCTTTTTAAGTTGGCTGCCTTCTATCCCCTTTGTCTCCTTTCAGTACAGGTTACTTTCTTCTCTTCCCAGTATTCTTTTGTAGTGTCTGCCTTCTCATTTAAAAACTTTGTTGATGATCTGGAGTGAATAAATAGATAGGAAGCCTTCACATTCCTGAAATTTAGTTAATTTGACCTTTTAGGACTCTAGTCCCTGACCTCTTCTGTCCTTCAAGATTCTTGTTTCAGAGACAGATTCTGTCACACATCTCTCTCCAGGAGTATGGGTCCATTTTTATTCTGCATTGTTAAGGTCCCAGGACAGTGAGATGGTCTGGAGGCAATTTCCCCATTCGCCAGGTGGTTGGAACCCTCCTCTGAGAACCTCTCTAGGGCACGGTGTGCTTCATGTGGAGGTTGGTGTACAGAAGTGAGGGGGGCCTCACTGTCTGCTCTCAGAAGAAGAAAGGGATCTGGCTTGATACTGAAGTGTTTGCAGTAAAAAGGAAGGCACTGAGTGTAGCAAGGGCCCCAAAACAGAAGAGGGAGAGATGCTGTTTTGAAGGTTAATGCAGACCTGTCTGATGCCAAGAGGCCACTGAAAATAACCTGAGCTAATCTGGTGACACAGAGTCTGCAGTTGGCGGATCTGGTGCTGCCTGCTGGGTGGTAGAGTTTCCTGGGGTGGGCTGGTAGTGATGGTGCTCACTTTCCCCCTCCCTCTCACAGTGCACCATGACCCTCATCTACCTCACTGTGGAAGATGTTTTCCAGCTCATCAACTACTTCAGCTTCAGCTACTGGTTCTTTGTGGGCCTGTCAGTCGCTGGACAGCTCTACCTTCGCTGGAAGGAGCCAGAGCGGCCCCGGCCCCTCAAGGTCAGCAGCTCTGGGCAGGGTAAGGGTGGGCCCTCTCCCAAGGTGTCTTCTTACCCATGCCCCCTTCTCCCATTTCTCCTTACTTAATACCTCATCCTTTTCATTTCAGCTGAGCCTGTTTTTTCCCATCGTGTTTTGCTTATGCTCCATTTTTCTGGTGATTGTACCGCTCTTCAGTGATATCATCAATTCCCTCATTAGCATTGGGATTGCTCTCTCTGGGGTTCCTGTCTACTTCTTGGGTGTTTACCTGCCAGAGTCCCGGAGGCCACTCTTAATTCGGAATATCCTGGGTAAGCGTCTCTGGCCTGTTCCTCACAGGCCATGTGTTTTCATATTTGAGTGCAGAGCTGATGTGGTGACTAGCAGTTTCTCCCTGTGCTAGTGATTTGCAGAAGGTATGAGACCTGACTGCCGTAAGTGGCCTCTTCCCTTTTGATTTTGACATGGTCTCTTTAGTTCTAACTTCAGAGTCCTATTTAGGAGTTAAAGCAATCTACCTGGGAAGAGGAGGCATCATGCATGATGCTCTAGGTGGGCATGGGATGCAGGACAGTGAAGTCCATTCAGAGTAGGGGGTGAAGCCTGGCACAGGGTCTCAGGGAAGCCATAGATGTGCTTTAAGTCAGCCTGTGGTGTTCAGATGGGGGCTATGGCTAAATGTCAGTTTGCTAAATCCTGTGTTTCTCTATCTTCATTTAGCTGCCATCACAAGAGTCACCCAAAAGCTTTGCTTTTGTGTCCTGACTGAGCTGGATGTAACTGAAGAGAGAAGGATGGAGATGAAAAGTGACTAGAGACCAGGAATGACCTTCCCTGAGGCCCAGAAGGCTGGCCACTGGTGGGTCATCTGCTGAAGTTGCCATGACGAGACTTTGTGGAGCCTATGGAGACACTTCACCAGAGCCCAGCCTTCTAGAACTAAGGGAGCCTGTTTGCCCATGTTATGTAAAGAGCTCAGGGCTGATGGCCTGCCCAGGTGGCTTCCTCATTGGTAAGGAATAGGAGGAGACTCAGAACCTGGGGCCACACTGAAGGTGGGGACTTGGGTGGGGGAGAAGCTGGGGGGAGTTTTGTGAGCCAGGGGATAATGGTCTTTTAGTTTTGTTTCTTGTGTGTAGGTGCAGCCTTTGCAAGAACTTACTTGGGGAGTTGCACTGGGGGAAGAGGGAATGTAGTTAGTAGCTGTGGCTAGTGGTTTCTGAGTTTGACAGTCTCCATTGGGCTGCTTTATGGAAAGTTGTCTTCTGATCAGGTCCAGGCACCTGATTTTAGAAATCTGAAATGCTACTGTTTCTTCGTCTGCTTCAAAGCCCTTCCTGGGGAAAGTGCTGTTTTGCATTATTTATGATGTTGTTTAATCCAGAACACCAATTCTAACAAAGCATTGGTGTTCACCTACCTGCAGAATACAACAGCATGTACTTAAAAACCCAAAGCTGAGTCCCTCAGCCCTCAGAGGTGTCTCTTTGTGGTGGTGGGTCAGACTCTGGCCCCAGATTTATGCTCTGTTTAGTGGTCTTCTGTTTAGTCTTACTTGTGAAAGTGAACTGTAAAGATTTTTCACTCATGTACTTGTTACACTTTAATACATAGATAAGTCATGTTTAAGCACCTGGCTCAGGTCTAGCAAGGACAGAGGAACAAATTCATGAGTCAGAAGTCTGATAATACAGGAATACCTCAGGAATATTGTGGGTTTGGTTCCAGACCACCACAATGAAGTGACTATCACAGTAAAGCAAGTCATGTGACTTTTTTGGTTTTCCAGTGCATACTGTTTACACTATACTATAGTCTGTTAAATATGCAACAGCATTATGTAAAAGTTTTAAATATGAGAATTACCAAACTGGGACAGACACGAGGTGAGCATATGCTGTTGGAAAAATGGCATAATACACTTGCTTGATGCAAGGTTGCCACAAACTTTCAATTACTAAAAAATGCAGTATCTGCAAACTGCAATAAAGTGAGGTATGCCTGTATTGCAATTTTGAAGGATAATCCTTTATTTTACTTGAGATCATAGGTTTTTCAGTTGGTAGGTAAATCTCTGGGTTTGTGATATGAACTGTGAGGCAGAAACTGTTCTGGAATTTGGATGGATCACCTGAATTCTTTTGATGGTCAGTGGCTTGGAGAACATCTCACGGATGGACCCAAGCCACCAAATGGCTTGTTCCTTTCTGCAAGGGCCAGTGTGAGGGACTGCTGTGCAGATCCAAGCAAGCCTACCCTGGTGCTACAAGTTGTCATTTGCTTTTCCTGAAAACCTCACAGTAGGCTGCTTCCTCCTGTTCCTGGCAACAGGCTTTGTTTACACTCTGAGCTGCCTTGGTATGGGTCATCGGCAGAGTGCCCTCCTCCCCTGCTTGCCTCCCCATGCCAAGGTCTGGTGGGGCTGCAGTCTTGGAAAGCTTGGATGCTTGTGGGGACTTCTGGTTTCTCCCTGCAAAGACCAGCAGAGACTGGGAGAAAAAACTGCTTCAATCTCAGTCTGGTTCTTCAGCAAATGGCAAGTGGAAGCAACTGATTTTGGTGCTCAGGCTGGCCTTAGTACCCAGGCCAGGCCAGAGCAGCAGGTCTGGCCTAATGGATCTTCCCTCACGGGCACCATGGCTGCACTGGATCATACAACTGTCTTGAGATACCCTCAGACACTGTCATCTTGGGCCTAAAAGAACTTGGTTGCTTGGCAAGCCAGTGTCCTTTGGTTTTAGAATTGGTCAGTAGTAGAGACATAAATCATGAGGCAATCTCCTTTCTGACCATTCTTCTCCACCAAACTTGCCTGTCACAGACAAGGAAGTAACCTTGGTGATATACTTGCTCAATAAAGATGATTGAGGGCAGCATGACCACAACTGCCTTGGACTGGGGGCATCCATCTGTGAGAACATGGGGGACATTCCTGCTGTCATTGTTTGGAGATTTGGGTAGTAAATTCCTGACAACAGGGAGTCTTGTACAAAGACTGACTTGCCTAAACTATGTCAACATGATTCCTGTCTGAGCCAAGCTGGCACCTGTCCCGCATTCTCTGGAGCTAATCCTTTAGGCAGAGTGCCCTTGTTTTGAGGCTCTCTAACCCTGGCTTTAGCTTTCTCCACTTAAGTAATACCAGCTAGTCCCAGAAACTTGCTGCCCCCCAGTGGCTTTCTAGGGGAAACAGGGCCTCAGATCATGCTTAGTGAGCCATGGCATCCTCATTACTGGATGGGGACAGCCTCTTTTCTGTCTGTGCAGTGAAGACTTCTCCCAGGAACCCTCCTATGGGAGGGAAGCCAGAGACTCCTGACAGCACTCAAGCTTCATGGTGGAATTAATTTCCACTAGGTCTTTGTTGTCTGTGTTCTAAAATCCTTCTCCTGGGGTGCTAATCCCTTTTGCACTGGGTATGTGTATGATGTTGTCAGTCCTTTAATGCTGGCAAAACTTCATGGGTACATAAACAGTAGTGAGCACATTGGAGTGGCACAGAGTGGTTTTTAATCCTTTATTTTTAAGCCTACAGAAGGAAACTAAATTAAGAAGATGACTGGTATTAGATATGTAAGTCACTGTCACTTTCAACACTGAATTGTACCTTTGTGAAACCAAGTCGTTGTTGCTTTAATTAAACACACCCACACACACACACACACACACACAAAAAAAAACCTCACTGCCATAGAGTCAGATGCGACTCATAGCGACCCCTCCTTGGGTTTCCGAGGTGGTATCTCAATGGAAGTAGATTGCCCAATCTTCCTTCTGAGTGGTGGCTGATGGGTTTGAACTGCCAGCCTTCTGGTTAGCAGTTAAATGCCTTAGACACTACACCACCAGAGAGTAGGGCCTAAATATACATAAAATTTAGCCTCACTTTGGCAGATTAATAACTCCATGTTGATAGGAACTAATGCAGGTAAAGACGTACAAAATGGACATCACTTAAATCGAGTGAGCTCTCGAATGGGTGAAGGTGGGACAGAAGAGTAGAAATGCTCATAAAATCTTAAGAGGAATAGGTTGGGAAGAAGGCATCTCACTTGTTCACCCTCCCCCATAATAGTGAATCTGATAAACTGTGCCAGGGAAAGAGGGCACTTTGATCAAAGGTTTTGTGTATCGTTTTCCTAGACCTGCACTGTCCACTGCAATAGCCACTAGCAGGTAGCTAGTTAAAGTTTTCGCTCCTCCATCACAATCAATTTCAAGTGGTCAACAGCCACCTATGGCTGGTGGCTACTATCACCCCATGCAGATATACAACAATTTCATCACTGCAAAAAGTTCTACTGGATAATGTCACACTAGGGAAAAATGCCAAGTCAATCAGAGTTAAGGCAGCTGAGGTATGAAGAGGAACAGGGACAGTGAATTTGCTTTCAGAAAATAAAAATTCTAGTAACAAACTGGTCTTGTTGATAGCTTGTTTTTGGTAAGCATTGTGAACAGTAAGCATTTCTCAATGGAAAGTTAAGTTCAGGGTGTACTTTCCTTTTCTTCACTTGCCTTTTGTCTTCTGTGTCAAATGTCATTCAGAAACTTCTTACTCCACCCCCTATTTTGGGGGGTTGGGGCTAGAGTGAGAAAATGCATAAGAAGTCAGGTTGAGAGGGCTTTATTGGTTTAAAAGGAATTACTTGCTCTCAATATTCAAAGTCAGTCTTTACTAAAGACAGAGTTACCACATTTATATACATTGCTCCTTGGCACCACTGCCAAAGGAAGATGACAATCTTCATAGCCATTATCAGAGCCAAGAAGCAGGAAAGTGTGACAGTTGTCAACTACCCCCCCCAAGGCAAATTCTACTTTTTACTCTTACAGCCATTACTTTTCAGTCTGTGCTGCTACAAGGGGTTTACTGTAGGCCTGTCAGACTCCCTCTATCAAAAGGAACAGGCTTAGTGGGCAGCCTAGCAACATGGGTAGCATAGGGAAGCTGAAACTCGTTGCTGACAAAACAGTCAGGGGTCCCTCCTCCTTTATTGGTTTCAGAGTAGAATGGGAAAGTGTTTACCAGACAAAATGCCTGGATTGTGAAGCTAAAGGAAGCTTCATTTTTACAGTATTGTTTTAGACTGTAGGGTCACTTATGATCAAAGCAAAGGGGCCCTACTGTTAGCAGAAAAGACTCATGCCCTTAGCATAGTCTTCACTGTGGAGGGATGGTGCTGTTACATATACTTTCCCCATAAACACGTTAACTAGAAAATCCAAGAGGATGTTACTAGGGCAGCGAATGCTGCAGTCACAGAGCCCTCAAGACCTGTGGCAGAACTTGGGGACAGTCTCAGGATCAGTCTGAATCCAGGGAGCTGTCATAGTCAAACTCCTTCTGCACATCCAAAGGGTATTTGTTGCTCCAAATATGTGGTTTTCTACTGCCTCGTTCCTCTTCACTGAGGTTGTCATCTTCATCAGAACCTAGAGTGAGATACTAGGAGTGAGCTCTCGATGTATTATTTTCTAGGCTACCATGAGAGCCCTTCCCTTTGCAAAGAATGTTTTTGTTCCCCATTAGAAAATAATTGCTCAAAACAGAAAGTAGAAGTTCTTTTTAAAAAAGTAACCATCTAAATTCCCTTAATACTGGAGTATTTTGTCACTCTCCCACTCTAGTATAGGATTTTTGTTATAACATTTATAGTTAATTGTAAATAATTTTGTACGTTGCCCCTTTTCCTATTAACATATCATAGCCACTAACCTAATAAAATATTCCCATTTTTTAAATTAACTATTCCTGTCATGAGACATCAAGAAATTCTTTTTATTGGCACCTTGAACATAGTCATCAAAAGGATTGTGTTGCCCAAGTACCCTTCCTCTTCCCCTAGGTACTATGCCTGTGTCACATCTTTCTCCAGATGGTCATAAATGTAGCAACTACATGAAGTTAGATAACTGACTTGTATAAACCCCGGGCTTACTCCTATACCTGGTTCATTGTGTACCTGTGATCACAAACTGACCAGCTGAATCTCTCCAAGTTTATCTAGTCCTTTCACTTACTCTCAACCATTGATAAAATGTTTTCTCATTTTCTGGACGAAGAAAACTGAAGGTCACTGAGGTGAAGTAATTTGTCCAACACCTAGCTAGGCAGTGACAGAAGTAAGGATTTGAACCCAAGCCTGAGGGCTTTAGGCCCCCAGTATTCCTCCTGCAAACACTGGGCCTTGGGTCTCCTAAATTTCCAGCGACTTGTGGTCAAGCTGTAGGTGCTCCATGGCAGAGAGGAAAGCTGGTCAAGATATGTCCGTCAACTGGGTCAACTGGGCTCACACCACAGCTTTAGATTCTACCAGTCCCTCCCCATCTGGGGCTGCCCCTCACCTGTGTAACCTTCCTCGTCATCACTGCTGTCCTCCTCTGGGTACTCATTGCGCCAATTACTCTCACTGTTTTCATCATCTTCATCATCATAAACATCCTCAGGTTGTTCATCATCATTCACCTGCACATCTCAACACAAATATGAATCTAAAGTCAAAATACCTAAGGTTATGCTTTTTGGGAGAAGCTATTAGCAGACCAGCTTGGGGAGATGTCATTTATGGATGCTATGTGAAAAAGAGGCCAACTAAGAATTAATTAGATTCTGTTGCATAAAAGGTTATAGTGTTCTAAGCTATGAAGCAGGGAGCCCTACCCTACTCAGAATTCAGTTCCAGGTACCCCATTCCTGGCAGAAGAGGCTGAACTCCACCAGAAGGGAAAACCCCAGGGTGGGGAGGCGCAATGGCTGAAGGCACCCAGATGGGAGAGGGAATTACAGATTATGGGTGATACCAAGGTCAGAACCAAAACCCAAAGGTGTGGGGTGCAGGAGGAGTAGCACTGCAGTGGTCCCACGTGGGTACCTGATTGTGGCTGCGAGGTATAAGGTGCTTCTCTCACGCATATAATGGTTCATTTTTGTCAATCATTTTAGAATTTGTTTTTTAAAAAATGCCAGGTTGGTAGCTTTCTTCATGCACAGTTTTCCAGATATACAAGTTTTTAAAATGCGTTTTTCTTTTTCTTGTTAAGAAGTTTTGGTTTGTCTTTATTTTATTATAAGCCCCCTCACCTTTTTTTTCTGGAAATGGGGTAGATATAAAATTCCCTTTACTAATTCCAGGTTCCTAAAAGGCTCTTAGAATAAATTTTCCCTTTTAAGCAGGGACAAGAACTAAGAACACTCAATCAGAGTGAGTCCAGGGGGAGAGAGGCACCCTGACTGGAGAATCAGCTTAGGCTGCCTCATGCCTCTTCCTCATGGGCCCTCTTACCAGCTCCCACTCCTGGCTGTAGGGCTGAACAGAGAGGATGTTCTCAATCCACCCTGGCGTGGCCATCTCCAGGTAGTAAATGTCATACACATAGTCACCATCCTTTTCTTCCTCTTGGTGCCCAATTCCTGGTCCTTCCTCAGAGATGGTCAACCGCTCACGGATCAACTCTGTGGAATTGCAGAGGATCACATCTGGGTCAGATGTCTGTAAAGAAAACACAGCAACTGGTACGTGCAGGACCCAAAAAGTGGAATGTTTCAAGGAGGGAAAACCTTAAAGTGGTGTGAAAGAAGGCTCCCTACAGTTCTATGTTGGATTCAGAATTCTTATCCCCGTGGACTACCAGTCTATTGGTAGCTATAAACTTAAAAACAATTCTTGTAAAATTAATGTGTAGTTCTTCTATTGAGGTAGAAACTTACAAGACAGCCTTCTGCTTTTTTGTGCTTAGCTGACACAAAAGAATATATGGAAGGACTAGGCTGAGAAGGGAGGGCCATAGGGCTCGTCCCCAGGCTCTGAGTCAGACCTGCTTGAACAGGCCTTCTCTGAGCAGCTTTAGTATGACGCTGTCCCCTTGGGGACTCTTAAGCCCACAGCAGTGCCTCCATGGCTGATCCCCAAATAGTTCTGTGTTTTGTACAGCCTCTTATAGGGAGCCCATGGGTGATTCCTAGACCTCGTGACCACTACCAGCCATCACCTATCACTTAGCTTGCCCTATACAGGAGTGGACTCACTACAACTTAATTTCTGCTTCAAAGAACAGCTTGAGATGGATTGCCCCAGATTAGCACTGGCCCAGGTACCAACAGGTTGTGTTATCCAGGGCTTGATAGCACAGGTCAGTTTGAAACCAGGGGGACATGCTGCAGATGGCAGCTCCAGACACGTTCATCACAAGTGGCTGCCAAGCTTGAACCAGACACTAGGGGTGTGAGGGGTGTCCATGGCCAAAGTAGGCAAAGGTTCTCCGTCATTTATAGGCTAAAGGGAATTCTTCTGGCTATGCAAAAACTAGACACAGTTTTTGTGCAGGCTTTTGACCAACCTCAAAGCTTTATGAGGAAAGTTGTGGGTCAACCTCACAAGCCCCCCAGTCACTGCCATTGAGGCAATTTTGAATCATAGTGACCCCCACTGGGATTCTGAGGCTGTCAGTCTTTACAGAAGTGAACTGCCCCATCTTCCTTCTATGGAGCTGGTGGGTTTGAACCACTGGCCTCCTGGTTAGCATCCAATTGCTTTATCCACTACGCTATCAGAGCTCCTTCAACATGCCCCAGCCTGGAAAATTATGCAGCCATTAAAATGTTTACAAAGACTAGCAATACAGAAAAATGGCCAGACATAGAATTACATAATGGGAAATAAACCAGTTTTACTCCAGCTGCCTTTGGACTGGAGTAAAATAGGTGAAGTTCCCCTGCCCCACCTTCTACTTCCTCCCCCTGCTGAAAGAAGTATTATTTTAAGTCTATGTCCATGTATATGTTTCTCCATATTTTCAACTATACTACATATAGCATTTTGTACATATGTAAGTATTTTTCTATATTGTCAGTTTCCTTGGCTATCAATTTAATGGTCAAGGTGTTAATTTCTTAGATTCAATGTTTAGCCTCTATACACAATGTTGCAACAAATGGGCCCCTTCTTATATTTGGAAAATTAGGATAACACTATCTACCTCATAGGGTTTTTGTTAGGATTAAATGAGTTAAATTGAAAGAAAATATTTAGCACAGTGCTTGATAATGAGTACTTAGTAAACAGTAGCTTTTGTTAATATGGTTTGTTTCTGTTGAATTAGTTCTCTAGAATAAATCTTGTGGGTGGGATTACTAGATGAAAGAAACTGCACTTTTAATTATAATTTTGTAGATTTTCTATTAAATTGTACTTCATTTGCTTAAAACTTAAACCATGTCAATTTAAGGAGAAATCCACTATAATGGGGCATAGAAATGTTAGTTTAATTTTAAATATCTTTAGATTTTTGGATGGCTTTAGATTCCAACCAACAAAAAGAACATTAATATATTTTTAGATAGGCCCCAGGGTATTTACAGGGTTCATGATATGTAAATCCAAACTGTTTTCCCAAAGGCTTAGCCTCAATTTAAAGCACTATAGCCTTGTACCATTTTAATCACAGCCTTGCTAGCAGTGTTATCGACTACCCTTTTTCCTGCTAGTCTAGTAGACATAACATAGTACTTACTCTGTATAAACATTTTTTGTGTTTACAGTTTATACTGCTAGATTTGAAAAATCTGTTCATATTCTTTATCAGTTTATTTACCAGTTTTTCCAGTAAAATCAAATGAGCTATTTATTTTGATTCCACTGAACATTGGTTTACTTTTAAAAATTTATAACTCATGAATCAGTTTGGAATTAGTTTTGGTGAAAGATGTGGTTATGGATATCATGCCCACATTGCTATTCAGGTACCCCAGCACCATGATTAGATATTTTATGCTTGCTCTATTTTGAATTAAATGTTCATTTTTTAAAACTTCAGAAAGTATTAAATTTTTTTTTTTTTTTAGTATTTATTAATGGGGCATGCCTTCAGTTGAGAATTTTCTATTTCTGTGGTCTTTCTGGGTGTCCTAAGTAGACCTTATTTTTTGGAAGTGAGGTGTAAAACAAAGTTAGTATACTCAAATGTAATACAGTGGAAAAAATACTGCATTAAATGTGAGAAGACTTATATTCTACACTCAAATCTGCCTCCAACTTGATGTGCTTCTCAGGTCTAGTTCTCTTTGATCAGTTTTCCCATCTGCTCTATCTCTCCTTTGCTCAAAATGTCAGCGATTCCCCATCTCAGGGTGAAAGGCATTGTCCTTACAAGTACTTACAAGGTCTAGCTGGTTGCCTCCCCACAAGTTCCTTACCAGTAGTATCTCACAGCTCACTGGGCTCCAGAACTTCCTTGCAAATATAAGGCAAACTCAGCTACAATGGCTGTGCACTTGCAGGTCCTCTGCCTGGCATGCTTGTCCCCTAGGGTACCCACAATGCCCGGCCACTCACCTCATTCATGTCTTCATTCACATGTTACCTTCTCAGTGAAACCTCTGACCATACTATTAGAAATGTCACTACCTTTTTCCTACCTTGTTTTATTCCCCCACATCCCTTATCACCATCTTCTAAAACCGAATTTCCTTGTTTAGCGTTTCTCTCCTTTACCTGAACGTTAGATCCTCAGGAAAGGGATTACTCTCCATTTTGTTCACAGCACCTAACAACAATGCCTAGCACATAGCGACTGCTCAGTAAATACTTATTGGATGAATAAGCAAATCCATAAAATGAGGCCATCACGTCTCAAGGATCATCCATCCCTCCGGTGAAATCATATGCTGCCTCTTGACTGTGTACTGCTCTCGGGCCCGACTCCTGACACTATCCTTCCAAAGAAGCCTAGCGTCCGCCTCTCGGCGTATACTTACTTGGCAAGAACCCGCGGCGATGGCCTCTGAGTCTCCCTCCTCGCGGACTAGGTCGAAGAGTTGGAAGCCAGCGTCGCTGGCGGTTTCTGGTTTCTCCGGCGTATCCTCGGACTCTGGGCAGCCCAGGGGCGTCCCCGAGGATCTGCGAGTGAAGACCACCCGGTAGCGGGCTTCTTGCCGGTTCTCCCGAGCCGAGGCGCGGAGGTCGCGGCGGATGCGCTGCTGGCTGTCTCGAGACGGACGCAGGGCAGCCCGCAAGAGCGGCTGGACTGGTTCCTCCTGGGGGACGGTAGGGAGGGAGCTAGCATAAGTAGGGGTCGTGAAGGGGTCAGGGATCCAGTTTCATCCTGTCAGCGTTCCGAGATCCTCTCCCCACCAGCTACATTCCCTGCCCAATACCTGAGAGCTCACGGTGGCCACCAGCTGGAAGACATTATTTTCCGCCGCTGTCGGCAGACCATCGGAGGGAGTCCTCTGAGGCGCTGATTCGACTGTGCCGCCCCGGAGCCGTTTACAGGCGAGGACAAGCGCCTCAGCGGGCTCCGCACTGCGCTTCCGCTTCACTCGGAGAACCGCCGTCCTACCGGCCTCCATAGCGGCTGCCGCGGAGCACTATGGGAGCGCGCGTTCTGGAGCGTCTTCAAGTTCCTCTACCGGGCCCCTCCCCCGGCTCGTCATGGGGCGCAAGGAGGCCACGCCTCCTCACGCCGGTCCCGGAAAGATGGCGGTGGTGGCAGAGAAGAACAGAACCGGTTCAGCGGCGGGTGAGGCGCTGGGCAGGTTGGGAAGGTGGGGTCGTGGGAGCATCTGGCTTCCTGTCCGTAACCCCAGGGCTCCGGAGTCTTAGGACACCGGCGTACATATCTTGGGACTCTCGAAGATCTTTCCAGAGTCCGCGTGGGACGGCTTGGAGGGCCTTGGCTGTGGGGAGATCTTAGTCTCCGGTCCGCCTTAGCTGTGCTGCCCAGCCGCATAGTGGTTGCTCTCCGGGGCCATGGCGGAGCAGGCCTATGAGGGCCTGGAAGATCAAATACTCGTATTCATGTCTGGCGCCACCCCTCAGTGACAGAGACCAGGACCGCCATCGCACCCCTAACTAGACCACTGTTCTCTGATTCGGGGAACTGCTAATGGGCTCGTCTTCCCCAGTCATTGTGTTCTGAGTAGTTGGAAACCAATCTTTAGCACCCGCTAGGCAGCGCGGACCAGTGAAAGTACACTCGACTAGGACTTTTAAAAACCATTGGGTAGCTCCTACTGCACTTAAAACAGAATTCGAACATCTTTCAGAAACCGAGACCCTGTGTGATTTGCAGAAGCTCACCTCTAATCTGTCATTTCTTCTGTTCAGAGTGCTCAGTCACACAGGCTTTTGACAGTTTCTGCTTGTTCATCTGGTTCTTTACATTTTAGGACCTTTCCTTAGAAAAGCTGGGGTAAGGAAAGAAAAGCACCACTCTTCTCCAGCTTTTAACTTGGCTTATCTTGTAGGTCTCTACTTAAATGACACTCGTCAGGGAATCCTTTTTCATAGAACCCTGTGTATTTCTTTTCTAGCCCTCACATAGACTGTAATTGCTTCTGTATACTCTCTCTCCCCCATTAGAGTTTAAACTCCTATAGGGCGGAACCTGGTCTGCTGGTCCATGGTGGTTGCCTCTGTACCTAACACAGTGCCTGGCATATCATAGGTACTTAGTAAATTTTGAATGAATGGACTAAACATCTGCTCTAGTATTGCAAACAGGGCTTGAAACAGTGGTTTCTTTGCTTTCCTTGTAAATGACCCTGTGAGTCACAGCTTTTGAAGAATGAACAGGCACTTTGTGAACCTGAAGGAATGTGGGCTCCTGAGAGAGAACAAGGCACAATGATAGATGAGGGGCTTTATCTGTAGAAGGTAACAGTGCTCACTCAATTGTAAAATTGTTAGTAGCACAGGACCTAATTCTGTCCTCAAGTGTTTAGGTTTACAGAAACCAGTGCCTTCTCTATAGTTCTGAAAAGACAGATGCTGTAGTCCCAGTTACTGCCTCATTGACATAATAGAAAAGGTGAGAATTCCATTGATTAAAGTTCTTTACTACTCTTAACTCTTAACCCTGAAATGACTTTAGAATCCTTTTGTTGGTTCATTTGGACCACAAGATAAAAGTTTCAAGATTCTCCACAAGATGGACCCCCTCAGTTGCCTTTTGACTCCTTGTCCAGTTTCACTTCAGCCAAACTGGTCTGTTCACTGTGAATGACTGTTTAAGCCTTTCTAATCTGGTAAAATGTCTTTCCTTCCCTGTGCCCCCCCACCCCCACCCTACCCATCTTTTAAGCCTTCCGTGACCGTTCAGCCAGATGTCATTTCATTCTCTGTACTATAGCATTTGTTGGACAGTTTTCCAAAGTATGTCACAGATTCTGGTAATGTTGGTACTCTGTCATTTTTAATAAATACTAATATACAAGATGCACAGAGCTAATTATAGCAATGCTTGTCAATGGTTGCAGATTGCAACCCGTTGGTGAATTATTAAATCAATTTAGTGGGTCATGACCAGCAATTAAAAATATAAAAATGAAATAGAAAAATATCAGCATTGCTTATACAAAGGCTAAATATTGTGAAACTTTAAGTTACATATATGTGTGTATTGAGTATGAAGTATGTTTCTTTCTGGAGGTGTCAAAAAGTTGAAGAGCCACCAGTTAGAGGATAGACATGCTAGGATTTCAGCAATGGAATTTTACTGAAGGCAAAAACAGGCTGGGCTTTTAGAAGCGGAATTTTACCAAATGACACATTGACTACTTTGAATTAGGCCAGTGAGTGCCTGAGCTATTTCAGAAAAGTTTCCTATCCCCCTGTATAAGAATCAATGTTTACTTCGTCTGTATTTGTGACTAGATAACTTCAGAAGAAAACCAACAGTTCTGGCCCATTAAATGCCTGAGGAATAAACATTCCACAGAAACCTGTGGGGTTGGCATTTGTGTAAGGTTTCCTGAAAGTGTGCAGTGCCTAAAAGAAATGAAGCTGAGTGCTGTTTTCTGACTGGAAGTGGGGAGGGCACTGGGGAAGCACATACCTGCTGGGATGTGCCCTTAAACTTGGAGCTGTTTCTTTGCCTACCAGAAATAGATCCCTTTGGGGAAACACACCACACGGGACAGAAATCTGGTGACAGTTTATTTATTTGAAGCAAATTATTTTTTAGGTGAAAAGGATTTTTAAAAATTATTTTTTAATTAAAATATCCAGTAGATAAAAATAATCATTATAAAATATATGTGAGACTTGAAGAATGACCGTATCATGAACACTTGTATACCCACACTTTAAGAAAAAGAACATTACTGTTATTTTTGAAAGGTGCTCTGGTGGTGCAGCAGTTAAGCACTCCGTTGCTAGCTGTGAAGCCACCCAGCGGCTCCATGGGAGAATCACTTGGTGATCTGCTGTCATAAGGATTGTTAGGTGCTGTCGAGTTGGTTCCACCTTAGTAATCCTAAATGAACAGAAGAAAACACTGTCCAGTCCTATGCCACCATCACAGTCGTTGCTGGGTTTTAGCCCCTTGTTGCACCCACTGTGTCATTCCATCTTGTTGAGGGTCTTCCTCTTTTTCACTTACCCTGTCCTTCGCCAAGCATGACCTCCTTCTCCAGGGTCTGGTCCCTCCTGATAAAATGTCCACAGTATGTGCGTCAAAGTCTTGCCATATTCTCGCTTCTAAGGAGCGTTCTGGCTGTGCTTCTTCCAAGAGAGATTTCTTCATTCTTTTGGAGGTTCATGGTATATTCAGTGTTCTTTGGCAGCACTATAATTTAAGTGCATCAGTTCTACTTAGGGCTTGTTAATTGTCCAGCTGTTGTGTGCATATGAGGCCATTGAAAGTACCATGGCTTGGGTCAGGTGCACCTTAGTCCTCAAAGTGACATCTTTGCTTTTTTTTTTTTTATTATTAGGATTTGGGTGAAGATTTACAGAGTAAATTGACTTTTCATACAGCAGTTCACATATACTTTGTCTCATGTCATTGACCAAAATTTACAATGCAGCAGCTCCCCTCCCACT
>NW_006921654.1:4590787-4604286 GCF_000298275.1 Orycteropus afer afer
GGTGAAGGCTTTCTTGAATTATTCTTTGTATTTTTCCCTAAACAGAGCATGTCATAAACTGAGGCAGTATTGGTAGCACTCCTTTATCACACCTGGCATCTCTTTTTGCTCTTCTTTCCTCCTGGATCTTGCCTGCCTTCCTTTCCCTTCCCACCTGCATTCACCCGCAGGCTGTATCCAGACATACCTGTGAGGCTCATTGGACCATTGTGATATCATGGGGAACTGATGAAACTCCCAGACAGCTTTGTAAATTTACGCATTGTAGTTTTTGATGTCACATGCTGATATAAAAAATACAACAATTGTAGCTCTTGCCGGAGAAATCAACATACTGATAGCTTTCTTTCGGTGATTTAGACACTTTTGTCAATTTCTTGATTTTTTTTTCATTTCCTGTCTTTTTTCTCTCCGTTTTTGGGTATCAGAATGTGAATAAGTTTCTGACAACCACACCTGTCCACAGAAGTGAGCTGTCCAGGCTGCTCCTCTGTGAACCTGAGGAGCCAAGTGGCACCATGAAGGTCTTCTGTGGCCGGGCCAACCCAACCACGGGGTCTGTGGAGTGGCTGGAGGAGGACGAACACTATGACTACCACCAGGAGATTGCGAGGTGACACGGGTTTATTCATAGTTGTCTACAGCAGAATGGGGCACTTGGTCTCAAAGCAGACGACTTGGACTCCTTTTTGGGTGTGGAGTGGGCGGTCATGCTGTTAACAATCAGGGTGGGTAGACTCAGCCAGGAATCCGGGAGTAGGAGTACCAGGAGAGGGTGGCCAGAGTGGAAGCTTCGGATCAATGATGGAATCTCTGCAGAACTTAATTTTATATGCAGCTTCCAGATAAAAGCTATTTTATCTGGAACTCTCAGAAAACACTGGGCCAGTGGGGAGTGGGTTGGGAGAGGGCTCATCCTGACCCTGCCAGGGGTTTCTCAGATTTGAATTTCTATGTAGAAAATCGAGAGAAATGGCTCTCTCCCCTTTGACACTCTGAGCTTAGGGAACTCCATCAGGTCCCAGATGACATGGTGCCCTTCACCTAGATGACAGGTATACCCTTTCCCTCCCTCCTTCCCTGGATTACCCCCATGTGTAAGTATATGCAAGATTACATGAAGTATCAGGCAAATTGAGTCTGAGTTGTTCCCGAGGAGAATATCATGCAGTGATCAGAATGCTGGTGGCTATGGAGTCACTGTGACAGGGTTGACTACTGGAACATTTTTACATCTGGAGTTCTTAGCTGAAAATGAATACCTGTCTCTGGTACTGTTTAAGAATGACCACTTACACATCTACTAAAATAGTTTTGAAACTATGGGCGTAGATGACATGTTTGTTCCACCTGATTAGGAATGGGTTTATACATGTGAATAATCTCAAGCATTGATGTTTATCATTAGCAGATGTTTCTGACCAATATTCCTTTTGTTTTAGGTCATCCTATGCAGATATGCTGCATGACAAGGACAGAGTAAGTGTAAAAGGAAACCATTGTCTCTATGGGGTTGTGAAATCTTCTGTTAAGGGTTAATCCCCTTCTCCCCCCACCCCCAAGCACGATGTTAGAGTGATGCTGAGAGGCAATGTGGTGTAGTGGTCTGGCAATCAGTCAGGAGGCTGGCTCCTAACTTTCAACTCTGCTGTTGTCCTCATTGTGACCTTGGAGAAAACATGTCCCCTCTCTGGGTCTCAATGGTTCAGATTTAAAATGAACATGTATACTAGATGGTCTCCAAGATCCTCTCTAGAAAAAAATTCTTTTAATTATATGCTGCTTCACTGGTCCAGTTTGTATTTTTAAAATTGTATCTCTAGAGGTCACTGCAGACTATGTTTTGAAAAGCATATTCAGCCTCCATTGCAGAATTACATTTTCGCTTGTCTCTGTCACAATTTGTGTTTTATCAGAGCTTTTTTTACTGATTGACTTATGGAATGGTGGTGCAGTTCTGGTCTCATTTAGCGTGACTAACCAGATCCTCTACTGATTCTGTCACTCTATTCTAATATGTCAGCAGCCCTCTTAAAATGTGCCCCATGCCCTAGAACTGTTCGGAAGCCATAGCTGTTGTCTGTTGAGTCATGGACAGTGGTAGTAATACCCCTATACACTGGGCATCATGCTTTGAGAGATGCAGTTTAAGATTGTATTGGAGTTAAGGGCAAGCAGACCACATGGGAGACATTGAGCTCACAAAGTTCTGACCATAAATTCTTGTGTGGTTACTTTATTATGAGTGCAATGTGCACTGTCAGTAATCTAAGCATCCCTGAGCTCTGCAGCCAAAGCTGTTACTCAGAACTTACTTTCCCGTAAGCAAATTGTGGTATATACACACCATAGAATAATATTCTTCAGCCCTGAGAAGGGATGAAGTACTGATGCATGCCACAGCATGGATGAACCTCAGAAACATGCTGAGTGAGAGAAGCCGGATACAAAGGGTCAAGCATGATGTGATTCCATGTATATGAGCTATCCAGAGTAGATTAATCTCCAGAGAAAGAGCACTGATGAGTGGTTGCCAGGGACTGAGGGACGTGGGCAGTGGGGAGAAACTGCTTATTTGGTGAAAGGAATTTTACTTTGAAACAACAGAAATATTTTGAAACTAGATAGAGGTGGTGAGTACACAGCTGTGAATATAATAAATGACACTGAATTGTTCACTTTAATGTGATTAATATGTCACATGAATTTCATCTTGGTAAATTACTTAAAAAAAACAAAACAGTCCTCTGGTGTGCTGCTTCCCCCGTACAAAACCGTTTTATGCTTACCTCAGAGGCAGCCGTATTTCTTCGTCTTTAGCTGTTTCTTGGTGTTTAACATCATTATCTACATGCCTACTAGCTATTAATTTTCCAGCTATGAGAGCTGAGAATTTGGTTTTCTTTCAGGTCCTCCTCCCAACTCATTCTCTTTTCCTCCCAGCGCAGTTAGAATTTTTTGGTTAAATCGGTATTTAGTGTTGCAGTGGGGAAGTTGCTTTACCTCTTTGTACCTCAGTTTTCTAATTTGTAAAATAGGGGTTACAGTAGTACTTCCTGGAAGGGCTGTTATGAGGCTCAAATGAGTTCATATTTGTAAAGCATTTATAAGTGGGTGTTGTGTTAGTGAAGTTTCCCTATCAAGACTATGTAAACACTGTTCACAGTTGAGCTGTGTGATATAATCTGATTACTTTTCCTTTCTTGCACAACTCTTTGTTAATGATTACTTTTGCCTTAGTGTTCTATGTATAAATCACTTAATGCCCAGACTCATCCCAGTTGTCTAAATTTCCTCCCAGAATGGTGAGATACATCCGAGATTCAGTGTGTTTTCTCTTGTTGGAGAATGTCTCCAGGCTTGCCCTGACCTGCTCCAGTCTGGACTGGTGGTGGTTCCTCACAGCTGCTGTGTATCTGTTTTCTTGGGATCCTTGCTGATCCTCCTGGGGATTTCCTTCACTTCTTTTATGTGGCTCTTCCTGGGCCCCGTCTTCCTCTCTGTTGGTTTACTTCCCCTTTTTGGTGAAGCACATTTCCTCAGTTTCTGTGAGAGGGTGCATGGGAAGTAAGGTTTCTGAGATTGTGCTTAGCTGAAAACTTCTTCATACCATCTTTATACTTAAGAGTTAGGCTGGATACGGACTCTTGTTTGGAAGTAACTTCCCTTCAGAATTTTGACATCATCATTCCACATTCTTTTAGAGTTCATTGTTGCTGTTTTAAGATCTCGTACCTTTTTGTTTTTTCAAACTTTTTATTGTGATTTGGGTGTAATTTTATGAACCAGATTTGTTTTACGTTCAATGGTTCATGCACATTTTGTCCTGTGACGTTAGTTATATCCTCTGCAGTGTAACGTCTCACCTTCCACTTCCTCCCTGTGGTCACCCTTTCCTGGTGTCCTTCTTGGCTCTGCATACCTGCCTCCCTCAATTTCTCTCTGTGCATATGCTGCCCTTCTGACTTTGTGTGGTTGATTGTGCTAATGAGTGCATCTCCCTGGTGCAGGTGTTTAGCTCATAGGCTTGTTTGCCTGAAAGTTAAGCCACAGGAGTGAGATCGATTCCAGCCCTGAAGCATTACTTGGGGCCATGGTCCCGGAGGTTTCACCAGTCTCTATCAGACTAGTAAGCCTGGTCATTTTTATGATTGTGGGTTTTGTTCCACATTTTTCTCCCACTCTGTACAGGATCTCCAATTTTGATCCCTTTCTGAGTGGTTGGCATTGGTAGTTGGGACCATTTTTATTTAAAAAAAAAATTCTTGACATATGCATGTTGTTGTTGTTATGCGCTGTCGAGTCAGCCCCGACCCACAGCGACCCCTTCTTGGGTTTCCGAGGTGGTATCACTATGGAAGTAGGATTGCCCAACCTTCATTCTGAGGAGTGGTTGGTGGGTTTAAACATATGCATACAAAAAAAAAAAAAAAAAAGCTCACTACTGTCAAGTGGAGTCTGATTCATAGTGACTCTAGAACCCCCTTAGGGTTTCCAAGGCTTTAAGTTTTTGTGAAAGCAGATTGCCTCATCTTTCTCTTGTGGTACAGCTGGTGGGTTCGAACCGTTGACCTTTGAATTAGCAGCCAAATGCTTTAACCACATTGCCACTAGGGCTTCTACTATACGTAAAAGAACACATAGAGTGTATATGTACAGTTTCACGGCGAATAGTAGAGTAAATGCTCTTAGCTTCACTACTCGGGTATTCCAACCATTACCATGACTCGGAATCCCTGTGCACCTCTTCTTCATGGCATTTCTCTCCCTCCTCCCAGAAGTTTCCCCCATCTTGAATTTTGTATTAGTTATTCCCTTGTTTTTCTTTAGTTTTACCACCTAGTATGTATCTCTCAAAACTAAAACTTAGAATTTGAACTCTGGTCACCCCCCACCCCCCATGCTGTATGAATTTTATTTTTGCTTTTGTTCTTAAATTCCGGAAGGTACTACAGTTGTTGCCTTATCCAGGCAGCTTTTTTGTTTAGCTCTGCTCGCATACTTGCCAGTTTCTTCTCGTTTCTTATATCTTAGAGCTTCTATCTGGAGCCAGTGTTTTTTTTTTTTTTTTTTTTTCTGTTTAAAGAAGACCCTTTAGAGTTTTATTTTTTTTTAAATTTTTTGTCGTTGAGAATACATAGAACATACACTAAATCCAGTAATTTCTGTGACATTGATTGCATTCTTCAAGTTTTGCAACCCTTCTTACCCTCCTTTTCTGAATTGTTGCCCACTGTTATGGTGTTACCACACCCTGGTGGTGTAGTACCTAAGGCATTTGACTGCTAACCAGAAGGCTGGTGGTTCAAACCCACCAGCCACTCCTCAGAAGGAAGGTTGGGCAGTCTACTTCGATAGTGATACTGCCTCAGAAACCCAAGGAGGGGTCACTATGAGTCAGATCTGACTTGATGGCACTAGGTTTGGTTTTGGTTTTGGTTATGTTGTTAATACATAAACTCATTGTCCCTTAAATTTCCTGTCTTTCAGGTTGCTGGGTTTGAACTACCAGCCTTCTGATTAACAGTCACATGCCTTAGGCACTATGCCACCAAAGCTTCTTTGATCCTATATACCAGGAAACCGAACTCACTGGCATTGAGTCATTTCTGACTCATAGTGACCCCTTTGGGTTTCTGAGGTGTTAAATGTTTGTTTTTTTTTAAATGTATTTTATTGAAATATAATTTATGTACAGTGAAATACACAAAACTAAAGTGACATGGGTGGATGCATTTTTTATTTTTCCGCAGTGTTCCCTCCTCTCCCCTCCCACCCCTGGCAACCAACAAAGTTTCCCTCCATATATAAACCTTTCCTTGACCCTCCACAACAACAAACTAATACATTTGTCCTTCTGTGATTGACTTACGTCACTCACCATAATGTCCTCCAAGTTCATCCATATTATGCGGTGTTTTGCAGACTCTACATTATTCTTTAGTGCTGCATGTTGTTGTTGTTAGGTGCCGTTGAGTCATTTCTGACTCATAGTGACCCCATGCACAGCAGAATGAAACACTGCCCGATCCCGCACCAGCTCCATGATCCCTGCTATACTTGAGCCTATCATCGCAGCCACCGTGTCAGGCCATCTCATTGAAGGCCTTCCCCTCTTTTGTCGACCCTCCACCTTACCAAGCATGACATCCTTCTCCAAGGAATGGTCCCTTCTGACAACATGACCAAAGTAGGTGAGACGAAGTCTAGCCATTCTCACTTCCAAGGAGCATTTCGGGTGCACTTCCTCCAGGACAGATCTGTTAGTTCTTTTAGCAGCCCATGGTACTTTCAGCATTCTTCGCCAACACCACAACTCAAAAGCATCAACTCTTCTTTGGTCTTCCTTACTCATTGTCCAGCTTTCACATGCATACGAGGCGATTGGAAATATCATGGCTTGTGTCAGGTGCACCTTAGTCCTCAAGGAGACATCCTTGCTCCTCAGCACTTGAAACAGTTCCTCCTGACCAGTGCTACACGTCGTCTGATGTCCTGACTGCTGCTTCCATTAGCCTCGATTATGGAACCAAGCAACATGAATTCTTTGACAACCTCAATCTTCTCTCCATTTATTGTGATGCTGCTCATTGGTCCAGTTGTGAGGATTTTTGTTTTCTTTATATTGAGACATAATTCATACTGCAGACTGTATTCTTCAACCTTTATCAGTAAGTGCCTCAAGTCATCCTTGCTTTCAGCAAGCAAAGTTGTATCATCTGCATATCTCAGGTTATTAATGAGTCTTCCTCCAATCCTGATGCCATGTTTTTCTTCATATAGTCCAGCTTCTCGGATTATTTGCAACCCTGACATACTCCCTTCTTGATTTTGAACCATGTAGTGTTCCCTTGTTCCGTTCGAATGACAGCCTCCTGGGCAAGGTACAGGTTCCTCATGAGTACAATCAAGTGTTCAGGAATTCCCATTCTTCTCAATGTTATCCATAATTTGTCATGATCCACACAATCAAATACCTTTGCATAGTCAATAAAACACAAGTAAACATCTTTCTGGTATTCTTTGCCTTGAGCCAAGATCCATCTAACAACAGCTATGATATCTCTTGTTCTGTGTCCTCTTCTGAATCCAGCTTGCACCTCTGGAAGTTCTCTGTCAATATACTGCTGCAACCATTTTTGAATTATCTTCAGTAAGATCTTACTTGCATATGATATTAATGATACTGTTCTATAATTTCCACATTCTGTGGGATCCCCTTTCTTTGGAGTGGGTATAAATATGGATCTTTTCCAGTCAGTTGGCCAGGTATCTGTCTTCCAAATCTCTTGGCATGACCGAGTGAGTGCCTCCAATGGGGCATCCGTTTGTTGAAACATCTCAATGGGTATTCTGTCAATTCCTGGAACCTTGCTCTTTGCCAATTCTTTCACTGTAGCTTCGACTTCCTCCTTCGGTATCATTGGTTCTAGATCATATGCTACTTCCTGAAATTTTTTTTTTATGATTTGGGTGAAAGTTTACAGAGAAAATTCATTTTCCCTGCAGCATTTCATACACATTTTGTTTCATGACATTGACTGTAGTTCCTCACAGTGTAACAGCTCTCTTCCCACTTCCTCCCCAGTTACCTCTTCCCTGTGTCCTTCCTTCCCATGCGTTCCTGCCCCTGAGCTATCTCTCTGTGCAAACACTGCCCTTTTGTTGTCCCTCACTCCAGGGAGTGTGTATCTGCTTGATGTAAATGTTCATCCCATATGTCCATCTGTTGTTTGGCTGGAAGCCACAGAAGTGAGTTCAATTCCAGACCTGAAGGGTAACTAGGGGCCATAGTCTCGGAGGTCTCACCAGGATCTATCAGACCAGCAAACCTGGTTGTCTTTTTTTTATGGTTTTGAGTTTTGTTGCACATTGTTCTCCCATTCTATCCAGGATCTCCTGCACTGATCCCCCTCTTAGTGGTTGACAGTGGTAGCTAGTTCTTCTGGTCTCATGGTCATATAGGCTGAGGAGCACATGATCTGCTAGTCCCTTGGACTAATTATTTCCACACATCTTTATTTTTCTTTGCTCTGGATGAGAAGAGACTTGTCGTTGCCTCTGCATGGCCATTTGTAAGCTTTTAAGACCCCAGCTGCTACTCACCGAAGTAGGATGCAGAACAGTGTTTTGGTGTAGTATGTTAAGCCAGTTGAGCTTGGTGTCCCCTGTGACCATGGTCCTGAGCCCACAGGTCCAACTGCTCGTTCCCTCAGGATAGCTGGCTGTGGCCAAGAAGCCACCACAACCTTGCCCCTTGTCAGCACTACTGTAAACCTGGACATTCTTATAGCACATCCAGATATGCATGTAGAAACATCATCTGCTGACTCTATACGTGGTTATAGGCACACTCCCTCCTGCTTAGACATACCTGATCATTCAGCCTATCCACCTATCTGTCCACCCATAGATCAATGCTTGCCATCACTGACAGTGGAATATGACATACATGTATTTTGAAAAACATACAAGTACTTTTTCCATAATTTGCAACAGTAGGATCAGTCAGAGTGCCTGTGTAGCCAAACTGTTGCAGATGGAAGATGTATCTGTTTTAGTTACTAAAGACTTTAGACATAGGTCTTTAAGAGGGGGTGAGGAGGCTGGTTATCTGAGTGCTGAAGGAAGCCAGAGTCAAGGACCTGGAAGAGGGCAGCAGGCTTACAGGAAGGGGCAAGCTTTCTCCCTCCTACCTTCCAGCTACCTGTAGTTCCCCTTACTGGCTGTACCTCACAGCTAGGGAAGGAGAGGGTAGTTTGTATGGAAGAATGGTGGGGAAAGGAGAGAAGGTGGCTTAATAAGGGCCAAGAGGCCGTCCCAGTGCTCTTGGAGTCCCAGCAAGGCCGGCCCAGCTAGCTAGCCAGTACTGATCCTGTAGGGCCCAGAAGGGCTGCTTACGCTGGGACTGTCAAGCAGGACTCTAGAACTTTACAAAGCACTTTTCACATGTATCTCACTTGTAATAACTAATGAAGTGATGGCTATTTCTCCCTTTTTCTTAGAATATAAAGTATTACCAGGGTATCCGTGCTGCCGTGAGCAGGGTGAAGGACAGAGGACAGAAGGCCTTGGTTCTCGACATTGGCACTGGCACGGGACTCCTGTCAATGATGGCGGTCACGGCAGGCGCTGATTTTTGCTATGCCATTGAGGTGAGCCACACTTGCTGGGTGTGTGTCCTGTGCCTGTGCATGGGCCCCTCTGTTTGTTCACCAACATTGATGGAGAGCGCCTTCTCTGCCAAGCACAGGGAAGTTCTGTGGCGAAGGACAGAGGTGAATCAGACAGTGGCCTGTTTTCTTCTCTGAAAACAGTGGTTCTCAAGCTCACCTGAGGAGCTTGAAAAGATACTAATGTCTAGTCTTACTTGTAGAGATTTTGATTCCGTTATTCTGGGGTGTGGCCTGGCCATTGCATATTTTTATGTGCATCCATGGTTGAGAACCCTGGCCTTAACTGTCCCTAGAGTCAGCTGTCCTGTTACACTTATCAGTGGTTTTGCAGTCTGTCATTTTTTTCCTTAATAAAACATGAAAAGTTGTTTTCTGGTAATGTATATAATTTATATGACTGTAGTAAATTTGATAAATGCAATATAAAAATAGCCTTTTTTTTCTTTTTCTTTTTTTTTAACTGTTAAAATTTGGCATATATTCTTTTAAACTTGTTGAGAATTTAGTTAAACATGTCCTTAAATACTTTCCCCTATAAAGCTGGGTTGATGCGATGATTGAGTTACAAAGTCGCCATATAACAGTGGCTTAGACAAGGTTGGCATTTGTGCTTTCTTACATGACAAGGTTGGCATTTGTGGTTTCTTACATAAAGTCTGCAGGTGAGCAGTCCAGGCTCTTCTATCCACACTCCCTCCTGTTCCCTGCTCTGCCACAGCTACGCTCAACCGAAAGATTCAGGGAAGAAATCTGGAGATTAGTGCAGCCCTGGGACACTGGGTTCGATTCAATGGGTAGGCTGGAGAGGAACTCAGGGCCAGGAAGGCTCAGGCTTGCCTAACTACAGTGAGGGGGTCAGTGTGGTTGGAACGTTGGACAGCGGGGTAGAGGTGTGAGGCTGGGACAGAAAGGTGGGCCGTATTGTGAAGGGCCTCGAATATCATACAAAAGGCTGTGTTGGGCCAACAGCGGGGACTTCTGACAGTTTGGAGCAGGAGGGTGGTCTTCTCACGTGGTCTAACAAAGTCCTCTAGAGAGTGCAACACTCGTCCCAGGCCACAGACATCCGGGCCTGTTCTCTCCTGGCTCCTCCTGCCCTGGGTGTTCCCCTTGTGTGGCACTAACACCTGCCCTCCTCATTTGGGGTCCCCAGCATCCCCACTGCCCAGTGCATGAGATGGGAGCTCCCACATCAAGCCGACCTAACCGAAACTCACCTTCTGCCTTCATTGCCGTGGCACATGTTGGCACTTACCCAGATGGGGTCTTGTTGATGTAAATCACATTGGCACCAAAGAAAGTTTCCCTACGTCATTAACAGTAACAGAATACACTGTGTCTTCAGGAGGAAGCCCCTTTACTTCAGCTATTTGCACCAGAATCTAGAAATGTCCTGCTACCCTGGGGTGTTAGGGATCTTACTCACTTTGTTGCTTATTTTTAGTTGAGTGTTTGCTCTAATTTCTAGGTTTTCAAGCCTATGGCTGATGCTGCTGTGAAGATAGTGGAGAAAAATGGCTTCAGTGATAAGATTAAGATTATCAACAAGCATTCCACTGAGGTAACCGTAGGGCCAGGTGAGGTGAACAGGTCCCGTGCTGGAAGCTTTATCTAACTCTTGTGTGTGAGAGGAAGACGTTGCAGGGAAAGCAAACGCACACAGTGAACTGCAGAAAAATGGGGCCTTGGCTTTGTGGCGGCTGCAAACATAATCCCTTTGTTTCTCACAATGTTTCTCTCTCTACTGGTTAAAACAAATCAGCAATGAGTAAGTGGAGTTGATCAAGGGCGAGAGCTGGGGCAAACGAAACCCCCCCGTGAACTGCTGTAAGCCAGTTGGAATGCCTGTGTGGGTCAGCCCTGTGGTGCAGTCAGATAGACGTGAAGTAATTACACAGCAGAGGGGGCTTGCTTAGTTCTGGCATCTACCTCAGCATACAGCAGGTGGGATTTTTCTGTATAGCACAGTCTTGAGGTTTCCAGAATATATTTCATGGTCTGGGAGTTTGAAGCAGACTACTAAAAATCTCACATTCTACCTTTAATACTTGGAATGCACAGTTAAAAGATTTGTGGAAAATTCTGTAGTGAGGTTATCACCACAGTTAAAGCAAAATGCAGTGTTTCAGAACTGAAACATCTACCTAAGGACAGCTTTTTTCTCTGAAAAGAATAGTATTCCCTTTATTTTAAAAATGCTCTCTCTCGCTCCACCCTTCTTCTTTGAGCAACTTGGCTGCTGCTTTTTTCTCTTTTATCGTTCATGAGACTTATGTTCTGTGAGTAAGGTGAGTGGGCTCTGTCACATTGGAATTTATGAGCCATTAGAAGTGTTGACAGTTAATGATGAACAGCCCTTTCCAAAGTCTGTTTTGTTTTTTGGCTCTTTAAAAATTGTTAATTGCACAATAACATTAAGTTACATTATGGAAGGTTTAGAAAATAGAACTAAAGAAAAGACCCTCCAAAATCTTATCTTAAGACAACAGTATTTGAAGGATTATTGGAGGCAAGAAACTGACAGGGATTTGCTGTCGGGGACCTGGGGTTTAGACTCTGGGCCTCAATTGGTAGCTTCACCTGCTCTCACAGTGACTGAGGACCACCAGGCAGCCTTGCTCTCTACGGCCTGGAAGTGGCTGAAGTATCATTGTTGAGGTTTTGCTTTTCAAATAATTGTTTCCTGATTTTATAACTAATTTAATAGCCAGCTATCACTGCCTTAGGTGTTCATTTGTATCTCTCCAGCTGCTAATAAGAAAATTACCCATGTTTGATTTTTTTTTTTTTTTCTGTTTTGAATTATCTATCTGTATTTTTGCTTGGTTTTCTTTTTGGGTATGTAGAGGTTTTTTTTTTTTTTTTTTTTTTTAATCAGTTTTTGTAAGTACCCCTCCACCCCACAATATTTAGACATGCAGAAAAATTGAAAGAATTGTATGGTGAACACCTGTGTTCCCTTAATGTCAATTTACCAACTGTTAGCCTTTTGCCATAAAAAATACAAGGGCAATGTTTGCCCAGAAACCAAGCTGAGAAGGCAGGAGGGGGGAGGACCGAAGGATAAATGGACACGGAGAAGCCAAGGAGGAAGTGGGAAGAGAGCTGTCACATTGAGGGGATTGCAGCTAATGTCACAAAATAAAATGTGTCTAAATAGTCAGCGGGAAACTCGTCACCCACACCAAGATAAAACAATTTGAAAAAAAATCCATCTGACATCAGCAATGATTTTATATATATGAATTTTTTTGCTGAGCCATTGGAAAGTCAGTTGCAGACATCACGACGCTTCACCACGCAGCATATGCATAGGCTTTTAACTTAATAACCTGTTGTTGTCTTGCACACATTGTGTGCTGTCACCAGTTCTGACTCAGAGTGACCCTGTAACACAGTAAATCGGCCAGGGTTTCCTAGGCCGCAGTCTTCATGAGCATCTCCGGGTTTTTTCTCCTGCAGAGTGGCTGCTGCTTTCAGATTGCTGACCTTTCAGTTAGCAGTAGAGTGCTAAAGCATCGCACCACCTGCGATCTTTGTCTTGCCCATATATTTTTCCTAGTCTCTTGCTTGCTTCTGATTGTATTTCCTTGTGTTTCTCAGATGGTGACATGCCATGCCGTGCCAACATCCTGGTCACAGAGCTGTTTGACACGGAGCTGATCGGGGAGGGAGCGCTGCCTTCCTATGAGCACGCACACAGGCATCTTGTGCAGGTACTGGACTGAGGGCCTCCTGGGCATCCCACCGTGATCCCGTCAGCTCCCGTAGCTTGCATTCATGCAAACGCTCGACAGAAGCCCTTGGGGCCTGTCCACACACTGGGACCCCCTCCATTCCAGGGAGGTGCTGGTTCTCTTGGTGGTGACTTCTGTGCTTCTTGGGTGCCACACGTCTCACCACGTCTAGGTAGGTTAGCGTTGGAAGGGAAGAAGCTGTCTTCATGTTCAAATCAGTCAGCAGATAGTCTTTGAGTATTGACTGTATATAAGGGGTTCTACCACTCAGAGAGTGGCGTAAGACATCCTTGTTGCTTCTAAGACCCACAGTAGCCAGTGAAGGTGAGGATTTGATGGGCTGACTGGATGCACAGACAAAAGCAGCACAGACATTGGTATTAGGACTGGCAGAAGTCAGGGGTCTGGAGGAGATGAGAACATGTGGGCCTGAGAGCATGCACGTGTGGCGAGGGAGCAGACTTGAGAGGGTGAGATGTGCCGGGCAGGGACCTGTTCGGTGGACATTGAGCACTGTGGCGGTCTTGAGGTGTAATGGTGGAGAAGCAGGTAGAAGGTAGGAGACCTTGAACACCAGGCCATTCCA
>NW_006921654.1:4611581-4679064 GCF_000298275.1 Orycteropus afer afer
TGGGGTTTAGTCCAAATCTGCATCCTTTCCTTCAAGGCTCAGGGGTCCAAGATTATCTTCTGTGTCTGTGTTAATTGGTTTCCCTTTTCTTTGTTGAAGAAGGTCTGTGCAATCCTTCTGCCTAGTCTGCCATCTTGCCCCGCCTCCTGATCTTTGTTTTTTGAGAAGAGAGAATCACACTGGAAATGTTCTCTCAGAGAGCTTTGGCTTTTACTGGTCATACACCGGCAGTGGCTACTGTGGGGGCGGTGCTGATGTTCCGCCCGTCCTCTGCTGGTATTGCCTGGAGGGGGTTCAAGTGCCCCCGGAGCATAGAGGGGCTCTTTCCAGGGCATCCAGGGACCTGAGTCCACCTGATTCGCACATGTCAACATGTGACATGATCACCTCCACCCCCACACAGTGCAGTGAGCTAACTCATCACCTCCAAAGCATAAGATCCTGTCTAGTAATCAACTGCAGTATGAAAATTCCTCTTTCTCCACATTGGACCACCAACTAGATGAGTCCCTGAAAGAGCAAGTATACTTAGAATTATGTGCATGTTGTTCGTATTGCTTGTATTTGTCTAATTCATTTCATAAAGCTCACAGGCAGCTGTCTTCCCTTCTCCCAGCTAGTGTGCACTCTCCACTCTTCATCCCTGTCCCCACCTGCCTGCCCTGTTTCTGGGCATGAGGGAGTTTTAGCTGATTCACAAAGGCTTATGTTGCCCTCTGCCTCTTCCTGGATGAGCCAGGCTGCTGGGGAGTCTCAGATCGTCCATGTGGGGGTTGAAGTAACATTGATTGAGCACCTTCTATGCCAGGCACTCTTGTGGTTGCCCAGAATATGGAGGTGAGGTCACAAGGCAGGCAGGTGAGCAGCCACAGAACAGCTTGCTGCACTCTCTGGTGGTGATCGGTTCAGGGAAGGCCCCCTGTGCTGACAGGAGCCGGGAGTGAGGTCAGAGAGGCTGCTCGAGCTGAGGCATCTTGGGAATTGGGCAGCATGATCTGGAGGATGGGTTTTCTTCACACAGACACAGGCCCATGCACAGGACAGCCCCACAACAGATGAACATGTGGCCCAGGATGTGCCCCTGGGAGTGGGAGAGTTCTGGTACTGCTGGGTCCCCAGTCCTGGTGTGGGAGGTGTCGAAGGCACAAATGAGTGAGGCACTAGACAGGAGCTTTAAGCCAAGGGAGAAGCGTGGCCAGCAGTGTCAGGTGATGCCAGGAGGGCACAGCAGCCACGTTGGGCAGTTGTCCGTTGGGCTTTGCAGTGAGGAGGTGCTGGTGTCTGAGCGGGAGCCATGCTGAAGGGACACTGAGCGTGGTGCCAGAATGACCACTTTGCTGTGAGAAGTGAGCTCTTTCTTCTTATTCAGGATAGGAGTTAACCAGCATGATGACAGAAAGGTTTATTTTTGAAATGTTTCAGAGTGTCAGGTAGCTGGGAGCTTATCTGGGATTCTAAAGTCATTTCAGTTATAATATGCATTCTTTCTGAAATGTAGTCTCTTTTTTGTTCTTTCTCAAGAGTATAGGGCAGAAGCGACCCACTATCCTAATGGTGGGGCGGGTATTAGCTATTACCACGCTGGCGTCGTGGTAAGGAATGAACCACTTTGACTGATGGAAATTATTGTGGGTCACTGTACCCACGTTTATTTACTTTTGTTCTTTTTTTTTTTTTTTAATATAAATATAGGACAACTGTGAGGCTGTGCCACACAGAGCAACCATCTATGCCCAGCTGGTGGAGTCCAGAAGGATGTGGTCATGGAACAAGCTGTTCCCCATCCGTGTTCAGACTGGCCTCAGGGAGCAGGTCATCATCTCTCCGCCAGAGCTGGAGAAGTGCCCTGGCGCACCCTCCGTCTACGACATTCAGCTGAACCAGGTGTCACCTACGGACTTCACGGTCCTCAGCGACGTGCTCCCTATGTTTAGGTACCAAGGAGCCACCCAGGGTGATGACACCGGGACGGTTTGATGGAATGTGGGTCCATGGAAATTCTTTTTGGGTGGGAAGGAAACCTAGCTGGTTTCACCTGCCTCTGAAGGGAGGAATCTGTTGCAAACGAATCATCATTGTTGGTGTTTTAAAAGCTTAACAACAGAGCATGTATGAGGTTAAGCTGTGGTTAAATTCCTAAACATTCTCCTGCAGTGTGGACTTCAGCAAGCAAGTTAGTAGCTCAGCAGCCTGCCACAGCAAGCACTTTGAACCCCTGGCATCTGGCCGAGCCCAGGTGGTTCTGTCCTGGTGGGACATTGAAATGGACCCTGAGGGGAAGATCAAGTGCACCATGGCTCCCTTTTGGGCACATTCAGACCCAGAGGGGCTCCAGGTAAGAGGCTGGAGCTGAGCACACTTTCATGTAAAGCAGGAAACTTGTCTTCCCCCTTTGGTTCTGGGGAGGGAGCATGTTGAACCATAGATTCGTGAGTTTAGAGATAGAAGGGACTATGTCAGACTCAAAGGCAGAATTGAAAAGCAAAGGCTAGCTGTAGTAAGGTGCACTTCTGCATGGGTTCATGGTCATTGCCATGCACACAGGGCACCTTGGAGCAGCTCTGGTGTGCCTGCTACCTGCTCCTGGCTCAATCACTCTAAAGCTCACCCCATGTCTCCCCAGAGGGTCCCAGTGGGTCTCGGATCAGCTGTCCAGGACGACCGTGGCCTGCCTACAGCCTTATTTGCTGTGGCCTCAGAACCTGCCTGCTTCAGCTCAGTTGAAAATGGGCAGAGGACACGAAACGCAGAGAAAGAAGTCCAGGGCACTCCCTGCCCCGTGGGGGTGTTCAGCCTCCCTCACAGCAAAGAGGATGCCGATTTCCACCGCACTGAGCACCACTAGTGGTACAGGCCCAGAAGCACCATTGCACATAGGGAAGACAGGAGGAAAGGGCCCCACAGTGACTCTTGGCCCATCTGTGGCAGCAGCATGGCCCTGTCATTGGGATGGGAAGTGATGGCCCCTGCCAAAATCCGTGCTTCAGATAGACCTGAACGTGTGCAGGGAACTTGTATCTCTAGACCAACTGGTGTAGTGTGGGGTGAGGAATGGGTTTTAGTGAACCTTTTCTGTCCTTTGTTACTCTATTTTTTTTTGTATTTGTCTGTTTGGATTTTCGTTTTCTAGTTTTTCTGCTAAACAAGCATCTGGATACATGAGAATAGCATTTGCTGACTTTTTAATTAAGTTCAAGGTCAGGCAAGGTGGAGTATAATTCCTAAGAAATGGGAATGGGCATTGTTTTCGTAGTGCTGAGCTGCATGCTAGGAGTCTCCCTGGGGCCACTTTCCTCAGGTTCCAAGGAAGATAGAAAGGAGCTGAACCAGGTGCTCGCTTCTTACTGCGTTCTTTTATATAACCTCATTATAGAAAACAAGGAGCTCTGGTGGTGTAGTGCCTAAGGCATTTGACTGCTAACCAGAAGGCTAGCAGTTCAAACCCACCAGCCGCTCCTCGGAAGGTTGGGCAATCTACTTCTGTAGTGATACTGCCTCGGAAACCCAAGGTGAGGTCGTTATAAGTCAGGTCCAACTCGACGGCAGTGAGTTTGTGTTTTTTTGGTTTTATAAGACACAGGAATAACTAAAAAAAAATCACTCACTGTTCTGCCACCGCAACAGCTGTCTTTCTTTGGTCTCTTGCTGACGCGGATCTCCTTTCTAACTGTGTTTTCATGCTGCACCATAGTCTTCATTGCAGCCCTACATGTTGCAGAGCAGAACTGCCCCATAGGGTTTTCTTTGGCTGTAATCTTATGGAAGCAGCTTGCCAGGCCCTACTTCTGCAGAGCCACTGGGTAAGTTTGAATCACCAGCCCGTAGGTTAGCAGCAGGTTACAAACCGCTTGTGCCCCAGGGTCACCGTGCGTCAGAATCGGTGTCAGGCATACTGCCACCCTCCAGCCTTTTTTCTAATTCTGGCACCAGCCTTCCCTCCCATGGCACTCACTACTTCACTGCTGGGTTTGATAATTCGTTGTAGTGGCCACACAGAACTCACAGACAATACTCAGGATTATAGGGTTTATTAGGGAAGTAATAAGTTACAGTTCAGGTTCAGGAATGCACTCAGGATACAGTTCTTTGATCAGATGGTCTCTCCTCTGCTGTGGTCTCAGGCACGCCTCTCTGGCCCTTGGCCTCTTGGCCTGGCGTCTGCCCTGCTTGGGCAAGTGGTACAAAGCTCTGCCAGTAGGTATACCTATATGCACCCCACTCTACCAGCAGGCCTCCTGCCCAAAGGCACTCAGCTTTCTTGCTCTGTGGCCTGGAAAGCCTGCCGCTCTCTCATGCTTCTTGGTTCCATTGCTGCTGTCTCTTTGCCAGATTTCTCTCTGCCGGGGTGTCTCTCAGCCAAGGAGGCCCAGCACAGGGATCTCGGGTCTAAGAACACGCTCCACTTTAGCTCCAGCTCTTCTCTCTTGATGACAGTGAGATCCCCTCTCTACCTCTAGGAGAGCTCATTTTAAACCTGGCAGAGTGACCAGAACTAACCAATCCCAACATCAGAGTTCTACACACCTTATTTTCATGGTCCCATCCAGTAATCCAGTGGAAGTTATAAATGACTATGTCTAGAAAAGCCATGCCAAGTAATTCACTGCCCCACAATAGTCATCTATCTTTCTTTTTTCTTTTTTAACTTTTTTTGTGATTTGGATAAAAGTTCACAGAGCAATTTCGTTTTCCATTCAGTAGTTCATACAGATTTTGTTTTGTGACATTGATTGTAATCCCCACAATGTAACAGCTCTCTTCCCATTTCCTCCTTGTTGCACTTTCCCTATGTCCTTCTTGCCTATGCACATGTGCTGTCTCAGTTTTCTCCCAGTGAATTGTTGCCCTTCTGATCTCCCGTTATTAATCGTTCTAAGAGGTGCATCTCCCTGGTGTAATTGTTCACCTTGTAGACCTGTCTGTTGTTTGGGTATTGTTAAGCCATGGGAGTGAGTTCAGTTCCAGGTCCAAAGGGCCATAGTCTTGGGGGTTTTACTAGTCTCTATCAGACCAGTAGGAGCTGTGGTGGCGTAGTACCTAAGGCATTTGACTGCTAATCAGAAGGCTGGCGGTTCAAACCCACCAGCCACTCCTCAGAAGGAAGGTTGGGCAGTTTATTTCCATAGTGATACTGCCTTGGAAACCCAAGAGGGGTCACTATGAGTCGCATCCGACTCAACAACAGTGGGGTGGTGGGGATCAGACCAGTAATCCTGGCCTTTTTGATGATTTTGAGTTTTGTTCCACATTTTTCTCCCACTCTGTCCAGGATCTCCAATTTTGATCCATTTGTGAGTGGTTGGCAGGGGTAGCTTGGAACTGTCCAGTTCTTCTAGTCCCAGGATCATGTAGGCTGAGTTTCCTATGGTCCACTAGTCCCTTGGACTAATTGTTTCCATGTATCTGTGAGTTTCTTCATTCTTCTTTGTTCTGAACACGGAGAGACCAGTAGTTGGATCTTAGATGGCCGCTTGACAGCTTTTAAGACCTTAGTTGCTACTCACCAAAGTAGGATGTGGAACAAGTTTTTGTGTACTGTGTTATGCCAGTTGAGCTTGATGTCCCATGGTCCTGAGCCCATGGGTCTAGTGACTCTCCCTCAGGGAGTTTTGTTGTGGCTAAGAAGTTATCACAGCTTTGCTCCCTGTTGGCTTTATTTTATATGTGGACGTTTTTATAGTACATAAAATACATATGTGGAGATATTATCTCCCAAACTTATATATGATTGTGATTATTTTCCTGTCCACCTACCCTTACCTGATCATCTTTCCTGTCTACCTATGTATCCACTCATAGATTAGTGTTTGTTATTATTGACAATGGAGCATTGGATATGTTACAGTATTTACTTTTGTTGTCTATACCTAGGCACCTCTCTGTGTCTTCCTTTTCCTTAATGTTATCGCGCTGGTCACCTGCTTTTGGTATACTGCCTTTTCTTTCACCTGCATCAATATGTTTCTGTTACTTAACTAGCAGTTTTTCCTTCTTCCCTCTCTTCCCTGGTAACCAGCAAAGAAAGCTTACTTCCATGTGTAAACCTTTCCATGACTATTTATAATAGTAGACTCATTTAATATTTGTCCTTCTGTGATTGACTTATTTCATTCAGCATAATGCCTCCAAGTCTGTCCACGTTACAAGGTATTTTGCGGATTCTTCATTCTTCTTTAATGTTACATAGTATTCCATTGTGTGTATGTACCATAGTTTGTTTATCCTTTCACCCATTAATGGCCACTTAGGTTGTTTTCATCTCTTTGCTATTGTGAATAGTGCTTTGATGAACATGGGTGTGCATGTGTCTCTTCTTGTCTTGGCTCTCATTTCTTTAGGATATACTCCTGGGAGTGGGATTGCTCGATCAAATAGTATTTCCAAATTTTTAAGGAAGCTCCACGCCATTTTCCACAGTGGTTGTACCATTTTACTGTCCCACCAGCAATGTATGAGAGTTCTAATCTCTTCACACCTTCACCAGCATTTGTTATTTTATGTCTTGTTAAACTTTGCTATTAATGTTGGAATGAGATAATACTTCATTGTTGTTTTGATTTGCATTTCTCTGATGGCTAATGATTGTGAGCATTTCTTTATGTGTTTATTGGCTGCCTGCATATCTTCTTTGGTGAAGTATCTGTTCATGTCCTATGCCCGTTTTTTAATTGGATTGTCTGTCTTTTTGATGTTGAGGTGTTGAAGTTTTCTATAAATTTTAGAGATAAGTCCCTTGTCAGATATGTTGTTGCCATAGTCATAATTTTAACTGCTTGCAAGAATTCTGTATAAAGATTTATACGTCCATTTCTGAACGATTGGGTTGCTTCACAGTTGTCTGTGATCTGCACCTTTATGTGAATATAGCTTTTTTAATGTTTTGTTTTTCCTAGTGATGGGATCGTCTATGTGGTTTTTAGTATCAAAAAGGATCAGCATAGCTTAATAAAGATTGACTCTGTGTCATTATAAGCTATGTTTCACAATTTAGAGTATTCTCTTCTCAGTCTTTAAAATCTCCATTCATTTCCAAAGAATAAAAAGTTTTTCAACTTTTTATTTTGTAAAATTTTTAAATCCAAGGAACTATTAGAAAAGAACATTCAGATGTTCTTCACTTATGTTTACCAGTTGCTCACATTTGGTCACATTTACTCCCCATCTCCCTCCATCCCTCCCACCCACCTTCCTTTTCTCACTTGCTCTCTGCACAGACATGCATATGCACACACACACTTCCTTTTCTGGATCACTTGAAAGTAACTTCCAGATGCCCTGACTTATTTTTAAATACCTCAACATCTCCTGAGAATAAAAACACTTTCCAACATAATAACCACAATGCCATTGTCTTACCTAAGACAATGAACAGTAATTCCTTAATACGTAGTGTACAGTTCAAATTCACATTTCCTCCCTGTCTCCAAATGTCTTCAATAGGTTTCAATTTCCTCGATCTGGGATCCAGTTAGGTTTTATGCATTGCATTTGACCTTTCTGTGTTTTAAAATGACATACAAGACAAAACTAAATTCTCAGTCTGCTGAAGCCTTTGGTGTATGTGCCATGACTGTTCATGATGGGCTGTCCTTGACACTGAGTGTAAAACTGTGTTTTTTAAACCCAGGGCTTGATTTTTTTCAGATGAAACATTAAGCAGAGACCAGCAGGTAGCAGGCAGAGAAACAGTGCTGCGTGGGCAGGATGGGGAGGGCCTGGAGCAGCCGCACTGTCGCCTTCCTGGGCGCCACTCAAAGACTTCTGCCCTTGGGCACCTTGTGTCTTTCCAAGGCCAGCATGTCCCAGCCAGCTTTCGCCTCTGGCCTGTCTGACTCTAGGGTCTTCTTCATCTCTTCCGCTTCAGTTACCAGCTGTAGTCTACACCCTGGGCTCCTCACCAGCTGTGGTCTACACCCTGGGCTCCTTGTAAAGTGATTGTAATGGTTTTTGGCTCCTGGATTAGAAGCGTTGCTCTTGTCGCAGAGCAGTGAGAGCTGTTTCTGCTCCCCATTGCAGTGGCGGGACCACTGGATGCAGTGTGTGTACTTCCTGTCACGAGAGGAGCCAGTGGTACAGGGCTCCCCGCTCTACTTGGTGGCCCACCATGATGACTACTGCATGTGGTACAGCCTGCGGAGGATCAGGTACGCCCAGAGGACCAGGGCTGGAGGGCTGGGTCAGGGAGACTGTCGTGTGAGTCAAGTTCCCACCTGTAGACCCCGACTGGCGGTGTAGTGCCAAAGACATTTGACTGCTAACCACAAGGCTGGTGGTTCAAACCTACCAGCCACTCCTCAGAAGGAAGATTTGGCAATCTACTTCCATAGTGATACCACCTCCGAAACCTCAGGAGGGGTCGTTGAATCAGATCCGACTCGACAGCAGTATGTTTGCTTTTTTCTTTTTTTGTGTGGGCCGTGAAGGGGCTTGTGCAGGTGGCTCTGTGACTGGATGGGCCAGTGCCCAGTTGTATGTGACTCTGAAGTGTTTGTTGCTTTCCACTCAGACGTCCTGAATACTAGGCCTGGTAACTTCTACCACTGACTGAGAGCCAGCCCACGGAGAGGGGCATATCCTCCAGAGACCCCAGCTGTGCCCTGTGCGCCTACCCTCAGGCCTTCCCATGTCTGGTAGATCATGCTTATTAGCTGTGTCTGTTTTTGTTCATCTCCTGGCCTAGCCCAGAAAAGGACGGGGCTGTCCTCCATCAAGCACGCCCCATCTGTGACTGCCAGGCCCATCTGCTCTGGAACCGGCCTCGGTTTGGGGAGATCAACGATCAAGACAGAACAGATCAGTATGTCCAGGCCCTGGGGACGGTGAGTGTCCAGCCCGCAGTGGCTGTGGACAGGGAGAGTCTGTCCCAGGTGGTGACTGCTCCTGATTGGCCGATTTTGTTTGCTCTGCTCCCTTGTCTGTCTGTGAGTGGCGTTAGCTGACTATTGTGGGTGGGCACTTGAGCAGAAAGCTGAGCGTGTGCATCTGGACTCCTGAGGGGCTTGTTCTCTGCTCTCCTGCTGTCTGGGCGCCTCCTCCATCCCAGTACTTGTTTGGCTGCATGTCTTTGTCTTTGTGTTACCAGCATATCACATGGCCAGTCACAGTGGGTTCAGCTCCCTTCTCCATTGTTCATGACAGCCTGTCATAAACAGTCATGGCACATACACCATTCACCTGCTCTGCCACCCTTTGAAAATTTTCTAAACTGGAAATGATGGGATAATTCTTCCTGAACCCTTTGTCCCTGCTGCCTCTCGCAGGATTCCCCGAGCAGAGGCACCACAGATGGCTCTTGGACCCCTTGGAGTCTTGTCCAAAATGTTGTGTGCATCTGCATTTTCTGGAGAATCCCAGCTGTCAGATTAGTCTCTTGGGGGCCTGTGACCGTATTGTCCTCCCTGCCTTTGTGGAGTCACATGACAACACATGAGCCTGAGTGACAGGCCCTCGATGTCTGGACAGGGGAGGAATCTGTTATTGTGAACTGAGAGGTGGCCACCTGCACGCACGGCAGGCCTGCGGCAGGGATGTCTTTCATGATGGTGGGCGCTGGGTTGGGGGAGGGAAGAGGGGGGTGGGTCTGAGGGGGACAGGTGACTGCATGGGCCAGGGAGGCAGTGTGACTGTGGTGGAGGTACAGGTGGATCCAGCTGGGCAGGGGAGAGCCAGGCTTCCATCATGGATCCTGAAATTGGTGGGGCCAGAAGGGAGGTGTTTCTGTCAGTTTGCCATCAAGGATTTCTTGACGAGCTGCTGAACACCTTGTTATCTGTGAGAAAAGCCTATGCTGAGGTGGCTCCTGTCCTGTAGGTGCTGAAGCCAGACAGCGTCTGTCTCTGTGTCAGCGATGGCAGCCTGCTCCCCGTGCTGGCCTGGCACCTGGGGGCAGAGCAGGTATGGGGTAGGGCCTCTGTCAACGTCTGAGAGCAGCCCTTGATGTGAGGGCATCGTGTGGTCTGGGCCCAGGGCTCCATGATTCAAGCTCTCACTCCAAGGGCAGCTGGCAGGGAGGGGCTGTTTGGTCGGGGGCTCGGGGTGTGTGTGGCTTCCTGTGTTGGTGGGAGCCAGGTGACAGCTACTGCCACGACCACTGCTCAGGTTTCTGATCTGTCCCCCTGCTCCCAGGCCGAAATGTAGGTGTGCCCCTGGGAGGTGATGAGATGGGTGCCCTCTGCCTCGGAACGATCTTGCCCCTTCGCTCTTCATACATTCCTCCCTCTGTTAAGCAAATTTCTTCTGCTCATAGCATGGTGTTCTCTTTAGGTATTTACAGTAGAGAGTTCAGCAGCTTCTCACAGACTGATGAAAAAAGTAAGTGCTAAGCATAGTTGCAATGATGAGGGGACCGGTGGGGCTTCTCCGTGAGTTTGGGATCAGTCACACTGAAGCAATGTCGGGACCAAGGAAACCAGGAAGAGCAGCTGCGTTGAGAGCTGGCCAGGAAGCCTTCTAGGCTGTCACTGAATTAGAAGGAAACACTCAGCTTCCACTTCAGTTTTCTCCTCACTCCACATAAAATTAAGAAAAATGACATCTTTGCTGGGATAGAATTAACCTTACGGCTCATTTCTGGGACACCAGTGCCCAGGGAGTCAGAGCGCGGCCTGGCTGGCCTCAGGGCACACTCTCGTCCTCTCTCTCCCTGTCCAGTGATGGTGGAGTTTCCAAAGGCGCTAGATGCCCATCGCAATGTCCTGCCTTTGTGCTTGCGGGGGAAACTTCTTTTGTTGTTACAGAATTTTGTTCGTAGTCTTAACCTTGCTCTCAGGATGCCCCTGTAGGGGAGAATTTCCACAAAGCAGAGGAAAGTGGGGCTTCATTACTGCAAGAAACTAAAAGAGACCTGCTAAAAGAGAAACACATTCTGTGCTCATGGATCGGAAGACTTAACGCTGTAGAAATGTCAATATTGCCTAAAGCCGTCCATAGCTACAGTGCAGTCCTGATCCAAATTTTAGTTCTTTATGAGAAATGTTCTTTATGAGAAAAACTAATCATGAAATTTATATGGAAAGAAAGAGGCCCCGAAAAGCCACAGCAGTATTGACGAAGAAGAACAAAGTAGGAAACCTCATACTTCCCAATCTCCAAACCTACTGCACAGCCACAAAAAAAAGAGGCTTAGAAATGATTTGCCAGAAAACTGCATGCAGATAAACCCAACTTTGAGATGTTTTTTCTGAATGAAAACAATACTTTAATTCAAAGGCAATAATTTTACTGTTTTCCTCTAAGATCTTTAAAGCTAACCACTTGGAAGAGAAAATTACTATAATAGAGAGACGCCCTGAATCATTGACTCCTGAGGACCTGGAGGGCAGGAAGGTGAGTAGCAGGTGCCCTGCGTCTGCGCTGGCCTGTGCTCGGGCTGGACGGACAGCCAGATGGCGTGCACAGCCAGCTCACCTGCAGGGTGGGTCTTTCCGGTAACTTCCCAGCTGAGCACCCGTCAGATGGGCGTGGGGGGTGGAAAGAGCTGCCCAGTGGTGTGCTCCCTGCACTGCTTGGACCTTGGCTGGCTCGGCCCTCCAGGATGGAGTGAGCAGCTCTAGTGAGCACGCTCGTCCTCGCTGCCCTCGGCTTCCCTTCCCACTTTGTCTCCCAGCCCCCAGCACGGCCTGAAGCCACTCCCAGTGGTGGCCTCCCCACAGAACCCATCTGACCTGACCCCTAGACACATAGGACCCAAGGCACCTCTTCCTCCTTCCAATGTTGTTCTTTTTAGGTTCTAAAGAGATGACTCTCCAGGTGTTCCACATACTTTCTGGCTATTCCTTCTTGGTCTCCTTCATGAGTTTCTGTCCCTCTCAGTCCTTTCTCATTGCTGTTCTTTGGTGCTTTGTCCTCGACTGCTCTCTCCTCTCCCTCTGTGTCTTGTCCCCAAGCGGCATCGGTGACCACCACGCCGGGGGCTTCAGGGTAGGAGGTGTCTTGACCTTCTTGGATATAAACCTCCTGTCCAGCTGCCAGCTGGCGGTCTCCTGTGACGAGTCCACAGGCTCCTCAAGCTGGACCTGTGCAGAGCAGAACTTTGCTTTTCTGCCAACCTTTAAATAAATAAATTCATTGAAGTAATTGACATGCCATGAAATTAACCCATTTTGAGTGGTTCAGTTCAGTGACTTTTAGTAAATTTAGAGAGTCATGTAATTATCACCCAATGTAATTTTAGAATATTCTTATCACCCAACAATTCCCTGGAGTCTGTTTGGGGCCAAGCCCCACATTCGGCCCCTGGTCCCAGGCAGTTACTGCTCTGGCTTCTTGCAATGACCATCATGTTTTTGATGTTCATGTTGTGAAATTGTATTAGTGTTATGTTCCTTTTTATTGCTGAGTAGTAGTCCATTGTATGGATAACCCACAATTTGTGTATCTATTATTAGCTATTGGGATGCTGCTATGAACATTTGTGCACAAGTTGCCCTTTTCTTCCCTTGTAGATGAAGTTTTACAAAATATTTAAATACTGTCAGCTGTTTATATGGTACCAAAGTCAGAATTACAAAGCAGTGTCCGTACAGAAGAAGCCCACCTTCCACCCTGTCCCTGGTCCATCCTGCGTCCTCCTACCCACTGGGGGTAAATCATTTTTTATTAGTGTTTTGGTTTATACTCCACTCTCCCTTTTTATTTTTAAATTGTGTTAAAATACAAATACACTAGGAGCTCTGGTAGCGTAGTGCCTTAGGCACTTGACTGCTAACCAGAAGGTTGGCGGTTCAAACCCACCAGCCACTCCTCGGAAGGAAGATGGGACAATCTACTTCTGTAGTGATACTGCCTTGGAAACCCAAGGAGGGGTCGCTGTGAGTCAGATCCGACTTGACAGCACATAACAACAACAACAACACAATACACTAGCTGTTTTGGTTACCTAGTACTGTTCTGACAAGAATATACCACAAATGGATGGCCTTAACAGGAGTTTATTCTTATAATTTGGAGGCTTTAAGTCTAAGTTCAAGTGCCAGGCTCTAGGGGCTGGGTGAAAGCCCCTTAACCTTGGGGTCCAGCTCTGCCTCCTGCCCCCGGCCCACTGGAGCTAGAGGCTTTTCTTCACTGAGACAGCTGCTCGCTGCTGAGGCTGAAAAACCCAAGGTTGACAAGTAAAAAGGCACCGTCCCAATGTAACCAAACCACACGGCAGGCCATTAATTCAAATCCGTTGTAAATCCCAAGGTCGGCAGAGCATGGCAGGCTGTTGAACAACAACACGGCTACATTCAGGGTTCAAGCGTGCCATAAGCTAGAGACCATTCCCAAGGCTGCTTCTTATATAGAGGAAGCAGACCATATCCCAAAGGCAGCTACTCAGCTGCTTGTGGTAGATCCCACCATGGAGTTGATTGGCAGTCTCATCATGGGGAATAACTACTACCAGCTGCTCAGCCACTCAACCAGGCCCAGCCAAGTTGACACACAAACATAACCACCACACTAGCGTACAATTTACTATTGATATTTAGTGCTTTTACAATATTGTGCAACCCTCACTGATTTGATTCCAGAACATTTACCATCACCTCAAAAGGAAACCCTGCACCCATTAACCTGTTTTTTAATTGTTGATATTATGGAGTTGTAACAGTTCTTTATATATTCTGGATACAAATCCTTTATGAAGTCTTTGCTTGTCTTTTTTCTTCACAATATCTTTTGAAACATAAAAGATTTTCATTTTAATAGTGTCTATTATTTTTTAGTTTTATGGCTCATGCCTTTGGTGTCATGTCTAAGAACTCTTTGCCTAATGCAAAGCCACATTTTCTCCTAAAAGTTTTATAGTTTGAACTCTTATATTTAGAGTTATAATTTGTTTTAGGGAGCCCTGGTAGTCCAGTGGTTAAGCGCTTGACTGCTAACCAAAAGGTCAGTGGTTTAAACCAACCAGCCACTCTCTGGTATAGAGATGTGGCAGCCTGCTTCCATAAGGATTTTACAGCCTTGAAACCCTATGGGCCAGTTCTACTCTGTCTTACAGGGTCATGGTGAGTCAGAATTGATTTAACGGCAGTGGGCTTTTTTCTAGTCCGTTTTGGGTCTGAGGAAAGGGTATAGCTTCATATTTTTGCATGTACATATCCAGGTCTCACAGCGCCATTTGTTGAAAAGCCTATTGTTTCCCCACTCCTTTGCTTCTCTCACCCCTGTTGATTCATGTGTGTGTTCACCACTCAGCAGATAGCTCATGAATGTCTGCTTTGGGCTGGGCCCTTGCCTGGGGCTGGCAAGCCTGTGTTGACAATGTCCCCAATCTTGTGCTCAGAGCCAAGTGAGGAAGATTGTTAGACAAGCGCCGAGGATGAACTGATGATAACACCTTTGACGGGGAAGCCCAGGACGCCATCGTGGAAGCCTTTCCTGTGCTCTTACCTCTGGGGTCCCCGTGCACCCCTGCCTCGCTTCTGGCTGTCAAAGCCCTTACTGTACTCGGCGAGGACAGTTTCATCCTTTCCATTTCCCCTCCACTCTGCACCCCTCAGAGCAGCCCCTTTGTGGGTCATTGTATCCCCCAGACCGGGTGCGGTCCGTTGTGCTTACTTGCTGATGGGAGGGAGGAAGGGAGGGAACGGATGCAGGGTCTGTGACTTCCCTGTGAAACTGGCCTCTCCTTCACCCTTTAGCCTTCTGACACCTGTGCCCGCTTCCTGCTCTGCCCACCAGGTCTCCCTTCTCCTGGGTGAGCCATTCTTCACCACCAGCCTGCTGCCGTGGCACAACTTGTACTTCTGGTATGTCCGGACTGCCGTGGAGCAGCACCTGGCACCCGGCGCAATGGTGATGCCTCAGGCCGCTTCACTGCACGCCGTGGTTGTGGAGTTCAGGGTAGGCTACTCTAAGATCTTTGCAAGAGCTTAGGTGCTGGCAGGCAGTAGGCTTCTAGGGATTTGAACCTTTGCTTTCCTGTATCAGCACGCTGCGGGTCGACTATAAAAAACCTGTCATAATAACAATGCTGTCATTTGACATGTGAAATGCAAATGGCTTTGTGTTGTCATTTCACAATTGTGACTTATCAGAATAATTACAAACAGTAAATTAAGAGTTTCAGAGAACGTGCTGTGCGGCCAGCCCTGCTCTCATTAAGAGCCGGGGCTCCAGTTGTTAAAAGCATTTGAGACGAGAGTCAGCTGCTTTATGGGAAAAAAATTTGAAAAGCTTCATTTAAATTTTCTCATTAAAGCAGAACCACAGTCACAAAGTCATTTTGGGAAAGACTTCTTTCATTAAAGGGGTTTTGAAGTGATGTTAACTTGAAATGTAGAGTCTGGTTTGCTGTTCTTTGATCAGAAGGCTGTGGGCGCTGGTGGTTAGTGGCTCCATCACTGAATTTCATCAGTGACTTTGCCTGATCAGGTTTCCACATAAACTCTGGTCTCTGTGGCCACAGGGCAGGGACAGAATGGCACTGATTCAGGGGCAGCAGCCAAGGAGGCAGAGGGCAGAGAATTAACTGGCCTGAGGGCCGTCCTGGGAATTGGAACGTTTGGGTTCCTCCCTTGAAGAACCTTTTTAATCTCTCCCTTGGTCCTGGCGAGGCTCTCTTTATAGGCACTGAGCCTTGAGGGGCTGGTTCACAGATTGCCTCTCAGGGAAGTGGTACTGGGCCTGGCAGGAAGTTCTGGAGCCTGGCCAGTGATGTCCTCTCACAGGACAGGTCCTGGTGTCATGTCACTGTCTGCAGTGTTTCCCAGCATCTGCTCCAGAAAACATCCTGGATCTTGGAGGTCTCTGAGCCTTTCAGATGGGTCTTAGCACTGGGGCTGGAGCTGCTGCCACCTGATCTTAGTGACTCTTCTTGCTCTTGTGGCCGCATATCCCTGTGTCCTGGGTGGGTCAACATCTTGTTGCTGTTCATAGACCCTGTATGAGCACATCCCCGGTGCCCTCAGTGGGTGTAGATGACACTGTACCTTCCCACAGGACCTGTGGCGCATCCGGAGCCCCTGTGGCGACTGCGAAGGGTTTGATGTGCACATCATGGGTGACATGATCAAGGTAGGTGGGGCTGCCGCTCAGGGAAGTACCCTACCCGTCGCACACGGCCACAGGCCTGTGACAGGAACATCGGACTGCTCTTGAGGGACCCGGGGGAGGTAGTACTGGCAGTGTGCAGGGAGCTTCCTCTCTGGGAAGTAAGGTCCTTTGGCTTCACTGTGAGCATTAACCTGAGGACCATTGTTTCTCCGGTGCCCCCTACTGAACACCTGGGTCCTGTCATAAGCACTGAGTCAGAATCTCTGGGGCCATGGCCCGTAGCTCAGCACATACCCCTGGAGCCACCCTGCAGTATCCACAGCTTGTTTTTTGTTGGGACAGTCTTTCTGCAAGGTCGTGTGGTGACCTTTTGGGCCAGCTGTTTCATTTTGGGGACTCTGTCCCAGGATGGTACCAGGTGTGGAGGCTGTACCAGGAGGGTCACGAGGGCGTTATTGTTTGCACAGTCAATGCATTGGTGTGAACAGCCACTACTCTGAATGTCAGCGGCAGGGATTGGGTTTCTCCAGGGCCCAGGACAGTCAGGAAGCACCAGTGGTTTCTACCCTGTGGACAGAAGTGAGGAGAGTCCGTTCTGTCCCATTTTTACGTATTAGGAAAATTTGCGTATGCACAGAGAGAGAGGTGTGGACTAATGAACACCAAAATGGTAACTGTGAGTTCAAGTGGTGTCCTGTGGGAGTTTCCGCCTTTGCTTATCTTTCTGTTCACATTTCCTGGGCTGCTTCTAGAAACCCTTTTTAAGTAAATAAATCCAGTGGATGGTTTAGGTTTGTATCGTATCTGTTCCTGGTAGGGATGACTGGTCGTCCTAGCTTCTAGAAGGCTGTCTCTCTTCTGTGCCTAACTCTTCCAGGGCCCCTCTGCTCTCTGGGTGCCCCTCAGGCTTCTAGACCCCTCCCGCTTTCCCGCTCCCCATTCCCTTAGCCTTTGGCCCCTGGCTTCTCCCTGTCCCCTCTCTTTGGCTGGTGTGGCTTAGCCCCTCTGGCCTCTGGCCAAGGTCTGCATCTCTCCCTAAGTGCAGAGCTGAGAGCCTAACAGCTCCATTGGGACCAAAACCAAAAAAAACAAACTCACCTGCCGTCAAGTCGACCCCAACTCATAATGAGCGCTCCTTGGGTTTTTGAGGCAGTATCACTAACAGAAGTAGATTGCCCAACCTTCCTTCCGAGGAGTGGCTGGGGGTTTGAACCGCCAGCCTTCTGGTTAGCAGTCACATGCCTTCGGCACTATGCTACCAGAGCTCCTTCCATTGGGACAGCTTCAGACATTGACCTTTGTGCTTCCAGAACCCTCCCCCCCCCCAGCCTGGCCTCTCTTCGTGCTCCCTGCCATAGACCTGGTGTCACTCATACTGACCACTCTGCTGCCAGGATCCAGGCGGCCCCCCTGGCAGCGCCTTCCTCCATTTCACTGGCAGTTGGTTCAGGTTCCAGGGCTCCTCATTGAGCCTTGAGTCCTCAGGCTGTGGGTGGTCAGTACGTGGTACTGAATGAGGGAGCCCCTAAGTGCCAGGCCGTTTAACCAGTGTAGACGTTTTGGTCCTCAAAATAGCAAAGGGGGGAGGCATTGTACCCTGTTTTTTAAAGGAGGCACATGAGGCTAGGAGAGGTTCAGTGACTTGCCAAGGAGACAGCCAATGCGTGGAGGCAGGGAGGAGAGAAGCCGGCCCCTCTGACCCAGGAGCCCAGAGTCTCTCTGTAGCTGTGGGGTACCGTGGAGGGGGTGGAAGCCACTGGCACACACCTGGAGACAAGGACATGAGCCCCTCGATCCCTGGGCTGCCCAGCTCTGTCTCTGCAGACCCTAGACCCTCCTCTCTCCTCAGCGGGCCCTGGACTTCAGGGAGAGCCGTGAGGCCGAGCCCCACCCTCTCTGGGAGTATCCTTGCCGCAGCCTCTCTGAGCCCCAGCGGATCCTGACCTTTGACTTTCGGCAGCCAGTGCCCCAGCAGCCCGTCCGTGCTGAGGGCTCCATTGAGCTGAGGAGGTGCGTGCAGACCTGGGGGACAGGCTGGGGTAGGTGAAGGAAGGGGTGAGAGCATGGCTGGCCTGCAGACCCTGACTTGGGCCTCCTGTGAGTATGAATCGTCCTTGTTTCATCCTTGCTGTTCCTTGTCTGCAGGGGCCCTGACTAGGCAGTGGGTCCCCACAGCCTCAGGGCTTGTGTGAGTGTGGAGGGGTGTGTGAGCATCCTGAGTAGGTTTTGCTGTCACCACCCTTTGAGCTCTGTGGCATGGCTGGTCACAGTTGCAGAGATGTGCGTTTGGTTACCATGGTTACTCCTTGGCCCGTGTTCCTGAACTCTCCTGGGAATGAAAGCAGTTTAGGAAGTGGTTACTGCTGCTTGTTGTGAGGCAGGCAGGCCCATCCAGCTTCTCTCCCAGGGGAAGAGCTGCTGCTTGGAGGGCAGGGGACCCAGAGGGCCCTTAGCCCAGCCCTTGGGGCTCTGACGGGAAGCAGCACAGGTGGGGCACGTGCCTTCCCAGGCTGGCCATCCATGGTGTCCTGGGGATAGTCTTCCAGCTTTGATGCCAGGCAGTGTTCTGTGCTTTCCTGGCTGAGCCGTTCAGTACCTTGGGCCGATTCTTCTGCAGTAGCCTGGCCTGCCTGGCCCAGACTCTGAGTGCTTGGCCAGCCTGTGAGCGGTGAGTGGCCTGGAAGCTTGGGGCAGAGGGCACAGCTCTCTTTGCTTTTGCTCAGCTTTTCCCATATGGCCTTTAGTCAGGTGGAGTGTCAGGGAAGTAGGGAAGGGCAGGGCCTTCTGGAAAGCCGAGGGGAGCCAGGCCATGCCGCTCATCTCCTGTGTGACTGTTCCCCTCCCCGCCCAGGCCTGGCAGGAGCCACGGGGCCGTGCTGTGGATGGACTACCACCTGACCCCAGACAGCACAGTCAGCACCGGCCTCCTGAGGCCTGCAGGAGACAAGGTACTGCTGGGGGTTGGGGGCCTTGAGTGGGCAGTACCCTGAGAGGTGCTACCCAGGAAGCACTTCTGCCCTGGGCTGTGGGCACTCCCGGCAGATGTTCTTCAGGCCCGGTGGTAACTCATCAACTGGCCCTGACCACCTGGCACCTGAGCAGCTTCCTGCTGCAATGTGCTGCCTGGACTAGAGGCTAACAAGGAGGCTTGGGGCCAGGAAGGGGCCCTCGCCACCTCGTGTCTACTCTTCCCACAGGGGGACTGTTGCTGGAACCCCCACTGCAAGCAGGCTGTATACTTCTTCAGTAGTACCCTGAACCCCAGAGTGCCGCTGGGTGGCGTGCAGACGGTCACCTTCGCTGTGGAGTTTAATCCCCACGTGGGAGACATCACCATGGATTTCAGACTCTCAGATGATCTCGGCAGTGTGCACGACCCTTAATTGTTGGAAATAAAGTGGCCCAAGGACACCTGGGCTGTTTTGTTGCTTTCTTAGAGATCAGGCTGAAGTGCCCCTCCTCCTAGGGACCTGCTGAGCCTCAGAACACGTAGGAAGCTGGTTTTGTCTTTTGCATCTGGTAGCATAGTGGCTAAGGCACTTGACTGCTAACCAGAAGGCAGGCGGTTCAAACCCACCAGCCACTCCTCGGAAGGAAGGTTGGGCAATCCTACTTCCGTAGTGATACTGCCTCGGAAACCCAAGGAGGGGTCGCTATGAGTCGGGGCCGACTCGATGGCAAACAACAACAACAAGCTCAGGTGCACATGCCATACAGGCAGGTGCTTGTTGGACTAATGGTGACTGGGTTTGGAGCCGAGGAGGGGCCCACGAGCCCAGCGGGGGGCGGGGGGTAGGCATGTCAGAGCCTCTGCTGCTCGCTCCAGAGTGCCCAGAAAGCTCTCTTGCTCGTCTTGGAAGGGACTAGAAGGGCAGGAATCTGATGGTGGGTTAGGTTGTCTGAGCTATTCGGTTGGGCAGTGCTGGAGGTGGAGCCAGCTATGCCTGTCTGTGTTTGGGGAATCTGCAGCTCCCTGCCCACCTGGCTGCAGCAGGGGAGATGGGCCTGGAGCCTGCAGAGCCTGCAGGGTTGTCCTGAGAGGCCTGGCCTCACCAAGCCTATTTGTATGTGTCCAGGCATCAGGTAGTCTGACCTGACAACTGTACCCTAGGCTGCTTCTCAGAGGAGAGGGAGGAGGCTGGCTGGGTGCAGTTCCTGAGATGCAGCCAGGGGCCTAGCACCAGGAACGGAAGCCAGGAACTACCACCTTTCTCCAGGTGCTGCTTGCTGCTTCTGTGGCTTACATCCGAAGGACCGAGGGCAGATGGGGGACCGTGCAGAGCCATCCCGGTGCCCCCCCTGCTGTGCTAGGAAAGAGCAGAGCCTGAGGCCACAGCTGGTTCCTCACACTTAGCATGCTTTCTTGCTCTCCATGCTCCAAGGAAATGAGGAGACACTGAGTAAGGACCAAAATGGCCCATTCTGGCGTTTCAAGGGCAGACGCAGGCTGTCCCCTTCCTGTGGGGTGGGCAGGCACAGCAGTCACCTGCCACTCCCCACCCTGTGTGGCCCACTCAAGGTTGGATTGGAACATGCCTGGGCCCAACTTGTTACTCAAAAAGTGCAGGCAACAGCCTCAAGCCTCACAGTTTTATTTTCCCTGTTACGCATCCTTCCTTTCAGCACCAATAAAGGAAAAACACCCCTCTTTTTCAAAATAGTTTATCAGGTGTAAAGATGATTTTCTTCTTGGGAAGAATCGTCTGGATACATGTGTGATAATGTGTTTACCAAAACCTTTAGGTGTGATTACCATACAAAACCCCTTATATCCCATGTGAATACAATACAGAAAAACAGAAATTAAAAAAGTTTTTTTTTCTCTTTTTAAAACAGTGTTTCTAAATCTCAGCGAGTTAATACAATAGTTAAAAAGCGTCAAGATTAATACTCATACTCAAAACTCCAGGTGGTTTGGACAAATGAGATGGATGTCTCCTCCCTCCGTTGACCCCGCCATCTCAGGGCTTCTCTTGAGGAGGCTGGGCCAACAGCAGGCGCAGAGCGTTGGGTAGGGGTTTGGGGTGCCCCCCGTGCCTGCCTCCTCCCAGGCCTAGGTGTCACACAATCTGAGATCTAGGAAATGTTTTCTTTCTTAAAAATCAAAACATCAGCCCGGCTTGCACACATGCCCAGGCTCCGCCAGCATGATGAACTTGCTGGAGATCTCGGCCCCCTGTGTGGCTGTGTGTCGGCGGCCGAGCCAAGGAATATGAGAAGAGCTGGGAGGCAGGATGGCCTGCTCTGGATGCCAGGGGCTGGCTTGGCAGAAGCAACCTTAAGTTACCAACAGAGCAGTGGCCGAGGCACAGGGAGGTAATGACTTGCCTAAGGCTGCCCTGTAATTAGGAATGAGAGAAGCAGGTCCCCACCAACTGCCCTCGCCCTCGGAGGGGAGGCCACCCCCTGGGCTGAATAGAAGCTGTGCTGGAGTTTGTTGGGTTCAGACCTGGTCACGCCTGGGCCACACGGCCAGCTTGCAGCTTAGGAGCCACAGCTGAGAACCAGTTGAGTCCTGCCGTGTGAGCTGCACTGAGGCCAGACCTCTGGAAGGGGATGCAGCTGAGCTGGCCCCGCCTTCCTGGCTTGGACACCAGCAGGAGCAGATTGGGGGCTGGGCAAGGGAACATGACCCTAGCAGCCTCGGTCCAGCTGTCCCCCAGGCCAGAAGCGGTCAGACAAGCCAGTGTTCGATGTGCTTCACGCCACAGCTCCTAGCTACCCAGGTTTTGCGGGCTTGTCCTTCCTGGCCCAGGCCTGGAGTCGAGCTGTCTGCTTGGTCCCCTCTTGGTCCCTCTTGCAGCTCAGTGGGTGACAAGGCACAGCATCCATGCACCAGCACCGAGAGGCTCCTGACAGAGCCCTGGTGCTCCCGCCCCAGCCTCGCTGGGCAAAGCTGGCTCAGAGCCAGGCTGGACACACAGTCGGGTGCTGCAAGGGGGACGGGGACTGATGAGGACTGTCAGCAGCCTCCCAGGCCGGAGGAACCTGGTACCTCGAGACTGAAAAGGCCCTCCCTCTGTGACTTGATGGGGGTATCCCCATTGTGTCTGTAGAAAGGCAGGTGGGCAGAGGCAGTGCTAACTCGAGGTGGGAGGCTACCAGTCCCTCTCAGGCCTGGTGGCAGATAGGTGTTGGTAAGTTACTATCAGACTCTGCCACGGCTGTGCCTGGGGCCTTGGGTGGCAGAGTGGGGCTCTGTGCGCCTGGACGCCAACCAGGACCACTCCCTGCTCTGGCCCCATGGCTCCTACCTCCAACTCTGCACGTGGTGTGTGGAGGAGCAGCTCTCTGGCTAGGGGTTGTGGGAGGCTGTTGGCAAAGCCAGGCCTGGGAAGCCAGCGGCCACCTCACCCAGAGGCAGGTTCCTGAGCTGAGCCTGTACAGGACGAGGAAAGCCTCAGAGGAAAGCTTGGTCTCAAACCAGAGAGGTGCCGAGAGGAGACTAAGAAGAGTCGGGCGGAGACGAGGGTATGGTGTTGGTTTGGAGAGAAGAGAAGCAGCTGAAAATTGGTATCATTTTCAAAGAAGCCCCCCTCTCCCCCTTATGCTGGAAGTTCCCTTCTCATAAAAAAGTAGGTGCCTTCCCGGCGTTCCTGGTTATATTCCCCAGGTCCGTGTCTCCAGAGGAGGCTGGGGGAGGGAGGTTGCCGGAGTCACTCGGCCCTGGTGTGTCCAGGCTTGGGCAGGGACCCTGTCTCTGGAAGAGCACAGGTCTACCTAGTGACTTGCAGACTCTTTAAAGCGAAGGGTTTGTGTTGCGTGGGTTCTCCCCCTTTTTTTTTCTTTTTAAAATGTAATTGCCCTTGAAAGCAAGCCCCCGGGCAAGAGCCCTGGGCTTGCTGTCAGTGGACACACCCTCCTGGTCCTGCTCTGAGCCGTTGGCTGGAGGCGGGAGCTGGCGGCCCTGTGCCCAGAAGTGCGTCTTTGGCTGGTTCTGATTGTTGTTTGGAGTTTGGCTTTGGGTGAGGCCGAGTGAGGGTCTGTGTGGCTACAGCGGGCGTGTGGCATGCAGGCAGCGTGCATGCAAGGGTGCAGGCATGCGAGACGACATTGGCAGCGACACGAATAATGGGCCCTGGACCAAGCTTGAGAAGAGCTGTACAAAGTACGTAAAACCCGGTTCTTATACTAACTCACGGGTTACAAACTAAGTTGTGCTGTAGATTCGTAGAAAAGCCCATTTGGAAAGAATGGCACTGGTTAGGCAGCCGGTGTGGCCCAGCCTGCTGGTCCACAGTGAGTGCAGGTGGCACCGCGGCTCCCTGGGGACAAGGCCGCAGCTCCTCCCTCCGGCCCTCCTTCCCCAGCACTGGAGGGGACTCGCCCAGGGACCAGCTGCGGTGCAAAGGGCTGGCACAGGCCCCTTGCTTCGGACTGCTGGGCAGGTGGCGCCGTGGCTGGTCTACGCCACCTCCTCCTCGCCAGTGGACACCATCAGCCGCATGGCCACTGGGAGGTGGTCAGTCAGGCCGGACAGTTGGGTGATAAAACTGAATTCTTCCACCTCCTGGGGGGGGAAGGCAGAAGCATCCTGGTTAGACCCAGGGTGCACCTTGCAGAGGAGGTGCTTGGGGGTACAGTGGCAGCCTGGGCACCACAGGTTTGGGGCCTTCAGGCTGGGGTTGGTGGAGGATGGGACCTGGAGGGTTCATCCGCCAGCCCCGAAGGCTGTGGGATGCCGGCCTCATTCTGAGCTGGGAATGGCTGGGCGGCCGAGGCATGCAGGGGTGGGCAGGCCCTGCCCGCAGCCCCGTCCCCCACGACTCACGGCCTTCCAGTCGGGGCCCAGCCCCTCCTCCCCGTGCAGGATGTAGTCGATGCGCCGGCCGTTGCCCTTCAGCAGGTCCTTGCGCCCCTTCTGGCCTGCGCCGGGGCTCTTGCTGCGGGGGAACGCGAGGTACTCCCTGCGGCCTTCCTCACTCTCCAAGACCCTGTGAGCACGGGTGAGCACGGTGAGCCGGACCCCCGCCCCCAGCCCAGCCGCACCTGCAGGGGAAGCTCGGGTCCCCCCTCACCCCCACCCCGACAGTGGGAGGAAAGTCTGGTTTTAAGATCTCTTTCCTGTGTGTACTGGGGATGAAGGGAAACTGAGGCAGAGCTGTGAATTCCTGGCTGAATGGGCTCCTCAAAGAGTCTGTTCAAGATGTCTCCCTTGCCTTGTGGCCTTGGGTGACCGTCAGGCACGCTTCTGGCTGCAGCTTGGAGCCTGTGGCCCTCTTCAGGACAAGCTCTGATCTGTGCCGACAGGGCCTGTGGGCAGGAAGCCTGCCCTCCTGAGGCCCCAGGCTCCCGTGACTGTCGTCCAGGTCGGCAGAGGCAGAGGAGCCTGGAGAACACCAGGGCCCACCCAAGGACTCACCTCTGCCAGTCTGCCCCTAAGCAACCGTATGACCTACTTAAGCTGTCTATTCTGTGTGAAACAGGAGTGACTGCCCTGGGCTACATTTGGGGACAAGCAGGCCACAAGCAGGGAAGGTAGGAGGTTGTGGTCACCCCGATTCTCAGACTTAGTGTGGGCACTAAAGTCTGGTCAGGGTCACCAGGGAGGCGTGAAGCTCAGGGGGATGTTACCCCTGAGTCCAGGCCTCTTGATTCCCTGCCTGGCATTGCTGCCATAAAAGGAGTCTGCTGGCTCCTTCCTGCCAGCATTTCCTCCGAATCCAGAAGGAGGCGGCATACCTGCCCCAGGGGGAGGTCCTGCAAGGAGAGCCCTCGCTGACCTGGCCTAGGCCTGCGTCTAGGGTGGAGGTGATGGGGCACCTGGGGAAGCCCTGCTAGCAAACACAGGCTTCTGCAAGCAGCTTTTTGTCACCTTAAGATAAATACACTAAAGATATTCACAAGGTTGGTGCAGCTCTGAAATATAATCCATTACTGTCCTTTACCTTTGATAATTCCAGCATCAGTGATCTGAGAGTGACTGAGAGTCATTTTTTAATCATCATCTCATAAAAAGGTAATTTTCTCCACATAGGACAATGTTTCAAATTTAGCCTATAATCTAATTAATTGGCTTAAATTGGCCATCAGGAGCCCTCTCGGGCAGTGAGTTATAAATGGTTCTGCTGTTGGCCTCTCAACTTGTGCTCCTTCTGGAAGTCTCACCGAGATTCAAGAGTGACGTTTGCTGAGATGGAATTGTTTCCACTCTGAGAATGACTATTTGCCTTATTGATGACACAGCCTCTCAAGCAGAGGCCCAGCCTGGCGGCCCTTTGCAAGGTCTGAGCAGCTTCCCTTGCCCAAGAAGCACCGGCCCCTTTGCTGCAGGCGGGGCCTGGGTAAGAGAAGCTCTCACAGAGTGAGCCCGGCATCTGGGTGCCGGTTTAGGAATCATCTCCTTAACCAGGCCAGGCCCTGGGATGCAAGGGCCGCCATTCCCTCCACTACCAGCCCAGGTTGGGTGAGTGGCAGGTTCCGGCCTGAGCTGGGTCCTCTCCCAATCCTTCAGCCCCGGGAGCCGTCCTGGGAGGGCAGGGTGTTGGCCCCCACCCTGACTCAGCCGTGTGGGTACGTACTTCTGCAGATTGTCTGGGGTACACACGTCCTCATCATGGAGGTTGTTCGTGTCCAGCAGGGTACCTGGGGACAAGGGGGAGAATGTCACTCGAGGCAGAGCCCAGCCACCTCAAGGAGGACCTCAGTGGGAGGGAGGGTGGCCAAGGGCATCTGGTGGCCTGTGGCAGCTGAGCGTGGCCCCTGCGGAAGCCTGTGGTTCCTCCTGGGAGGTCTGTGAGAGGCCCAGTGCAGGTGCAGCGTCAGAGCACAGCCAGCTGCCAGCCCCTCCCTAGCCCGGCCCCTGGGTCCCCAGCCCGCCCTCCCAGTCGCAGGCTCACCTATGGCCCATGCCTTCTCCTCCCCAGGGCCCAGGCGGCAGGGGTCCTTGTAGCGTGTAAACAGGGAGTGCTGCTGCTCCAGCTTGTCATCTGTGTAGGGGGGAGAGTTGCAGTCAGGCTGGCTGGCCTGTCCTGCCGGATGCCACCAGGTTCCTGCCCCTTGGTAATTGCCGCTGGCTGTGCACCTGTGCTCTCAGACAGGTGCAGGGCTTCCAACAGATGCATCCCAGATTGACCCTTTGCTGAGAGCCTGCACTTGTGCTGCAGATAGAATGAATCACAATCTACATTTTAACAGGACCAGTAAGAATCACCTGGAGATCTTGTTAAACTGTCGGTTCTGATTCAGTCTATCGGGGGGTGGAAATGGAATGAACCAGTTTGAAGCCCTGGACAGGTGGGCTGGCCACTGGTTCTGTGTGTCCTTGAGATGTACTCCTCTCTTGGTCTCAGTGTTCCCATCTCTCTAAGAACAGTTGTCACTGTCCCTCCTGGGCTCTAGGAGACAATGGTCTTGAGGTCTTACCAGACCTTGTGGCAAACCCTCGTTGGGAGGCTGGCTGATGCTGCCCCTCCGAAACCCCTGCCCTGTTCACAGACCTGATGCTCAGACCTGAGTGACAGAGGAATGGACCCCACAAGGCTCAGAGTGGGAGGTGACTTGTCCTGGGCCACATTTGTCTTGCCACCTCATGGAGTCAGAAAGACTGTCCCAAGCCTTCCTAGGAGGGAGGAGAGGTTGCTGACGGACCTGAGTGGGTGACATGACGGTGCTATGGTCCAGGTGAGACCTTCCGGGTTCCTGCCTTCTCTGAGGCCTGAGGCTTGAGCTCCCAGGCCCCTGTGTTGCCCACCTCATTCTGAGTGTCCAGAGCCCGTGGGTTGGAGGTTTTCCTGGTACCTTGGTTTAAGACCAAGGGAGGTTCCTAAGACCAGCATGACCATCTGATCACAGAGCAAAATAAAATGTAACTGATGCTGAACTTTCAATCTTTATTCTAGTGTTTTGAAGCATGATTCCCAGGGTTGAAGTCCCATTTGAACCACTTATTTGCTGTGTGACCTTGGGTTAGTTATTTGTGGCTATAACAGTGCATAGCCCTTAGGGTTATGACACTTAAATGAAACAGTCGGTCCATGAAAAGCAGCTTGCATTGTGCCTGGCATAAAGTGAGAATTGAATGAACACTTGATGCTCAGCGGCTGACTCCATTCCTCTTGAGTTTGGGGCACTGAGCATATCTGGTAAGGGGCTCATTTCTGGGGCATCCTTTGTCTCCAGGAAGGAGGTCCTGGAGCTTTCTGGGCAGAGTGTGGGCTCTTCTGCCTAAGACTTGAAGGGCCAGAGAAATCCTCATCTTGCTAAATTTCCCAGGCACACTCACCAGGAACAGGAAGTTCTTTAAACTGCTTAGCCTGTCTTTCCAGCTGCGAGTGGGGCCCAGGCCCTCCTGGAACAGCTGACTAGAATGGGGAGGGGTGTTGCCTCACCAGAGGAGCAGTTGTCAAAGTTGAAATCTCCACAGATGACATCAAATGCCACCAGCTCCTCGGGGTTGGCTGTGCTGGACGAGGAGGTAGATTTTCGGAAATCGGCCAGCCAGTCCTGCAGCAGGTCCAGCTGCTCACAGCGGATGGCGCTGTCTTCTGCAGGTAGAGCCAGGGACCAGATGATGATTCGGCCCCAGGCACCTGTCCCAACCATGCTGTGTGTGGGGGATGGGTCCCCACCCTCAATGACTGTGGGCTGCTGGCCTACCTAATGGGGCTTGCAGGTGTGTGCAGGAGATGTATCCGACGATTCTTTGGTCCTGAGGTGTGCTTCCCACCTGCACCTGGGAGAGGGGACTCAGTGTCAACCACAACATCTGTGGAGCTTATTGTTGCTCTGAACACGGGGACACTGGGGATGTCCACCTGCCCATTGCATCACTCTCACAAACCCTACTCCATGCAGGCTCTTGGCTAGACTCGGACCCAAGTAAGAGTGGGACAGGGCCTGTGACTAGGAGCTTGGCACAGGCTGAAGGCAAGTGTGCAAAGGCAGTATCAGCTGATGCACAGCAAGTGCCAGTAGCAATTCATGCAAGCATTATAGGCAGAAAAAGTGCAGCGACCACAGTGGGTGTCTCCCCAGGCCCTTGCCATCTCCTGATGAGCAGAGCAACCACATGGGTGATGACCTAGGTGCCAGCCCCTTGGCTCCTTGTCTGGTCTCGTCTTTCCTCCCTCCCTCTTGTGCCCTCCACCTGATCAGCCCCAGAGCACCTTCCCTCTGAGACTGAATCAGAGCCCCTTCTGTGACCTGCACCAGCCTCACAGCCCCCACCTCCGTGCACCTGAGCCACCTCAGACCCTGCCCACCCTCCTGCTTGTTCCCCCCAGTCTCTGCCCCTCTGGCTTCTCAGAAGTCATTTCATCTGCTTGACTGGCAGCGGTCCCTGTTAGTCCCCCCACCTCCTCCCAGCAGGGCTCTGGACGCCTGTGTCAGGGCCCGGCCTCCATCCTCCGCTTGTCTTCCTGTGCCTCCACTCACCCTAGACCCCAGTCCTCACCTCCCTGCTCCCTTCTTTACTGGAGACAGGCTGCACCCTCAACTCCCTGTCTGACCCACAGAAGACAATGGCTGGCTGTCTCAAAAGTTGGCTTTAAAATAAGCATGTTAATTGTACATCCAAACTGCCCCACCTCCACTTGGTATATATCGCAGGGTACTGTGGTTGGATCTGAAGGACCATGAGAGAGAGGGGTGTCAGGCCGAGGGACATGCAGCATGCTGGCACCCGCTCAGCACGTGTGAGCAGACACCCCCACGCTTCGGCTGGTGGTGCTTGGACTGCCACAGCCGCATCACAAGCCACCGGCTTCAGATAAGCTCGGTGAGTGAGCTTCTGGGTTGGCCGGGTTGGTACTGTTCTGCTCCATACACCCTGTCTCATCCCCAAACACCATCAGCTTTCTACACCCTTAGCCCCCTTTCCCAGCCCAGACGCACATCTTTTCCAGTGTCTGGGTGAGGGAATGCCTGGGTATTTGAAGATGGGCTATACGACCAGGATTTGAGGCTGGTTTTAAACTCATGTGTTTGTTTACCATTTACTTCTTGCTCATATCCCAGACCTAATCCTTAAACAAACAAACAAAACTCACTGCTGTCAAGTCGGATGTGACTCATAGCGACCCTTCCTTTGGTTTCAGAGGCAATTTAGCCTAATGTTATTTTCCACCCCGGAGTAACTGTGAAAATCACTTCCCATTCTTGCATCCTGTTGCAAAAACACAACACACTTTGAAAACCGCAGTGCTCAGAAGAGCCACAAGATGGTGCTATTTATTTTTTTTCAGGCAACAAATCTGTTTCCTCATTAAGAATGGTACATTACCTTGTTAGGTCTCCTGCACTGTGAGGATTGTACCATTTTAATAACTGAATGTACTGAAGCCGAGAGGTTAGTGACTGACCAGGTCACAAAGCTCCACATGGGGACCTTGTTAGGTCTCCTGCACTGTGAGGATTGTACCATTTTAATAACTGAATGTACTGAAGCCGAGAGGTTAGTGACTGACCAGGTCACAAAGCTCCACATGGGGAGGTAGGTCCAGATTGGGTCTGTGAGCTGCCACCCTGAGGTGCCTTCCCTTCCCCCCAGGCTGCGGCTTTGGATGCTTCTAGAGTCTTTGCAGGAGCTCTGGTAGCATAGTGGCTAAAGCACTTGACTGCTAACCAGAAGGCTGGCGGTTCAAACCCATCAGCCACTCCTCGGAAGGAAGGTTGGGCAATCCTACTTCCGTAGTGATACTGCCTCGGAAACCCAAGGAGGGGTCGCTATGAGTCGGGGCTGACTCGACGGCACATAACAACAACAACAACAGAGTCTTTGCAGAGCTCGTCACTGGCTGCCCACTTGTTGCCCTATGGTGTCAGTCTCTTGTTCACTCAGCACTTGGTAACCTCTGCTCTGTGCCAAGTACTAGGCAGGGCACGGGGTGCCGAGGTGTCTCATTCAGCCCTGCTAAGGGGGGCCCAGATGGAAGATGCACACGGCGGCGTGGGCAGCTTCCTCACTGCCGTGTATCTCAGTGCTGCACCCCCACTCCTTCCTCTTAGTTAGCTGTGGGATCATGCCAAGATCTATTTTATTATGTGCTGGGATTTATCGATTCCTGAGTTGTGTTGTTGGGAGCCGCAGAGTCTGTGTTTCTCTTGCAAAAACAATCACGTTCAGAGGCTGTGCCTCGTAGGCCTGGTGAGCAAACACTGTCAATAGAAAGGCTTCCAGAATTAGACTCTGTCTTTGGGAGGCAAAGGGAATCCAACCCCTTCGCAGGGAGTCACCGGCAGGAAGGCAAGGTCCTGAAGTCCCACAGGGAACGAGGAGGGCAAGCTGATGGGGCATATTGGGGTTGGCTATCTGATGACTTGAGGGTCTTGTCTGATGGGTGGCAGCTCAAACACCTGGGATAGGCTCAGGAACCTGGGAGGGAAAGCCGGCCTGTGTTGGGGCAGCAGTTGCAGAAGCTCCATGGAGACACTGCCACCCACCCAGCTGAGATAGGAGGAGTGAGATGCCCTTGGTGGTGGCATGGGGAGCAGGGCATGCAGAGAGGTGGAGAGGCCCATCGAGGAGGCCCAGAGGATGGGGTGGGTGGTAACTGGCATCAGACCTGGTATGGGAGGTGGAGGATGGCTGGGAAGGGGTAGGACTGAGGCAAAGAGGAGGAGGCGGCGAGGAAGCTAGTGGACTTAGACCCACGGCATGACCCCGAGGTATTGGGAAAGTGTAATGAAGAGCCTGGGGTGGATTGGGAGAGCCCTTGCAGCTCAGGGAGGCAGGCCAGGGTGCAGACAATGAGTGTGGTTTGGAGTGAGTGACAATGTGTCCAGGAGGCAGCCAGACGAAAGCTGGGCTTGGCAGGGATGTGGGCTGGCCTAGCTCGGGCGTCATCAGTGAGTGCAGAAATGGAGTCTGGGAAGTCCAGTCCCGTGGCAGAGCCAGGTAGGTGAGGCTATGGGTTGCGGTGATGACTTGAGAGTGAAGAGAGCTGGCAAAGTGGGTCTTCCCTGCCCCGGAACCACTCTCAGCCCTGGTGGACTATAGCTGGGTTGGAATGGGCCAGCCTGGCCAGGCCTGCTGATGTTTCAAGAGAAGCTGTGAACCAAGTTTTAAATGAAATATCTTGATTTTTAAATGTTGGCCATTAAAAACATTGTTTTGTGTTCAATGACATGGGCCGAACTAACCATCTCTGTAGACGAGATTTACACCCAGGAGGCGGAAGGAGAGGAAAGAACTGTTCAGGACAGAAGGGGAGCTGCTGCACTGTGGTAAATTACAGTCACCGTCAGGAGACAAAGTTTATATGAGCTGCTGTACGCAAAGTGAATTTGCTCTGTAAACTTTCACCCAAATCACAATAAAAATTAAATTAAAAAAAAGTTCAGGACAGAGCCCTGTGAACCATCAGGCTTAAGGGTCCACCAGACCCAGAATCCAGCAGGAGTAGCCAGTGCCATGAGACGAGAGCCCAGAGTGCAGGGTCTAGTTGAGGAGATTGTTGTTGACCTTGGTGAGGGGCCAGACTGAGGAGGGAGGTGAGGAGGGGCCTGGGGACAGGCCTGTCCAGAAGTGGGACTGAGCAGGAGACAGAGGGAGGGTCCTCTGGTCTCTGAGCTGTCTGTGATCAGGCAGGAGTGAGAGGGTGTCCTCTCCCACCCTGAGCCTGACAAAATGTCCCCTTCTCTCCAGCAAAGTCACTCCAGCTGCCAAGACAAAAATACATCCATGGAACAGAACACTGACAAATCACATGCCAAAGCAGGAAAGTTGGATCTACGTATAAGAGGTGTTAATTCAATTTCAGCGTCTCATACTGTGAATGAAGAGCTGGCACCCCAACTCTGGCTGAGGCACACAGGAGCCACTGAGTGACCCGCAGAGTGGGGGCCCTGGTCTCAGGTGCATCCCTGGCTCTAGCCAGCCCTGGGAGACAAGAGGCCTGCTGCTCGTTGCTGGCTGGACCGGGCTGACACATCACTGTCCTCCCAGACAGGCCGAGTGTGGTCAGAGCTGAGGCCTGGGGACTAAGAACCTCACCATACTTGGACTTTTTGCTTTAGGCATAGTAGGCAGCTCCTTACCCTCTTCCAGAGGGGAATTGAGAAACTGTTGAAAAGAAACAGGTCCCCAGGCAAGGCAAACCTGAGCCCACAGCCCTCACTCATACTTCCCTCACGTCTCATGGGAAAGAGAGAGCACCCCACATCCCAAGCAGTTGCTGCCTCTGGGGGCAGAAAGCTCTGTTCTGCATCATATGGTCAAACAATGCTTCAGAAAATTCTGGAAGCACCAACTGTGGCCTTTGGACAGAGAAAAGATTGACACTGTAAGCATCTCCAGCTCAGTAGAAGATAATGCATAATGACCAAATTACCATGGTCTAAAAACTCCTCCAACTGCATCCAAATTAGCAGAAATAATTATGACTCCTTTTAATTAATGACTGTGCAAGCAAAGCCACGCGCTGGCGGGCAGAGTGCCTGGCGTGGCAGCTGCGTGACTGCTGGAGGGAGGGGGTTGAAGTCAGGCAAGCTTGTGGCCTAAGTGAGCGGGGTGTGGACAGGACTGGAAGCTCTGAGATTGCCTTCCGCCCACTTGTCTCCTCTGCCTCGTGTGCACACCTGCGCTTGTACGGAGTTGGCACCTGCCGAGGGATCCCTTGCCTTCTCTTTTCCCCTAGTGCCCATCATCATCACCATGGGCCCCATTACCACCATCACTCTGAACACAGGGCCTCGTGGTCACACCCCACCCCTGTGAGGAAGTTCTCCGTTGTCCTCGTTTTGCAGGCGGGGAATGGCGCTCAGGGATCGGAGGAGCGTGCCCACGATCCCCCAGCCAGCTCTGACCCTGGAGCCCTTGCTGTTCCCCACGTTCCGGTTTCTCTCGGCCTTTAGCAGGGGTCTCTGGTTTAGGCCGGTGAGAGGCTTTGTCCGCCCTCCAGCCCTGCCCCTCCCAGAGCCAGAAGAGTCTCTGGCTGCGGCCCCCTGCCCCGGTGGCCTGTGGCCCCTCAGGCCAGGTTGAGGCCTCCTACCTTGAGAAACAGCGCTCCCTTGGAGGCGAGAGCATCTTCGCCCCGCCCGTTGGGGTAACAGTGATAGGCGGCGTCCATGATGGGGTAGCGGCTGGCGAAGAAGAGGCCGCTGTTGAGGATCTTGAAGCTGCAGCAGCCGCAGCAGTTCCGGCAGCTGCAGCAGCCGCGGCAGCCGTAGACCCCGACGTCGTACAGGATGTACTCGAAGTAGCCGTGCAGCTGGTCTTTCAACTTGGCGGCTGCTCGCTTGTCAAACACCTCCTGCAGGCACAGGAAGTCCAGGTTGGCGGGGAAGAAGGCCGAGATCTCGTGGTCGAAGGCCTCGTCCGGGTGCCGCCTCTTGCGCGCGGCCGCCTTCTTCACCACCGAGGTCTTGTACAGGAGCTTGCTGTTGGCAGCCGGCTCCCCGCCGCCGCTGTCTGCCGCGCCGCGCGCCTTCACCAGGGACTCCCTGGAGGCAGAGGGGCTGCCCAGGCTCCCGGAGTCCCCATCCCGTTGGCTGTGGTTGGGCACCTGGCCTTTCTGGCCCCCGCCGGCCCCGTTCCTGGCCTGGCCTCCAGCGACAGGGTCGTCTGCTTCAGGGGGCCGGCCCCCCTCTTCGCCGCCGATGCGCACGATGCAGGCTTCATCTGGGCTGCCGCCGCCGTTTGTCAGGTCCCCGGACGCCAGGCCGTTCACGGCCTCGTCACTGGGGCAGCGTCCGCCATCGCCTTTGTATTCCACAGAGGCTGTCCTCTTAATGGCCCCAGGGACAGTCCGGGCCACGCCGTCGCTGCCTTGCGGTGACACCAGGCTGCTGAAGCTGGCCGCGCTGATGGAGGTGTTGGTGGGAGAGTCAATGTAGATCTTGATCTGGGGCCGGCTGGCCCCGTTGCGGATTCTCTGCCCGATCTCTTTGGCCCGTGCTTGTACGTGAAAAACGTTGTTGAGCCTCGCCAGCGATTCGGGGAGGAGGCAGAGGTTGGCGGTGGCAAAGCAGAAGCTTCTGGCAGTACCGGTCCCCCTCCATTCACCGAGCAGAGTCGCCCCACCAGCCGGGCCCTTGTCCTCCAGCCGCGAGTAGATGTAGGGCCAGCGGACAGACTGTAGGGGCGACCAGAGGAGGAACCCAAGAAATGCGAAGGGCAGGGCAGCGACAAGGAGCGCCAGGTAGATGGGCGTGAAGAGGAGGATGCAGAGCAGCTGCAGGTAGCACCGGCTGTCCGACTGGCGGCACTTGCTAGCGATGGAAGTGAAGGGCGTCAGGAGCCGGTCTGCCAGGCAGTAGCACGGGGAGATGAGAGCCCAGGACACAGCGTGCAGGGCAGACAGACGGCTGTTTGGAAAGGGGGTCGTGTACAAAACCATCGCAGCTCCCTGGGCGCCTGGGCCGGCCCTTCTACATGGTGTCCGTGGTAACCGCGGCACTTCCTGCGGGGTGAGGGAGGGTGGAGAGGGCGGCTGGAGAAGGTGTCAGCTCCTGGAGAGATGGGCCTCTGGGTGGTCAGTGGCAAGTGTCGGCCAGCCGGTCATAGTTAGCTCAGTGGGCCATCTTGGGCACTGAGTGCCAGGAAACCTGTGAAGACAGAAAGTGGGACTGTTTGTTACTGCTGTCTCCCGGGAGAAGGGCAGACGCTGGTGCCACTGTGCCCGCTCATCCCATTCCTGCTTCCCCAGTGTGAGTAAGTCTGAGGACAAGGTAGGCTCACATGGGCGTGGGGCTGGGAGGCCATCCCATCCCATTCTGTCTGCCTGTGTGTTTTGTCTTGAGTAAACAGCTTGGTGACATGACTGCCTCTAGCTGACTACCTTGCCTTTTAAACATAATTCTTTGAAAAATTGTCTCAGGGTTTTGGAGCTTTGTGGGTACTCTGATTCTAGAAGCAGGCAGGGCTCCTAGAAGATGTCTGGGCCTGTCCCTGGCCTGAAGCAGTGGGCAGGAACCCCGGACATGTTCAGAATGGGTGGGTGGGTGACCCTGGGTCAGAGGAGCTGTAACACAGCCACCTGTCACTGAGTGCCACCAGATCAGAACAAATAGGGAGCAAATGGCAGAGAGAAGGGGGCAGGGTTTCTCAAAGTAGAGGGAAGAGTGGCTGGTGGGTCCCAAGAAGATGTAGCCCCACCCACAACTAGGCTCTTACTGTGGACTGCAACATCAGACCAAGCCTGGTGGTCCTACCCCCACTGACTACCAGCAGAAGTTCTCATCCAGCTGGGGGGTTCCAGGCACGGCCTGTGCCTTACTAACTTCCAGAATGATCAGTCCCTGTGCCTCCTGGGAGATGCTCCCCTGGGGCTGCTGAGTCTTGGTCATGCTTCAACTGGTCTCCCTCATGCCCCCCAAGATGCAGCCCTAGGGCCTGGCAGAGGCTTTCAGCTGCCAGGATCCCCCCACCCCGGCAGCTTGGCTTCTCCTCCCAGCATGTGCAGGAGCCAGTGTGGGTCTCAGCAGGCTCAAGAGTACTGCCTGGCAAAAGCCTGCCAGGTGCATTGACTGCTGAACGTAAAATCAATAAAGACACCAGTCCGGAGGGTTTACCCAACCTCCCAGGCCCTGTGGCAAAGCTTGTGTGAGCATAATCTGGAGTTTCCTTTACCCCATAGACTGGGGTCCTCACCTCCTGCTCACTTGTTCACTGGCCTGGCCCAGCTTACTGCCCTGGCACCATGGTCTGTGCTCACGCTGCCACTCATTCTGGCCCCAGCCCCTCTCTCCCTCCTACTGAATCCCTGCTTTCCCAAGCTGGGGACCTGGGTATGATCTCAGTTCCCCATCAGCCCATCCTTCCCTTCTGCCTCCCCCACCCCCAGCTCTCCAGAAGCCCCCTCTGGCCCAGGACTCCCTCATGGTTCCCCACCAACTTTGTCAGCCTCCTCCCGTCAGACCATCCTCTACCAATCACTGTAGGGACTTTCTCTGCCTGAAAGTGACCATGTGGCAGTGGCCTCAAACTCACTGAGGACCTCCCTCTGCTATAGTTGCATATCCTGTCCCCTCTACCAGGTCTGTCCATCCTTGCTGCCCTGTCCCGCTTTGATGCTCACCCTCCGCTCACTGTGACAGTGGCTTCCTCTTACCCTATTCCTCATCCCTCTGCCCCTTGCCTAGCCCACCCTTCTAAGTCCTGCCTTAGAAATCACCTCCTCAGAGAAAACCTTTGCTCTCTCTTCCCCAGGTGGCTTAGGGGGCTCCTGTTCCTCGTGGACAGCTGGTCACTGCAGTTATTGATCATAAGTGCTTAGGGGATGTGCCCATCTCCTCAGCAGATCATGAGCATGTTGGAGAAAGGGGCTGCACGAATCCTGAGCCCCCAGGCCTGGCCCTGCGGGTGCTCAGAAGCGGGGTGCAGGGAGGAAGGAGTGGTGACTTGCAGTGCCTCTGCCACTGAGGAGACAAACTGTTCTTCCTCCGGTCCAGTGGTGAAAGAGGAAGGGGTTTCTGTGATGTGTTTCTGTCCCTCCTACACCCACCATCTCCTGGATTGACACATAGGGGCTGCTTGTTCATCCTAGGCCAGGGGTTAATAGCTAAAGATGAGCCTAAGTTGGTGGCTGTGTCCACTTCTGGTGAATGAGTTTCGCAAAGATTTTACTTTCTTCAGTGGAACTAACTTGAAGACAGGCCCTGGAAGGTTACAGTTCAGAGAAGCAGGTGTGTATGTAGGTGGCGGCTGTCCCACAAGGAGCTCTGGGCTGGGCCCCAGTTAAGTAAGTGCGACCTCTGCCTAGGAGCTCTGCCTCACAGCAGCTCTGCCTGGTCTAGTCCCTCTGCGCTTGGACTGTGAACAGCTCCTCCTGCAGGTAGGAGCATGCTCTGTCCTCCTGTCTTGTTGCAGTTCACAAGCCCCAACCCCATTGTCTGTGCCATGTCACAAGGATCTTCCTAAACACAATCCAATCATCTCTTGCCCTTTAGTGGTTCCATTGTCTTGGAGGACAAAGTCCAGTCTGCCTGTCTCCGTTTGTGCTTCTCACCCCCACCAGCTTCCTGCCCTACCCAGCCTGGTTCCACAAGCAGGAAGGAGGTTGGCAACACAGACATACCTTGATGTCCAACCTCCAGGCTTTTGCACCTGCCCTGCTCCCTGCCTGGAACTCCCTTCCCTCTCATCTCCTGATAGCTCCTTCTCAAACTTCAGGGCTGGGCTGAGATGCCACCTTCTCAGAGGGGCTTCCTTGACCCCACCCAAGGCTGCATCCACCTGTGACCCCCAAGGCCCTCTCCACCACTGTGGTGTCATCTTACCAGGGGCTGGAGCTATTTCATACCTGGGTCCCTGAACAGGCTATGCACTCCACCAGGACCTGTCTGTCGGGTGGCAGAGCACAGAGTGCTGCTCAGGGAAGAGCATGTGTTTGTGGGGGAAAAGGACCAATGAAGGACCGACTGACAGAGGCATGAACAGACCTGCTGTCTTGAGGGCAGCAAAGCAGGAAGGTGGCATGGAAAGCCCCTCTGTGGACACACTGAGGCAGGAGTCAGCCAAGCCCTGAGGAAAGGAGGTGGAGGAGAGGGTCTGTCCTGTTGGCATCGGTGCTACCTCTCCACACAGAACTGGCCTGTGGCTCCCTTAGGGGTGAGAGGTGGGTGTAGCTTCACTTCATCAAAGGGTTCCTGTAAGAAATTCCCTGAACTTGGGATCCACTGTCAGCTGGGACCTGGCTGGGGTCCTCGTTCCCCTTAGGAATGCAGTGAAGGGAAAGGCTCTCTCTTCAGCTGCCTCATGTGCCCCTCATTCCCACTGTGACCCAGATCCCCTATGGGCAAGTGTACTCCCCCACCTGGCTAACAGGGGCAGTGATTGGCCAGGCCTGGGCTAGTCATCGGAATGTTTTTTGGTCTCATTCAGGCATCCATGGGATTTGAGGTGGCTGGCAGCCCAGAGGGCCAGTGGGCAGTAGTGGCCACCATGGTGATTCCCTAAGATGTAGCAGATCCCTGCGTGAGGGCTCTGCGCTGACCTATCTGCCATCCTAGGCCCTTTGTGGCTACACGGTCCACCTGCCCAGAGCCCCTCCTCTGCCTCTCCCTGTCGTGGTACTCTGGGCAGGAAGAGCCCTCCTGGGGGCTGTCCTCCTACCCTGCTCCACTGTGGTCTCCACATCTGTGCACAGAAGTGGCTGCTGCTGCCTGAGCCACAGAAGGACTGCCACTACCAGAGCTGGTTTCTGAAGCTCTGTGGTTAATTATTTTGTCTCAGTGAAATGAAAGGAGGGTAAACAAACAACAACATGCTAATTAGTCTGATCTACCCTTTCCCATGAGAGGCTGGCAACTTCTCAGAGATTCTAGAGTCCTCAGAAAGATAGCTGGGCCACATGCGGCTGCCCTGGGCCTGATGCCCAATGTTCAGCTACACACTTCTTCCTTTTCCTTGCTTGTGATCCTTTAGCTGGAGTTGGGCTATAATGGGTGGGCTCAGGCTGGGCTCTATTGCCCTGCAAGGAGGCCCTTCCTCTCCATACCTATTTCTCTTCCTCCATGTCCTTGGGCTGGCCCCGTTTGCCAAGCCAAGTCCACTATGGGTACTTCCGATGGAATAGACAGGTCCCTAAAGGCCATGTGGGCTGAGCTTTTGCAGTTCAACCTCACAGGGTGGATTGTTCTTTAAAACAAACCATCTTCCCTGAGCTCAGTCCTCTAGATCCTTGTGTGTGCCTTCCAAGGTTGCTCAGAACGCCCCCATGAACACCATGGGCTCCAGAGCTGGGTTGGAGTCCCAGATGCTCTTGGGTCCTCATGGCACCTGATAGGCCCCAAGGTCATTCCTGAGCCCTGGGGCCAGTTCATGGGAGTCAGCCTCTCTCTCCCAGAAGTGGAGACCCCAGACTAGCCTCTCAGCCCAGCTCCACTGCTCAACACTCAGCTTGAGCTTGGGAATCAGGTCGACCTCGATAAAAGCCTGGCCCTGGACCCATGCTCTCTGAGCCTCTGCGTCTTCATTGATAAAACAGGGATTACAATGAAAGCATTCTAGGTGACCAAGCCTGCAACATTGCTGTTACCTCCTCGACCACTCCTCCCCGAGGCCATTCTGTGTGTGCCTCATTTGTTGTCCCTGACCCGTGGCCCTGGGCTCATGCCAGCTACCATGCAGCCTTGAGCAGGGGCCCTGACCTCTGACCATCCCTCCAAAATGGCAAGCATCACAGTACAGGCAGAATAAGATGAAGCAGGTAGAAACCCCCCAGCTCCTTGCCTGCTTCCCCTCTCTGTTTTGGGACGCCATTTGACTTTGTTCAGATCCATCACATATTTTGGCCCCTTCCAGCCTCAAACAGCAGCCCTTGTAGACCTCATGATCACCTGTGATTGCTCCAGTGGCTGCCTGGCCAGGAAGTCACAACCCTGGCCACTCATGGGGAGGTAACAGGCATGCAGCTGCATGTTGTGATTGCTCCTATGGGTTACTGATGATCTGAGGTTACCCTGTCCACAGTGAACCACCTGGTTGCTAAACTGTGACTTGCAGGCACCACAGCATAGGAAGAGGATGGACTATGACTGCTCAGAGGCCTGAAGTGAGGTGAAGTGAGGTGAAGCCTCTCTCTGCTATACACTGCCCTGCTGAGCTCATGGGCTGGCTGATCAGCTATCACTGGGTGAGGGCATCCTCAGGTATAGGCCCTGACCAGGTCTGGTCCTGTTCTGGGGGTTCCCTGAACAAGTCTCCTTGGGCAAGCTGTGGTGAAAGGGTCTCTGCTACTGGATGCCACAGAACGTTGACACCAAGAGCACCATCCTACCTTCCATCTCCCCAGACTTCTGTCTGACCTGCTGCAACCCACTGAGGGGTAGAGGTGAGCCAGGTCAGGGACATGGACCTGGTAGGACTGGTGGCCACAGGATCTGCCTGCACAGAGGCTCAAGTAGTCCAAGGTGGACATTTGAATTTCTCTGGCAGGGGGAAAGTGAAAAAGAAATACCAGTTCTGCTGTGCTGAGGCAAGCCCTGGGTCTCTCAGGAAGCCTACAACATCTTTAAGGATGCCTTGAGGAGCTTCTGTAAAGTTGATAAGGGCTAGGAGTTGCCCGTATTTGGGGGCTGGGTGGGGGGGTCCCATCCCTCCCTCATGGCCCTATCCTTTGGTCCTAATCCCTGTTGATCCCATGTCTTTCCAACATGAGGGCTTGGAGTCCTGAGCACATGGATCTCCTCTGAGTCCCCTTTGTGCCCACAGGCTCGTGTCTGAACAGGAGTGGGGCCAGCCATGTTTCTACAGGAAAGGCTGCATGGATTGCTCCAATTCAATTACCCCAATGTGCCCACATCCACCAGCAGTGCTGAGATCAGCCCAGCCCATTTCTGCCTGGATGCTCATCATCGAGAGGTGTTGGCATGGCAACGAGAGCTCTGAGCTGCTGAAACTTGGAGTCAAGTTGTTGCTGCAAGGATGGGAGGAAGACTGAAGAGGATCCCTTTCTGCATGATGTGGGTCTATACAAATCCAAGCTAATCTCTGAAAGTCACCTCCCAGAAGTGGACTTGGGGGCTGGAGTTTTGCATGAACATGGGTGCTGTAGCGGTGACTCCCCATGGACATAGATGTGCCTGGGAAACATATATTCATCCTGCTAGATCCTGCCTCCATCTCCCTGAACCCACCCCACCTTGCATACCGAACAACTGTCACTCTAATCAAGCATGTGTCTATTTCATATCTGGCCCCTACCACCAGCTGGGGCACCCTGACAGAGCACTTCTCAGGAACCAACACAGGCAAGGGTCCCACTCTGCTCCATGTCTCTGATGTGGTAGACAAGTCTTTGTCCTGCTCCAATCTAATGGACATGCATTGAATCAGACTAGGCCAATTAGAATCCAAGTATTTGGGTCATGCCTCTGAGATGGACCAATCTCAGCTCTCCCTGGAACTCTTACTGGAACCCTCAGGAAAGAGGCCTGAATGTTCTCTCAGATGGGAGCATTAAGAGCCTGAGCTTCTGGGGCCTTCCTTGGGAATGAATCCACTTAAGAGGAAAACAGACCTGAGGGCTGGAAGGAGAGAGGCCAATCCTGGTGGTCTTTGAGCTCTGGATCTCCTTGTGCCTGAAGCCAACACAACAGCCTTTTAATTAAGCCAACAAATTGTCCTTTTCTTTGCTCTAGTCAATTTGAGTCAGGCTTCTGTCACTTGTTACTGACAGGATCCAGTCTAATACATAGCAGCTCTTAGAGGTCTCTAATACTCAATTCTTAGTTATTTTCTTCTGTGTTCTCCCTTGCCAGGCCACATGGCAGAGTCAAGCCTTCCTGCTGCAGTCCCCATAGGCCCTGCAAGACTTGACGACTGCAGGCTTGTGTCTCCTGAGCGTCCCTCTGGGAGACGTTACAGGCACACACTCTGGTGTCAGATCTACCAGCTTCAGGGCCACCTGCTGGACATTGGACAAGTGGCTTAACCAGCACTCTGAGCATTGGTTTTCTTGTCTGTTAATCAGGGTAGTTGGAGATGACACAGGTACAGCACTTAGTGCAGTGCCACCCTTCTGTTACTACTAAACCAAAACTACTACTGTTAATTCCTTGCTGCAAGGCCCCCAGGAAACAGCGAGAGCCTTCAAAGAGTCATCCTCATGTGCTTGGGACAGTGTGTACCTGACAAAGTGTGCACTGTTATCCCAGTGAGGGGTGAGGATGGTGCAGGGAATTCGGGGCCTTCATTTCCTGGCAGAGCTTGAATAACAGCAGTCTGTTGTGGGCTGCTTGAACAAGCCCAAGTCACAGATCTCCACAGAAGCCAGGTGTAGGCAAAGGGGCCATAAAATTTTCAAAAAGAAACTTTCCATGGGAGCTATTAATGCATCATATGGTTCCTGAGAATAGGAACAGGCTGTGCGCCGCTCTGTGACACTCCTTCAATCAGCCAGCCTTGGCATTTCCACATTACAGCCGAGAAAGCCCAGATGAAGCTGTTTCTTGCGTGACTAGAAAGCAAATCTTGAGCCAGGTTGGTGGTGCACGTGCCAGGGGTGCACAAATCAAACTAACGTTTAAAATGGCAATATCCCTGAGGCTAGGACCTTACTGCAGGGACACAGGGCAGTTACCCTGAGTATGGGCCTCATCACGGGAGGGGTTGCATTTGAAGCGCTAGTTGCCCTATCCTCTGCCTGCCACTCTGAAACCATCTTTTGGTGACTGCAGAGGGCCTGTTAAGAAGAAGGCTAGAAGATAGCTGGCAATTAACCACTCTTGAGCCATCCTGAGCAGCAGCTTGCCTTATTCCCACAGACCCGTTGTTACACTCAAGAACCTACCTTGCAGCCAAGATTGGTCTGCCTAGAGTCTCCTGGAAGCAAAAACCCACAGGGTTCCAGAAACTTCTGTTGCCCTCAAGAAGGCTGGGCCCAGAGTGGGAAGTAGGGGGTGGGGGTTCCTCTGTGATGAAGATGGGGTCTGAGGTCTCTGCCTTGTTCACAAGGTCACTCCTGTGGGCACTGACAGGGCAGCTCCAGGGCAGAACTGGAGTGGGCACCTGTGACCACCAGAGAGGAGACTTCATCTTGTGTGAGGTCTGAATCAGCAGGCCATGTGCCAGCTGTTGAGCATCTAGACAGGAATGGCCCTTCTCAAATGTTCCCTGAGCCTGCACAGGGGCTGAGGTCTGTGTCTGAGCCAGCCTTACAAACAGCCACGAGCAGGAGGTCCTGGAACTCCCAAGAAGGTAAGTCCACCTGCCTCAGATGATTTCTATGGTATCTGCAGTGTGAGTAGGGTTGCCCCTCTGGCTGAGTTACAAGCAAAGTTTGGAGTTTCCAACTGGCCATCACCATCTCCATCCTCACGGAAGGCCCGCCTCATGGAAGGGTGAAGGCTAGGAGGCATCTCCTTTCTTTTGAGTTCCGCAGATCTCAAACTTGGCTCAGTCCCTGCAGTGTCCCTGCTTCCCTGACACCAGGGCTGGTGTTAATGGTACATGAGCTGAACAAGGCTTGAAATATACTTTGCTTAAGAAGAAATGACAACATACTTTCTGTGGGAGTAGAATTTAAAATGAAAGTCCACACAAATGCTAGCATTTATGCAGGCCCAGTGTTTAACTGCATTTCAATGCTATACGAACAAGGCTTGGCATGTACTGGCCTATTGAGTGGTGTGTAGGCATTTCAAGGCACCAGAGAACACAGATTAAGACAACAAGCCTTCCTAAAATGGAACAGACTTGCTAAAATTTTTCTGAAGGGAATCATTTCACATTCAGCCTAAAGTCTTCTATTCAAAGAACATTTAACAAACTGAATCCTCAAGGAGAATTTATGCAGAGATTTAAAAAGCAAGCCAGCGAGAGTAAATCAAATCAACCATCAGGATCAGGATCACACTCACCCTGCCTGCAGCCCCAGGCAGCTGGGCCTGAAGTCTGGGCTTTCTGGACCTAGGCGGGTCTCATTCACCACTGACTGGCCTAAGGCCCTTGGCCTGGGTCTTTTCTGAGCTTCAGACCCGAGGCCACTGCTAAACTCAGGTGGCAACATGCAAGTCCTTGGCTCCCAGAGAACCCCTCTCTTTGAGAAAAAATGTCCCCGATCAGGCTGAACCAAGGGCTGCTTGCTTGCGGAGGCCTTCTACCCACCTGTGAGGCTGCCTGCTCCTGAATGTGTAAGTGGGAGATGCTTGGGGGCTACTGGAATCTGCTGCCCAGGAGGGTGGGGCTTAGAGATTTATTTGCATAAAACTGTGACTTAGTTATCAGTCCACATCAAATATCAGTGAGGAGGAGCTCATGGGAGTCTATGGCCTCCCAAGCTCTCTCTAAGTGCTGCCTTCCTCAGCTCCAAAGGTCTTCTGTGGCTTTGGATTCCAACTACGCCTCTTTCTCCACTGGTGGCAGCCCTACCTATGTCCACGGTTGGTGTTGAATCCTACACTTCTGAAAGGAAAGACAAGAGATCTTGGCTCTGGCTGTGGCTATGTGTACCCAGATGGTGTAGACACACTGGTGGAGAGGGTGACATATCTCCATTCAGGAGAGAAGACTTAAAAAGATAAGAATACTTTGCCTTTGTAAAGGCGTATCTCCCTCCAAGCCTAAAATAGGACTCTTGCCTCACTCTTGCTGGAGCCTGCTTTTCAGGCATGAGGTGGGATTGCATTTCCTGACCCTTTTGTGGTTGGGTGGGGTAATGTAACTAGTTCTGACCAATGAGCTGTCAGCAAAAATACTGCTTAGCCACAGCACTTAACGGGGAGGTTAACGGGACCTTCCAGCCTTCTCTCCCTCTGTCAACACTGACGGGCAGTATTCAAATTGGTGGCTGGTCCATCAGCCTTGGTCCCAGGGTGAGGTAACATGGAGCAGGGCCCAGCTAAGCCAAATATAGTGTGAGTGAGAGGAAGACTTTTATATGATAAGCCATAGCTTGTCCATCCATAACCCAATCCCTCCTGACAAACAGAGGAAGCTTTCTGATTTGGTGTAATTAGCCAAGAAAAAAAGCATTCTTGCTGATAGCCCTCAGTTTCCTGAGGAATGTAGCCAGGTCTACCCTCCAGACCTAACTCTTTTAAAGAAAAGTCTGCATTTTAAATAGTAACAATGATGTTCTTCTGCCCTGACCCTAGACCACGTGGGAGGCTCACTCCTCTCCCCTCCTCCATGGGTGGACTGAAAAGTGGATTCCTGCTTTATGCCCATGAATCTCAGGGACTTGAGGAGAGCTGGCCCTTAACCTTTTGCTTTTTAATGGAAACTATCTTTGCTGAGAGAGAGGCAGTTGCTTTGGTGACAGGTAAATCCATAGACACGGAGAAATAAACCCATGGAAAACCTCCATCCTAGACCAGTGTGAGGGGGTGGTCCCAGGGGCCAAGGCAGGGCCTGCAGGGAACAGGCAGGAGGCAGTGGTAAGGGTCCCCTGAGGCTGGACTGTCGATTGAAGCCAACAACTTCCGGTCAGTGCTAGGAATCAGCCGAGGGCCGAGTGAGGCCAGACACTGCTGAGGATGCTGACTGTCAGGAACATGCCAGGGCTGCTGAGGGGAACGGGCAGTCACTAAGGAGACAGGCTGGGGGTTCTCAGCCTCTGGGGAGTGTAGATGAAGTTCGATGGCTGCTCAAGGCATTTCACAGCGAGGGTCCAGAAATTTCTAGAGGCAGAGACATTGCTTTCTAAGCTGTGCACATTTGTGTGAGGTGGCCTCCTACAGAGGGCATGGAGGCAGGAAAGTGGTGGTAGTGTGTGTGGGGGGCAAGCAGTGAGCAGGGGAGGGGCAATGAGCAGAAGAGCGTGGGTGAGAGCTGAGACTGGGCACTAAGGAGGTAGAGTCACTCAGAAAGTCCTGCCTTGCCATGGCCATGCCCTTAGTCATAAGGGCACTGTGACCACTAGATTCCTGACTGCAGGCAAAGAGGAAACACCTGGGGAGTAGCAGCTATGGAAAATGGGTGTCGGCATACTATGGCTGGGCCAGAGAGAAGGATCAGTACATTTGCTTACAGTTTCTCCCTGGTTGGGTTTGTTTAATTTAAAGGCTCAGTATGCCCTGGTGGCATCCCACCTACATTATGCAGATCAAGCCTCGCCTGTGGTAGCCGTCCTTCCTGCAGAAGTGCCTAGGCTGTGCTGGCTGCGTCTCGTGTGCTGCACTCTGGGAGGGTTGAGTGCCTCCCAACCACTAGACGGAGGATGGTCAGGGAATCTCACCAGGTGTAAAAATGGCATGGCATGGGCCACAGGGGGGAGACAGGATCCCAATCGGGTCTATCATCCCAAGGCTGATTCCTAAGAGGCAGATAGCTAGCTGTCAGGCATATCTCCTCTCTCCAACATTTTTCCCAATTCTGACACCAGCCACCTACTTGGCACTCTACTTCTCTGCTGGGTTCAGTGATTCCTTGCAATGGCCACACAAAACTCTCACAACAGTCACAATTATGGGGTTTATTAGGGGAGTAATAAATTACAACTCAGGATCAGGAAAGACTTAGAATACAGTTCTTCAGTGAGGATGGCCTCTTTTCAGCCATGCCCGCAGACAGGCCTCTTGGGGCTGCCCCACTGCCCTGCTTGGGCAGGTGTTACAAAGCTCTTTAGCTCTAGTGATAAATCCCAGAGGAAGCCCACACCACTTGGAAGCCTGCTGTCCAAAGGTGCTCAGCTCTCTACCTTTGCTCCGTGAGTTGCAGTTCTGTCGACAGGTGCTCAGAGCACCCCCTCCACCGCAAGCTTCTTGTCCAAGGCACTTAGCTTTCTCACTCCGTGGGTTAGGAAGCCCGCTGTGCTTGTCTCCTGCAGTTCTGCTCCTCCTCCTGCTGCCTCTGCTGCAGCCATCTCTCTGTTGCCGCTTCTTGCCGTCTCACCGTCTCTGATGTTACAGCTGGCTCTCTTCGTCTTGCTCCTGGATCCAGGTGGTTCCCAGGGCAGGGGTCCCAGGTCCAAGGATGTGCTCCACTCCTATCTCTTCTTCCTGGTGCTGGTGAGGCGCCCTTTTAGCATATCCAATCAACTGTTGGCTGAAGATGGAGTTTCACGCTTTCCTTTCAGCCATTACAGATAACAGCCACCAATGTAACCATCTAAGAATCAAAAGTTTCACTTCCTGTGCCCTTTGTCCTGTCTCTTACAAAGTGCCATGCTTCCACGAGTCTGGGCCCATTGCAACGCAGCCCATTCCTGATGCCAACTGTAAAAATGGTGTCATGAGAAGTGAAACATGACTCTTAAATGGTTACTTTGGTGATTGTTGTCTGTGATGCTGAAAGAAAAGTAAGAGATGTTATGCTGGAGCAGCAGATAGGGAAATGGAGGATAGAAAAGCTTCATCTGGAGTGGCTTAGGGCAAAATCCAGGCCAAAGAAGATGATCTATGGGGGGCCAGGGTCTACTGGTTCTATCCAGCCAGAGGCCCAAGGCCATATGCATATGAATGGGAAAATCATCAAAGTGTAGAGAGAAGATGAAACTGGAATGTTTTAAAAAGTGTTAGGGAGCTCGGGTAGCATAGTGCCTAAGGCACTTGACTGCTAACCAGAAGGCTGGCGGTTCAAACCCACCAGCCACTCCTCGGAAGAAGATGGGGCAATCTACTTCTGTAGTGATACTGTCTCGGAAACCCAAGGAGGGGTTGCTGTGAGTCGGGTCCGACTCGACAGCACATAACAACAACAACGGGTTATCTGAATGTACTATGGATAGTAAATGTTTCTCCTATGTACTGTTGTAAAATACAAATAAATATATGATGGAAACAAACTGTGGTTTTACAGATAACAGAGAGCACCTTCATCCAATAGTTGGTTGGATATGCTAAAAGGGCACTCACCACCACCAAGAAGAACAGACATAAGCAGAGCGTATCCTTTGAACCTGGGATCCCTATACTAGGAACTTCTTGGATCCAGGAAACAGAGAGAGAGAGAGAGAACTGTAGCACCTGAGATGCCAAGAGACAGCGAGAAGCAGTGGCAGAGAAATGGTGGTAGTAGAGATAGAGCCAGGAGCAGAACTGGCAGGAGACAGCACGGTGGGCTTCCCAACACACAGAGGAAGAAAGTTGAGTGCAGAGAGGTTGCTGATGGAGTAAGGTGCCTCCAGGCACCTATCAATGGAGCTACTAGACCCATGGAGCCCCACAGGACAAAAGAGCTGAGCACCTTTGGGCAGAAATCTTTCTGGTGGAGTGAGGTACTTCTGGGCACTTATCACTGGAGCTAAAGAGCTTTGTAACACCTGCCCAAGCAGGGAAGAGGCCTGGGTGGCCCAAGAGACCTGAGGTGCTGAGGGCTAAGAGGCCTGCTTGCAGGCACAGCTGAAAAGAGGCCATCCTGACTAAAGAACTGTATTCTGTGTCTTTCCTGATCCTGAATTGTAACCTACTACTGGCTCAATGGCAGTTAGTTTAGTTTGGTTTTTTGACTTTCCTAGTAAGTGCCATAACTGTAAGAACTGTCTGTGAGTTCTTTGTAGCATTGCAAGGAATTCTCAAACCCAGCAGAGTGCTATGGGAGGGACGGCTGGTGTTAGAATTGCTAAAAAGGTTGGAGAGAGAGGTGTGTTTCACCTGTGCTGTGTAGGAATCAGCCCTAAGCTGATGCTATGGTGATTTTCACTGAAGTTAGGAGCTCTGGTAACACAGTGCCCAAGGTATCTGACTGCTAGTTGGTAGTTCAAACCCACCAGCCACTCCACAGAAGCAATACTGGGCAATCTACTTCCGTAAAGATTTACCTTCCCTGGTTATCCAATGGAGGTCACTATGAGTCGGAATTGACTTGACAGCAGTGGGTTTGGTTTTTGGTTTGGTTTTGTGAAGTCAGAAGAGGTAAGACATCCCCGCCATGTCATTTTTATACCAGGCTTTCTGGTAAAGTTTTGGGAAGAACATTACCATCCCTTTTGTTCCCCTCCTGTCCTTCAGACCACTCCTTTTCAGAATCCTTCCCCCCCACACACACACAATTCTAGGTGATGGAACATCCCCTGCCTCTTCTGTCCTCTCTCACTTGATCCCTCATGGGTCACCTGTTCCCAGGTGACATCCAGTTTAGGTGTCTCTCCTGACCTCTGACCCCATATATTTGATTGACAGCTCTATTGATCTTACTCTAGCAGTTCATCATTCCTCTTCCTGTACTCCCCCAACATCAGCTCTGTCTCCCAGGTGTCCCCTGGACTTCCTCCATTTCCCTGCCCTCAGCCTACTCAGCAGCCTGATTCTTGCACCAAGGCCTGTGAGTTCTTCCTCTCTAACCCCTGTACCCACCCCCATGGCCATGCCCCAGTTCGGGCCTTGTTCTCTCCAGCAGCCTCTTCTTGGTCTCTCTGGCATCCTATCATCTGGTCCACAGTGGTAGGATCTTTTAAAGGTGGGATCTTTTAAACTACACATATCTTCCTTATTAAGTCTTTCCATGGCTCCTGCTGACCCCAGGAGAAGGCCCAGATGGGGGAAAGATCACTCTACCCAGCAGCCTGGTGGATCTTATCCACTCCTATTCCTGGAGCCCCAGCAGCCTGTGACCTACACAGTTCCTTCCCACACCATATCCTTCCAGGCCTCACATCTTTGTTGGGGCTGTTGCCTTGTAGCCCTCATTTATGCAAAGGATGTGGTCTTAGCAGAGGGGCTTGGTAGTCAGGGAGTCACAGTGTGGTCTCTTCACCAAGCCCCAGCCAACCTCAAGCCCTATGGCCCAAGCATAACTAGGGAACCTTTGGCCTGTCTCAAATGGGCCATATCTCTTTTGAGAGCTGGTTGTTTTTATGCATTTATTGCACAAATTTGTAGTCTGCACACCAGAAGGGTGACCAGCCCCTCACACTTTCAGATAGGAGCTCAGGTAATGTAGTGCCTAAGGCATCTGACTGCTAACCAGAAGGCTGGTGGTTCAAACTCACCATCCATTCCTCAGAAGGAAGAGTGGGCGATCTACTTCCCTAGCAATACTGCTTCGGAAACCCAAGGAGGGGTCGCTATGAGGCGGATCCGGATCCGACTCAACAGCAGTGAGTTTGGTTTTGGTTTTGGTTTTGGAAGCTAGAGATAGAGAAGGGAATGACAGGAGGCTCCAGCTCTATCTGGAAATCCCACCCCTTGAAGCAAAAGGAGGGAGGGCTTTGTGTATGGCCCTGTGGGTCTGTGTACATTTTCCGGGATATTTAGTGGCCACCTGTATCACTTCACTTTGATGAAATGCTTCTTCAATCCTGTTCCTATATATTGAAGGAGGAGTTTGTATTTTCCCCATAGGCTCAGGTGTGCCAGATACACCCCTGCCATAGGGACACTGCCCTCCAAGTGATGGAGAGTTCAGGACAGGACACTGCCCTCAAAGTGATGGAAAGTGCAGGACAGGACCAGACTGCCTGCCCCAGATTGCTAACCCCCACAGCTGTGGTTTTCAAACTTTTAAAATAAGCAGCAAAATCTTTTCTCCAAACAATCTCACATAGAACCTCTTTATACAAAAACATTAACAGGTAGCTCATGGAGAAATGCCTAGGCTCCTGCCCTCCGTGCTTCCAAAAACCTCAGTTTTACCTGAAGAGGTGCAGCTTGGCTGGTCCTTCTCGTCCTGTCCTTCCCTCTGAAGAGGGGATGTCACCAAGGATCCAGACCTGAAAGAAAACGGGTGGTCCAGAGAGGTGCCTGGGACAATCTCCAGAACCCAACCAACGGCCACGAGCAGCCCAGTACAGGTAGGGGCCCCACCTACACCACCACACCTTCCACGTCGCCAAGGCAAGGGTGTGGGCCTGGCAGTCCCAGAGGACAAAGTGCAGCCCGAGGGTGTGGGGGTGGCGGTTTGTGTGACAGCCTGGGCAGGCCTGGGGGAGCAGAGGATTGACAGGAGGTTGGGGGAGGACTCTGACTGTAAGTGGGAAGAAGGGAGAAGGGAAGGGGAGCAGAATTCAGAGCCCAGTCTTGGGGCCAGGGTTTGATCTGATAGGGAAGCCAGAACAATTGGAGCTCGCCCCAGGAGCTTTGTGTAATCTGCTTCGCCTAGATACCTGGGGGTGAGACACCTGGGGGGTGAGATAGCTGAAGCTAGACCTGAGAAGCGGAACACTGGCCCCTGAGTGGGGGTGGGGAGAGACGTGAGGGAGGAAGAGGAGTTTGAGAGGAAATATCAAAGTACTACGTGAGGAGGTTAAGGCAGGCGGGTGGAGAGACCACTGCTTGAACTCAACGGGAACTTCAAGAGGGATGGCGGGTTTTGGGGAGGGCATCCTTGTGGACTGAGGCCCTTGAAGAGGTTGCCACAGGCTCCTCGCACCGCTCGCTAACCCAGCCTGGGGATCCAAGTACTAGGACCTGGGCCCGCCCTCAGGCTTCAGGCGCTGCCCTAGACACTCAGACCCCAGCTGGAGTTCAAGGTGCCGTCCCTAGCCTCAGGTGATGGCCGGATAGACCGGCTCTCTGGGCCCGCCCCCTGAGCACAGGCACCGCCCTGGCTCTCTAATCCCGCCTCCTAGTTGCAGACTCCGCCCGGGACACCAGTCCTAGTCGGTGGCTCCTGGCCCAGCCCTGTGGCCTCAGAGAGGCTTTCCTTCCTGGCTTCCAAGTCCAGTCCGGACCCCACGTGGCTTTTTTCCCCCTCTGTCCTTTTGCCCTCACAGTGGTCTCAGGCAGTACTGCTGCCGGGCCCAAAGCCCTCTTTGCTCCCCCACATTCCCAGCAGGGCAGACCGTCACTTCCTAGGGCTCCTTCAGACTACCTTCTGTCTTTTTACATACCTATTTTGCAAATGGCCCAAACTGAGTGAGAGTTTCAGACAAATCTGAAAACCATATCCCAGCCCCTCTTCCCCCAGCCAAAGATGTCGCAGAAGGGTTGGCTGGAGTGTCTAGTCCAATGGCAAACAAATGGCCCCCTTCTGATTAAGAATTCATACAGAAAAGGTGATGCTCCTGTGAGACCTGGATTCCCAGGTCTGCGATCCGTCAGCTGAGTGGCCTAGAAAAGTCATTTAACCTCTGAATCTCAGGTGTCCCTCCCCTGTCTCACCGAAGGTGATTACGGGGTCTTGGGTGGCTGTGGCCAGGACCAGGTAAGTATGGGTACTTGGTGTTGCCAGACTAAGGTGGGAGGAAAGAAGCCAGAGCCCACAAGTCCCCACTCTATACAAGATGACCTGGGTTCCCCCTGAGGCCTGAGTTTCCTGTGGACCCTCTGGTTCATTCCCTCTGGCTAAGCACCTGGCAGACCCCCCTCTCCACCCAAACCCTGGGGAGTGCAGCCTGCTGGGAGGTCAGAGGGTGGCCTGCTGCTATCCTGGCCTTCAGGCAGGGCCCTGTGCCTGCATCTGGGACACCTGCCTCCTCACCCTCAGTATGCTGTTGGCCTCCACCTCTGGCTTTCATTCGCTTGCTGACCTGACCTGACCTGACCCCAGACCACAGGAGTCTGGAAGTGGGCAAGAAGTGGGGAGGCCTCTCCCGAGCCATTCCAGCCCCATCGGCCCCTTCTCGTTTCTCATCTCTCACTGATGTCGTGTGGCGATTTTGGAGTTAGATACTCCCCAAACTGTCCCCCACCAGCTACAGCCTCTCCCCGCGAAACTTACAGAAAGAAAAAAAAAGCCCTGCATATTTTTTCAAAACAGAATCAAACTGGAAGCGACTATTTAGCAAGGGGCTTCTGAGGGGAAGTGGAATTACAGGACCTTTACTTTTCTCAAAAGAAAAGAAAATCCTGTCTGATCTTGGTATTCTGAGCAAGACCTTGTCTCAAAATACACTGTGCACTGTCCCTTCACATACTACAGCCTTTCTCCCTCGTTGAAAATAAGATCCCATCAAGCTAGGGATTAGAAATGGGAAAAATTCAATCAGAGCCTCCCTCTGCCAGCTTACACATCTCAATCTACTCCCAGGCGAGCAGCACCAGCTCCCGCTACAACCCAGCTCAGCAGCAGCATTCAAAACGCACCGGTAGGAAATGGAGGAACAGAAGGACCTTTCATCCCTGAGTGGGGCCCTCAGCACTGCTCTCCTCAGGCCTCCGGAAGCTGGCTATGCCTGAGCTGTTGAGGCCTTTTGCTTAAATAGGCAGTGGGAGTGGGGCAGGGCGGGCCTGGGGGGCAGGCAGGGAAAGTGGGCCGTTTACCCAGCACAGCAAGGCAGTGTCCAGGGAGCCAGCGTGGTCTCAGTTCAGGTTGGACACCCTAAGCACGCGCCTGCCTGCCTGCCTCTCTACTGGGAGGCCTCGAGCCCACAGGCCCCAAACCACAGACCAGCACCTGAGATGACCCCTCAGGGACATGCAGTTCCAAGTGAGACCATGCTCCTGGACACACTGAGCTTGGTCCAGGTTTCTGGATGCCTCTACGTCTCCTGAGATAGGAGAAGGGCAGCAGAAGCAGCTGTGGAGTTGGACAGACCTGCTCCCCAGAGCAAGAAGTGGTCTCCAGCAGAGCACTGCTCCAAGCCTCAGTTTCTACTTTCTTAAAATGAGGATAATAAGACCTACTTCATAGGTCCAAAAATAATGTTTGTAAAGGGCCTGGCATCTAGGAGGATGATTTATTTATCCACTTGCCGATGCTATGGCCCAGTACCTTCAATGAGGTCAAGCCCAGAGAGGTTTGCTAATATGAGCAAAGTCACATAGCCCTCTAGCCCAATGTCAGGGTCAGATTTCATATAGATCTTAGACTAGTTGGGTTGGCAGACAGTCCCACCTCATTCTATAATTGAAACTTTGGGTGGGGCTGGGGATCAGCTGCTGACCTTAGAGAAAGGTCACCTGTAGGCCTCCAACACTAAGCAAGGGGAAAGGGGAAGGGCATGGCTAGACAGGTATCCTCATGTGGCCTGGCTGTGCATTTGGATGAGTTCTTTAGGGGGGATGCAGAAGTACCCCAAGGTAACTTTTAGGCTGGGGAGCTCTGGTGGCAGAGTGCCTAAGGCATTTGACTGCTAACAAGAAGGCAGGCGGTTCAAACCCACCAGCCACTCCTCAGAAGAAAAGTTGGGCAATCTACTTTCATAGTGATACCGCCTCAGAAACCCAAGGAGCGGTCACTATGAGTTGGGCCAACTCAAAGGCAGTGAGTTTTGAATGGTGAGAAGAGCCACTCCCTCAAACCTCAAAGATAGTCCTAGAGGTCAAGACCAGAGGAGGGATGAGGAATGCTGTGGGAGGTGTCTCACAGGCAGGTTCAGCTTGATCTTCCAGTGAGCAGGGTGGTGCCCGACCTCCCCCCAGTGGACAGAAGGTAGGATATCAGCTAATGGGAAATTAAGACAAAGCAATGGTTCATTGGTCATACCATACTTGTAAAATTTCTACTCTTTTAGCGCAGATAAGTCCTGTAATACATAATTGAAGACATGTGAGAACCTGTCCTTATCAGAAAAGTAAGATAACCAAATGTTATTTCCTTATTTCCCCCAAAGATTCAGCAAAAAAAAATCTCTGCAATTAGAACCAGAAGGGAAATCAATTTTGCCATAAATACTGAGGAAGGAGAAGTTGGAAGTTATGATTATATATAAATTCCATTGAATCAATTTGTCCATTCATCTGCCAATCATTAATTTCATTTATATTATGGATCTGATGCCCTTCCAGGTGCTCAGACTGCAAAGGCAGGGGCCACACACTTTAGAGCCCTATCTTTGTTCAAATCCGGCTCTGGGCAACATTGGGTGAGGCACTTGGCTTCTCTGAGCTTCAGGTTCCTACCACTTTCCAAAGTTGTTGGGAGAATTAGATGAGATGATGTTGGTGAAAATCCCTAGTAGGTGCCCAGTGATCAGTTGTTTATTTTGGAGAGAGAATTCTGCAGGGAGCATGAGGTGCGCGGGAGGCGAGACAAGGGGTAGGCAGTGTAGTAGGCAAAGTAGGGGTGGGGCCAAGACAGAGGGACTAGAGGGGGATCACGTATTTGGGGCACATCTAAGAGCGTTGAATGAATGGAACTGAGGGTTGGCTGGGGAGGAGGGAAAAAAGACCCGGAGTAAATTCAGAGGCTTCTGGTTTAGGCAACTGTATAGGGACTGGAGTTGCTCACTGGCTAGCAGGTGAGTTGAGTGAAGTCAGAGTTTGTGGCCATTTTGTATGGGTATGTCCAGGTGGCAGTGAGACATTTAGACCTGAACTTGGGGAGAGGTCTGGGCTGAAGCACGATTTGGGAATTATTAGGGTATAGATGAAGTCTTGGAAGTATTACACTTAGATCATTTAATATTTCTCTCTCACTTGGTTCATTCTAATTCCAGTTTCTTTGTTATATCACTTTTGTCTATTACGTTTTTGTAAAAAGTCTGACATTCCCTTTTGCTTTTAAAAAGTGTAATTGTACACAAATTACCCCAATTAAAGATGACTTTGTTTTCCACTACTTGTACACAGCAAGGGTAGTTTAGGAGCATAACTGGTATGTGGTTAGAATTGCCCATTTTTCCCTGCAGCTCATCTTGTTTTCAATATTTGTTATGTCAGTGCTCTTGTCATTCTTATTAAATTTCAAAATAGCATATCTCCCTTCATTTTAGCTTGCCACATATTTTATAATTTAAAATTTTAACTAAAAAAAGTGCTGCTTTCTTTCCTTCAGAATCAAACTTGAAAGGCACAGTGTATGTTCTTTTGTTCTAGTCTGAGCTCTCTTTTTATCTCTGGAAACTCTTCTTGTATTCTTTCTTTGCTGCTTTTCCTTCACTATGTGCCTCATCCCATTCTCCCCTCTCTCTTAGGCCTATTTTAGGCCTGTGACAGCATTTCCCATTTTCCAAATCAGTTATTTATGCCTCTGTTTGTCTTCTTTATCTACGTATTTTGGTTGGATATTTTACGTTATCATTAACATCACTGATTTCTTTGTTCTCTTGTTTCAGTTATGCCAGTTATCGCTTCATGTGTTTTTCAATTCATGGATTTACAGCCATTTTGTGCTCTGATCTGTTACTGTCTTTTTTTTTGTGGTCTTTTAATTCTTTCAAAGTAGTTATTATCCAGTCCATTTTATTTGTTCCTGAAGTTTCTCAGATTCCCTCATTTGAAGAATACTTTAACTGGCATTTATAGATGGCCTTCTGGGGGCAGACATTGTTGCACATTGTATTTAGCACCTGTAGCTTCTGCTTCCCTTCTAAAGTGCAGCCAAATTATTTAGTTGGAGTTGTGTTGGGGGAGGTTGTAATTTACAAAATCATTTATCCCATCCTGTTCCAAAAAAGATTTAAGGTGACTTAAACTATATTCTATGAACAATAAAATGAGACTTTATTTTTTTTCCTTTTAAGCAGTGAGGGCATTAGGTGAGGGATGGGAACATAAAATGAGTAGGGTGCAGGCCCCTTTATTGGAGATGGTGGCCTCAGGTGGACAAAGAGGGCATGTCTTTTGTGACTGAGGCTGCTCCTTTTGATTTTTGTTGGTGGGTTGTAATGACCCTTTGGTTTAAGTTCTTACTTTAGTGACTATACTACAGAACAGGCCTCCATGGTATGACTCACTCTGTCAGGAAATCTTTTTTGTTCCTCCCAATGGGGATGGGGAAGCTCTGGTAGCATAGTGCCTAAGGCACTTGACTGCTAACCAGAAGGCTGGAGGTTCAAACCCACCAGCCACTCCTCGGAAGAAAGGTTGGGCAATCTACTTCCGTAGTGATACCGCCTCAGCAACCCAAGGAGGGGTCACTATGAGTGGGTTCCGACTCGATGGTACATAACAACAACAATAGGGATGGAATTGAAAAGAAAAAGAGGTGAGATATATACTTGACGGTGTGGACTGACTGCATGTAAACAGTGTAACAGTCACCTTCCGCTCGTCTTCCCAAAGTATTGATTGAGCAACTAATTAACTGTGTCTTTCCTGTGCTCTGAGTCAGGTATTTTGCCTACTTTGGGGTGGCAAATGTAATCTGGGAGCGAGGAAGCCTTCTTGGGGGCTTTCTGTTCCCACAGTACTCCAGGGTGGCCTCATTTCACACTTCTCGGGAAACAGTTTTCCGTGTGACAGATTGATTGGTGTATGGGTGGTTACCAAAAAAGAATCTATTTTATTAACTGTTTGTCTTGCAAAGTGGAATCATTTAAAAAAAAAAAAAAGAAAAAACTTTATCAAAATGTCATTGTCCTGATTCTCAGAACATGTCCTCTGGCTTTGAGGAAAGAGCTGCAGATCCCACAGGTAAAGAGTTGTGATGCTGCAGTTTGGATGTGGCAGGTGAGCTCTGGCTGCCTGCCTGGGGCTCTCTCCAAGTAGGAGTGTGGGAGTGAGTGCACTGAGGGCAGCTGAGCACCAATGGCACAACTTCAAACCTCATCCTGGTGCCTGAACTGTTGGTGCTTTTTTAACTGAGAGTCATTACCAAGGGAAGGTAACATTTTTCTAGATAAAAATCACACAAGAGGCCACATAAAGCAGGCTTTTCTATTTGAAAAGGAAATAGAAAACATCTTAGTACTTTTTTCAGATTAAAAGCAAGGAAATATATCAATTAATAAGTATTTTCTATTGGGCAGTTAAAGAGAAAACAGAGTGATGCTGTGAGTGGTGAAGGCAGGCAGGAAGCAGAGTCCTGTCCCCCAGGCACCTTGGCTCAGGGTGCCCAGCCTCAGTGCTCAGCCTGCCCTTCCAGGTCCTATTCCAGTGTTCCCATCAGGGGCAGATTATCCAATAAGCCAGGTAAGCATGGGTTCACTTGTGCTTATTAACCTGTAGTGAACAATTTTACATCAAAGGTGTGGGGAAAAATGTGAAATTGTTCACTACAGATCAGTAAGTAAGCACAAGTAAGCCTGTGTTTACTTTACTTACTGAGTACTCTGTCCCTGTCAGGGATTGTAAATTTGAAAAGAGGCTTTGATTGTGTAGGAAAGCGCTGTGGGGTTGGGAGAGAGACAGACTCCAGCAGTACCTAGAAGCAGAATTTTTGATGTGGTGAAAAAATGTGAAATTGTTCACTACAGATTAGTGAGTAAGCACACGTAAGCCTGTGCTTATCTTGCTTATTGAGTAAGCCAGCAATGGCTCCTAGTCTCAGCTGGCGCAGCCATCAGTCGGGCTCAGGTGTCATAGCAGAGGCTTTAGCCTGTGTACCTCCCTCTCCCCATCTTGTCCAGAGTCAAGGCCCATCACTCCCAGCTCCTGAGTCCATTTCCAGTCCCTGCTCCACACTGTTCCCAGGGAGGGCCATCACCTGCTTAGGCTTCTTCATGTCTTGCCATCACTGTTGCATGACTGCCCACCATAAGCGCCTCTGAGTGCGTTCCCCCCTTGTCCAGCATCCTGAGATCTTCTTCCACCCACAGGATAGAGCCCTCAAGTGAGCCTGCCTCGAAAGCCTTGGTGATTGGCCCTGCCCTCTCAGCTTCGTTTCTGACTTTCCTTCCTTCTGCTGGTTCGCTCTGGCTGCTCCACCCTCCAGTTTTCATCTTTCCTGGAATGAGGCATGCTCTTTCACACCTCTGTGCCTTTGCACATGCTGTCCCCTGTGCCTGGAGCACCATCCCTGGTTGGTTCACCCGGCACCCATCCTCCAAAGCTCAGCTCCTGCCCCTGCCCCCACACTCACTAGGCTTCATACTGACAGCCTAGAGCCCCCTGACCACCAAGCACAGAGTCTAGATCCTAAGAAGCATTCAGGAACTTTAGTTGAATTAATAAAACATTTTCTAGCCAGGCCAGAATGTCAGTCACCAAAAGGTTCGATTCCTTCAGTACACACCACATGGCAGGAGCTATTAGAAAACTGTCCCAGTTGTTTGAAATAGTGCATCAATTAGGCTGCTTTATTATAAAGGAAGATGTATAAAAAATGTAGCCTTAAAGGTTAAAAGACTGATGTGAACACACAAATGTGTGGTGCTAGCATCTATACAGCTTGCTGGGTTAACCATCATCGTCATCACCATCACCATCGCCACCATTTAGAGCACTCACTGTGTGCCAGGCATTGTGCTAAGTAAGAATGTTGCATTGAACAACCATGTGGTTAATCCTCAACAGCCTGGGGAGGTTAGGTATTATTTTGTTCATACTCAGAGAGGGAAACTGAGGCTTGGGAAAATTAAGTGACTTGTCACAGCTAGAGTGGCAACACCTAAACCCTGTGAGTAAGACTTGTCTACAGCTCCATCATGGTTAGGATTTCAATTCTGCGGGGCTCCTTAATGCTCAGGAGGTGCCCATAGGCAAGCAAGAGTACCATGCGAGGGTACACATCCCTCCTTCCTGCCATTGTCCTGCATCCCAGAGGGATTTGAGGTGAGTGCTGCCATTATTAGTCATTAACACCGAGCGTGAATTGGTCCATCAGTTCTTTTCCTGAAGGACTATCTAGTCAGAGAGCTGCTGAGGCTTGGAAGGTATATAAATCCAGCAGGACCCATGCAGAGCTACTGCTGTGAGGTTAGGGGGTGGGGAACCACCCTGGTCAAGTCCCAGTATTGCTTTTCTCTCCTGGGCTCTCTGTATGGAAGCCAGAGGGATCTTTCTATGTATATGCACACCTGAGCATCCTCCCAGCTTAAAACACTTTCATTGCCCCTGGGATGAAGTCCATGGATCCACTAACGGCTGTCACCTCTCTCTTTGCCAGTCTCGTCCCTATCTTCTTGTCCCTCCAGAGCCCTCCTATGGTCCCTGGTCTCTCTTAATACTAGCCTTTCCACATACCTTGCCTGGCTAGCTCCTTCTCATTCTCTGCTGAAAAGTCTTTCTCAGGGAAGTCTAACTGGATCTCCCCTCTCATTTACTGCCCCAGAGGTGGGTGTTGGAAGGGCTGCGGTCATGTGTCAAACAGACTTGGACACCTGCATACAAACGAAATATTGGTGACTAATACTTGTGAGCAGCAATGTGTCCCAAATGTGACCCTTCAAAGGGAGATTCTGAATGTGGCTCTAGAATGTTGGGGCCTCACAGGTAGGGACAGCCCAAGAGGTGAGAGCATGCTGTGGTGGGTGTGGCCATGTGGATCCCCTTGCTGAAGTGTAGCTCTGGGTACCTGTTCTTGAAGAGGGAAGTAGAGGAACAAAAGAGGGTCAAGGACAGAACCTTGGAACTTGATCCCATTTTTGGCTTGGTGAGAGAAACAAAAAAAAAAAAAAAAGAGGCAAAAAGAGCACTTGGGAAAGAGAGAAAGAATATAGAAAAGGTGGCTAAAATACAGCACTGTTTTTATTTAGTTCTCAGGTATTTTTTCTTTTTTCGTTTTTACTTAGAATAGCTGGGAAAGAAGGGCCCTACGTGGCAGTCCCTGGGATGAGAAAAACACGTGTTGAAGCTGTTGCTGAATCCCTGGCTCTATTTTTACTTTCCTGACACTACTTCTTTGAGCCCTGGAGGAGGGATCCTGGCCTGAGGTGGCCTGAGCTGGTGTCTCCAAGAAGTGCCAGGCAGGAGCAGATGTGGCCAGCCCTCAGTGCATTCTCCAGAAACCACCAGAAAGCCAGTTATTCACTTCTTTTGAGCAGAAATAAATGCATTAGACACATGTTCTCAATCTTGAGAGATGTGAACATAAAATTAGCCCATAAATTGCTTTTTTCTTTCCTCAGTTCAGAGTTGTTTTCTGTTAGCATTAGTTACATTAAACTTGGACAGTAATTAATGTTCTTAAAATAGAATGTCCATTTCCCCAAGTTTAGAAAGAAAAACCAGCTCAGAATGAAAAAATGTGGACATACGTGAAATGCCATTCCATTAGCTACAGAATCCTTGATGAGCCTTGTAGGGAGCGCCTGTCAGATGGGATTTGTGGCAGAGCACATACCACAGTGAAGTGTGGCTGCGGTCACTTTTCATTCTGTTCCCTGTTTCAGGTCAAGGAAGCCTTTGACATCCACAGTGCTGAGGCTGGGAGCTCTGGGGCTTCGCCAACCTCCAATTACACTTCTTTTTTAAAATATTGATAAACAATCCCTCTGTTGATTCAAACGTTTTTAAACACTGAGCTTGTAGTTGTTGGCGCTGAACAAAGAGAGCAAATCCTCCAGCCCTCCTCAGGCCCCCTGAGCCTCTTCCCACACCTCATGGCTCTCTGACATGCATTCAAATGCTGAAGGCCAAAAACTATGTGGGGAGGGCTGGGGGGGGGGGTGTCATTTCAGGATCAAAATCAGACCAGGCTGAATTGCAGGGTGAAATGGGGGGCCAGGGTCTACTGGTTCTATCCAGCCAGAGGCCCAAGACCATATGCATATGAATGGGAAAATCATCAAAGTGTAGAGAGAAGATGAAACTGGAATGTTTTAAAAAGTGTTAGGGAGCTCGGGTAGCATAGTGCCTAAGGCACTTGACTGCTAACCAGAAGGCTGGCGGTTCAAACCCACCAGCCACTCCTCGGAAGGAAGGTTGGGCAATCCTACTTCCGAAGTGATACTGCCTTGGAAACCCAAGGAGGGGTCGCTATGAGTCGGGGGGCCGACTCGACGGCAAATAACAACAACAATAGACTTCTGGTCTGCCTCCCATAGCCCAGTGCCCCACTGCACATCAGTCACCACTTTGCTTCATTTCTGCCAGTCTCTGGTCCCACAGGCCTCAGGTGAAAACAGAATAATGCCTCCCTTCCTGGGGTGAAGGGAAGTGGGACTGGAGGGGACCCCTTCTAGGCCTGTGGGGTCCAGAAGAGTTAGTGCCATCCAACTTGTCTTGGAGATGTCCACACAGAAGCAACCTCCAGGCCAGGCTCCCCCAGAAGCAGCTGACTGCACTTTAGGGGTGAGGAGTAAGGGTGGGGGGAGTAGGGAGTATGGTGGTCAAACTCCCTACTGACTGATCTTCATTCCTATTGTATGACTCAGAGCCCAATCAGCCATTTCTTGCCTGGACTGCCAGTTTCCTCTATTCTCATTGATTGCAAGACTTGGCCAATGGCCAGGTATTGACAATGCTTCTGTAGTGACCAAGTCCAGAGAGAAGCACCTTGTTACAAATGTGGTGCATCAGTGACATCCATGCCAAACCTGAAGCCCTGTGTCTCTGTGGCCCCTAGCTCCACTGGGCTGTGGGCAACTTGGCCTGGGTCCCAGCTGCTTCTCCCCTTGCCCACCTACCTCCTCAGACACAAGACTGGACATCACCACACCTCCCTACTCTTACCACAGCAGGGCAGATACTACTCTCAGTGCCATCTTCACAGATGAAGAAACCAAGGCCCAGAGAAGTAAAGTGTGCTACGAAGATCACAGAGCTGGTAAGTAGAGGAGCTGGGATTTGAACTCAGGCTTGTCTGACTACAAAAAAGTGTTCTTCTCAATCTACCTGCCAGAGCTTACTGATCCTACCTCCTGCCTTTGTCAAGGGGCATCTGGAAGGGGCTGCCCTGAAATCCATGCATCAGGGGTGATGTGGCCCTACGTAAGGGGCAAGGGACCTGGGGAGGTGCCAGCAGCAGTGATGCTTCTTCAGTCCGGCACAGCTCTGCTGAGGTGCCCCTCTTTAGTCGGGGGCCTTTGTTGCCATGACCCACTTGGGCTTTGCCACTTTAGGAGATAATTATGGATCAGTTCAGTGACTATCAGGCCCTTCTGCTACATCCCAGGAAATGGATCTAACCCTGTTACAGGGTAAATCAGATATAATCAGCTCCTAATTCAATATGGTGGCTCTAAGTAACATTTGTCATGATACGGAAGCTGGCCAGTGAATTAGACAACAGTGATGGCTGGATTAGAATCAGACAAGAAGAACCAACCTGCACTTTCTGATAGATTTATAAAGTGGAAGAGATGAACTTTTCCAGTACTATATGTTACAGGTACACACACCTTTTCCAGATACAGATATGGCAACCTGTAGCCTTGTCTTGTGTATCTTCCTCCCTCAAACCATGACAAAGGTGTGTACACACCTAGAATACTGCCCTGTTAAACCCAAGAGACCAGCCAGTAGGTGGGGTTGGCCATTCCTGCCCGTCTGTGCCTGAAGATTATAAAACTCTCAGCTGTTGGTGCCCAGGAAAACTCTGGCTAGCTCTGAGTGGGGGTGGGAATTTCTATTCTAACTGGGGCTTGGGGGTCACATAGGACAAATAATAATCAGATTACTGGATGATTGTGTTTGCATGTATTACTTTTGGACTGGACTGAACTTTTGCATCCCTCTCAGAGCATTGCTAGCTGCCATACTCCATGAGGTGCTGAGATACAGAACTGAGATCACGGATGCCCAATCTAGCCCAAGGCAAGCCTGTGTCACCAGGTGACTGCCAGACCAGGATGGAGGTTCAGAGGAAAATTTCAGAAGAAGGGGTCTTCAGGTCCAGGAAAGCTACCCAGAAGTGGTGCTGAGGGTAGAAGGGGAGGAGATTCTGGGAGTAGCAATGGCAGGCAGAGCCCTTCTTTCCTCTATCCCTGGACTGCTACATTTGCTGAGTTTTACTCGGTAGTATTGTCAAGTTTCATGTAAAACATACCAGCCCCAGGAAGGGGGCTTCTGCCAGATGCTGTGGACCTTGAGCTTGGGATTGAATCTACAGCATGTACATTTGTCATCATCTGAGGACAAACTTTAGGCCAGAATCATGCCTCAGTCTGGCTTTTCATCTTGACACCGGCTGTGTGAGCCCCCTCAGAGCAGGGACCACACAAAGTCAGCAGGACACATTTATGCTGGTGGTGTACGGGGTGGGCTACACTTCAATGGTCTGATTGGTCTTATGGCACTGCAGCTGACAAGACTGAATGTTTAAGGCAATGGCTGGTCAGAGCCTTTCCTGGTTGGATGCTGGTGTCTCAGATGAGAACACAACCTTCAGCTGGAACATCAGTCCTCAGGAAATTTGGTGTGTGCTTCCAGGAAAGATGCTGAAAAGGTGAGAATGGCTCCTTGGGACCAAGATGTACTCTGCTGACTTGCTGGGGGAGGTTTTGTTTCTGGGATGATGATGAGCTGGTCTGGGCTCCTGAGGCTGGAGGGTGGACTTGTAGATGCTGCTCTAGGTGCAGCACACAGAGCACCCAGCCCTCCCTGGCCCCAGGGCCTTTGCTGCTACTATAACACTCTGCCCTCAAGTGTCCACAGGACTTGCCTTGCTCCCTCACTCTGTTCAGGTCCCTGTTCAATCGTCATCTCAAAATAGACTTCCCTGACCTGTATAAAATAATGCCCCTCTCATCACTCTTTACCCATTATACTCTGTTTTTCTTTTTAAAGCATCACCATTTAACACAGTATGTCTTTTTATTTTGTCTTTCTTATTCCACTAGATTTGCCATTTGTGAAATCTACCTTCTAGGACCTACAGCTTTGGGGGCCACTAGTGGAAACCTGTAACCGAGGCACTGTGAGTGGGGATAGCAGGGTTTCTTCCCACAAGCAGGCATTGTGATAAGGATTTGTGATCATAGCTTCTGGGCTCATGGCTACCTTGTGTCTTTTGTCCTGCTGGCCTAGACGACAGGGTTCGTGTGACTTTGCTGGTTTTCCTGCCAGGTTTCAATGAGAGATGTACAGAATCATCTTGTGTGGGAGGCTTTATGTTCCATCAGGGACCTAGCTAAACTTAGATGAAATACAGACTTGAGGTAAAACTTGCATCCTGAAAGTTCTTTTCCTCTTTCAGAGATGCAAGTAGAATACGACATGGGCCCTGGAGAAATGCCAGCCCAGCCACAGGATGGCATGTCGTCAGTGCTGTCTTCTCACAGTAAAACCCTCAGCCTACTATCCCACCTTCCTGGGTACAGTTCAGAGGCTGACGTGGTGCATGTCCTCATCCACTTGGGCCTTCCCCGTGAGAGCTGAAATCCAGAGTCATCATCTGCCCTCAACCCAAGGCTTGTTTAACAACTGATGCAGGTGGAACGCATTCTTTATGCTGGATGCAATGCTAAAGGGTTTCTCTCATTTAATTCTCAACGCTGCCCTCACAACCCAATAAACTGTTATTATCCTCACTTTACAGATGAGGGTTCTAAGAAGACTTTAGAGTTCACAGCTTTATCCTTGGTGAGCAGCAGCTGGGATTGGAAACCCTAAGAGCCTGTCGCCATAGCCTATGCTCTTAACCAGTCTGCCATTCGTCACAAGGAGCCTGTTTGATGATTCATTTCTTATTCTATACCCAGAGACAATGAGGCGTAAACCAGAATAAAAGGGGGCCATTATGATATCACTGTTTGTCATTTATATAAATTAGATAATAAATCACAGAGCTCCTTGAAACAATATACATGCCAATCCCCTGACTATCTAGTTATCACTTAGCACTGTTTGCTGGTGCCTATGGAATAATTAGCACTTTTCTCTAGAAAACATTTCTGTGAAATGAAAAATTGAATGAGAAAAAGAAAAAATTAAACCTGGCCATCCCCTTTGCTGGAGACAGGGCAGCAGCCATGAGGGCCCAGGTGGATCGGGATTGCTCAGCCCCATTAGGTGATGGGCAATCATTCCCAGCCCTTTCAGGTGAGGATCGTGCCTTGGGAAGGGGGAAGCCTATTACCCTCAGTAACAGCAGGACCAGCTGAGTGGTGCCGCCGAGCCCCTAAGCACTCCATGCCCATTCATCATGTTCAGCATAATTGGGCATCTGCCACTGGCATCTCCAGATGTTTGCCTTTATCAGCCGACGATACGGTTCAGTGTTTTCATTGAGAGCCTCATGAAAAGCTCTAGCTGGTCGGGGATGCTTATTGTTTACTTTATTTGAGTTGTTCATCATGTGCAAAATGTTCCAGGCACCATTAGGAGACACAAAAGACTCAGAAAACCCAGTTTCAGGGGGCAGAAGCTTACTGTAGCTTGGAGGAGACAACAGCCACCAGCATTTACAAACATTTGCTGAACACAATCAGGTGGTAGCCATGAAAGTCCTCACAGCAGCACATCAGTGAGGGGTTGGGGGTGGGGGTGGGGAGTGGAGATAATGCTAGCCTGGGGGAGTCCTCTCCAACCAGATGGATATTCCAGGCTGCTTGGTCATTAATGTGATCTTCAGATTACCATCCATTGAGATCCGAGGAAGGAGGCCAGGGGCCAGAAAGGGAGCAGAAGCTTGATCAGGAGAATAAAGGGGAGACACATTTTGCTTGGGTTGAACATTTGAGGTCTCATTCCAGATGCATTTTAAATATTGCTAAACCATAAATGTAGCCTGGCAAGATGCATTGATTTACACATAGTTTACTAAGGGCATTTAGGTAAAACAAAACCCAGGCAATAAGAACTATCCCCAATCAACATACTAAATTGTATTGTGTGTCTGAGATGTTGCTGTTGTTATGTGCTGTCGAGTTGGACCCGACTCATAGTGACTCCTCCTTGGGTTTCCGAGGCAGTATCACTACGGAAGTAGATTGCCCCATCTTCCTTCCGAGGAGTGGCTGGTGGGTTTGAACCGCCAGCCTTCTGGTTAGCAGTCAAGTGCCTTGGCCACTATGCTACCAGAGATAGCATCATGGAAGTACAGAGAAACCTGCTGAGAGGCATAAATTAAAGCTATTTTCCCTGGAAAAGCATACTTTAAATGAACAACAACTTCTTTTGAACAAATACTTTTACAGTACTTCATTTATTTCCCTCCTCTTTTTAAAAAAGGATTTGTGGAGGTTTATAACAAGATTGGGCAATCTACTTCTGTAGAGATAATGCCTGGAAACCCAAGGAGGGGGTGCTATGAGTCAGGACCGACCTGATAGCAGTAAGTTTCTAGTTTTGAGTATAACAAAAGATAAGGAGCTCTGGTGGCATAGTGCCTAAGACATTTGACTGATAACCAGAAGGTTGGCGGTTCAAACTGCCTCTCTGCAGAAGGAACACTAGGGAATACATCCACAAAGATTTACCACCTCAAAACCCAATGGGGGTCACTATGAGTAGGAATTGACTCAATCGCAGTTAGTTTGGTCTTTTTTTTTTTTTTTTATAACAAAATATATGATGGTAAACTTATTAGAAATGGCAAAATAACAGAACCCAATCAGAAAAGAGAATAAAATTTTCTACTCTTAAGGGTTAACCTTACTTCTGTGACCATCCCATGAATTTAGCTCTGAGCTTCCTGGAATCCAAGGTGAAAAGGGAAATATAATCAACTGCATAGCTTCAGCTACTAAAATGGACAAAGTTGACAGTTCATGAGTGCTTTATTACTTGTGAATTTATGAAAATAAGAGGCAATTTCTAAGAAGATTGTGATGATTGATATTGGCAAAACCTAAGTATCTTTCTGGGTAGGAGAGATATTTTTTAAATATTTAGAAAGGAAAAGATTAATTTTGAAATTTTTTTGTGAGAGGCAAAGTTTGGGCAATGACAACAGACACACCCACTAAGATGAACCTGAGATGGCTCCAATTTATTGCTAGATGAATCACTTCCTGTGATGAGGTGAGGGACACAGGCCACACACCAAGGCCCTGGACTCAAGCATCTGGCAGTATCTCGTCTATCCTTAGAAAAAGGCTGTGTTCTATTGCTCTGGTCTGCTCAGAGAGCACCTGGTACATTTTACACTTAAAGAACTCAAACATGGCTTTGTCTCCCAGGGTTGAGAACTCCACCATTCAAGGTAGAGGGCAAAGATTCATTCCCAGTACTGATGGAGTGTCTGCCTGGTACTAGTGGCTACTTAATTAGTGTTGGGTGATAATAGTTCAGAGACAAAAGAAAACAAAGAAACAAACAGGGAAAGTAGCCATAAAATGCTAAACAACTGTTTGCAACCTGGTGGGAGCAGTCTTGGAGCTCTCAATGACAACAATCAAATTGTGTTGGAGCCTTTACCATGGGAGAGTACCGGGATGGGCCTGCCCAGTAGCAAATGGGCAGTTATGAGTGTTGATGAATGGCTCAGTTGTGATTTTGGACTTTGTTTTAGAAGAACCTGTCACAGCCCTTCTAAGAGTGCTTACTGAGGTACTCTGTTCAGGTGGGCTGTGTTAATGTCTGCCTCACCTGGGTGTGGAGTCTCACAAGGGGAAAGGGGAAAGGAGGGGTAGTGTCCAGGGAGGGACCTCTAGTGATAATGCTGCCCTGTCACTAGCTGCATTTCCAATAAGCTTTAAGGATTTGAGCAGGTACTGCATTTTACCAGCTGGTTTGTTGTCATCTTTTATCCTCAGTTACTCAGTGCAGATTCTGTTGTTGTTGTTGTTGTTAAGTGCCGTCGAGTCGTTTCCGACTCATAGCGACCCCATGCACAGCAGAACGAAACACTGCCCGATCCCGCGCCAACCCC
>NW_006921654.1:4680954-4695635 GCF_000298275.1 Orycteropus afer afer
TCCCATAATTCATCTGGCTTTCGGTCATTGGTGTTCAATGCATCAAATCTATTCTTTAGATGATCTCTAAATTCAGGAGGGATATATTCAAGATATGATGTTGAATATATCCCTCCAGTGCAGATTCTAGTGCTGCTCAAAAGATCCTTTGTGTTCCACCATTTTGTTTGAAAACTTCCTAGAGAGCTCATTTGAGCCCCGGCAGAAAGTGCCTTTCCTGAGAGAATGATCCCTGGGCCCAGGTGGGCAGGGTCTCATGGGTGCTTCTGAGGTTGGGGATACTGTGTGTGTAGGGGTGCAGTGGGGCACTGAGGGACACAAGCTGGACATCAAACCCCTAGAAGGAGGGATGCATTTGTAAGCAAGGCATTACTTGTGGCCAAGGCAGGGCTGTGTGGGTCCTGCATGTCCATCTGTGTCCATCTGAAGCAGGAGCTGGCTCCAGAAGCTGCAGGGAGGCTTTGGGTAAGTCAGGTGTCCTCTCTCGGCCTGTTTACTTCCTCTCTGCAGTGGAGATTTTAATAATACCTAACCTGATCTGAGTGTTCTGAGGGCAGAATGCACACAAAGCCCTCATCCCCATGTCAGACTCTGAGCTCCAACTCTGTATGTGCTAGGTTATTGTTATGATCATGCCCGGGGGTTGAAGGACCCAGCTCCCTCCCCCAGATCTTTACCTACTTGACAGTTTTGCACCCCACAGGAGAGGAGGCTGACCTTAAGTCACCTATTAAGCAAGTCTTATGGCCTCCCTGACCCTGTCTGGAGATATGCCTTGCCTGTCCCTGTGAAAATCAAGTGCTCTGAAGGCCCTGGAGAGGCAACCCCATCCCCCCAATCCATGGCATAAAGACTGAAGACTGAGCACACAGAAGATACACAGAGCAGCAGCAGCAGCAGCACACAGCAGTGCCCAATAAATGTACTGCAAACTGTGGTTACTCCAGAGGTTAGAAAGCAGAGAGCTTGGGGCAGATGCTCCTGGGAGGGAAGAGGAAATGGTCAGGGTAGTGAACCATGCCATGCACAGAACCAGGGTGGGCTCACCATCTGGAACCTTGCTGGTTTTGTCACCTGGGATGTGACTGTGGGGCTCAGGCACAAATGACACATGAATCCTTCTTCCCCAAGGATCCTCACCAAGGCAGACAAGCTTGAAAGTTATTTGAGCAGTGGGGATAGGACTGTCTTGTATTTTCAGATGCTAAATCTGGCAACCCTAAGCCAAAGGGTTAAGAATAAATAATGGATTGTTGTTAGATGTAGAGGAGTTGATCCTGATTCATGGTGACTCCACGTGTGCAGAGTAGAACTGCTCCATAGGGTTTTCAAGGCTGTGACCTTTTCAAAGCAGATCACCAGGCCTGTTTTTTAAGGTGTCTCTGGGGAGGTTTGAACCACCAACCTTTCAGCCAGTAGCTGAGCGCTTAACCATTTGACCACACAGCTGAGGATCACAGAAAGCTGTGAGTTCATGAGCCTCCCTGACTGTAAATCCTTGTTCTGCTGCAGGGTTTGAATAAAAGTCATCTTATCTGTTTCTCCACCACCATGGATGGAAAGAGGAGCCCTCGTGGCTCAACAGTTAAGCACTTAGTTGCAAACCAAAGGTTGGCAGTTCGAACCCACCCAGTGGCTCCATGGAAGAAAGATCTGGTGATTGGCTTCTGTAAAGATTACAGCCTAGCAAAACCCTATAGGGCAGTTCTACTGTGTCACGTGGAGTGGCTGTGAGTGGGAATCGATTGATGGCACCTAACAACAAAAACAGAGATACCTCTGGCACTGATGGGCCCTGATCCTATGATAAATGGAGAGAATTTAGGCATTGTGAAGACTCCTATGGCACTCAAGATGTCAGGTCAAGAGGAATTGCTTAGACTTTGTACCAGATACCAATGAGGTCTGCCTAAGTGGAGAATTGGCTGGGCAGTGCTGACTGCCAATGTTGAGGGTGGGAGGTGGCTGCTGTTCAGCATTAAGATGTGAAGAAAGAGAACAGAATAAAGAAAGAAAGAGACAATGTGGCTGCACTGCTCAATGGTCAGAATGCCCATGTGGGCATGGGAACTGCAGCCCCCAAGGGAAAACAAGACCGTGTGGCTGCTGGGGTGATGAAACTTGCAGGAAGGGTCAACCCAACCCCTCCAAGCCCTCTCCTACCCCTGGTCCAGTTCTGTCCTTCTGCCAGGACCACCTCAGTCCAGCGATCACCCATCCACTGCCATCAATCGAGTTGATTCTGAGTTACAGAGACCCTGTAGGACAGAGTAGAACTTCTCTATCGAGTTTCCAAGGCTGTACATCTTTACAGAAGCAGACTCCCTCATCTTTCTTCCATAGAGTCAGGGCTGAGGGTTGGGAGAGAGGGGGGAAGGGACTAAGGATGAGATGATGGCCACCTGGACTGTTCACAGGAGGCAGAGCGCCCGCCCATCAGGCTGGCCAGGTGGAAGTGATGATGGAGAATGATCAAAGAAGATGAGGCCCACGCCCAGCAATCCATGAACATGCAGCCAGCAAGTTGGGCATCTTCATAAAACAAGCTGAGTCAGTAGGCAAAACCTATGCTTCACCTCACATTTTTATCTGTAAAATGGAACTTGTAATACCTTCTCTACTTTGTCCTGGCAGCAAGTGGCTGTGATCCCATGGGGTTCCAGGGCAGTAGAAGGTCATCAAGGAGTGTGCTAAGGGCTAGAAAGAGGATGGGAGTTAGGGGCTAGGAATGAAAGTGATAGACCTGAGGAGAGAAATTGGAGTAGGGGAGGTTTTTGCTTTTTCAAATTGTTGTATGTATGCAGTAAATACATAAGTAACAAAACCTTTGCCATTTCAACAGTCTTCACATGTACAATTCACCAATGAATGTTCATCATGTTATTCAAACATCACCCTTAACCATTCCTAAATTTTTGCATCACCCTTAATAGAAACTGAATGTCCACTAAGCATTGCGTCTTCCTTTTGAGTAGGGGAGGTTTTGAGAAAGAGTGGCTGCGAGGCCATTGTGCCTGGAGCAGAAATGAGGGCATGTCATAAGTGGAGACCTTTGGAGAAGCTATTAAATGTGTTTTTGTGACATGAGTTTGAGAAGGTGGCTGGTAGCCAACTGTAAATGGCAGCAGGAGAACCACTGAGGCAGGTGTTTGGTGAGGGTCAGTTGCATCAGAAAGTTTGTGAGCAGCCAAGGCATATTTGCTGAGAAGAGAAACAAGCCAATGATGGCGCTACGGGGAGGGGTCCCATCTAAAACCTGTGTGGAAATAGGATGGAGCTGCCCAAGAGGTAAGAGTTTGCTGGAGATACAGCACATGGAGGCCAAAGACGCAGGGGCAGTTGTTGGGCAGAGCTGTGCCCAGCCAGATGAGACTGGATGTTCTGGTTACCTAGTATCACTCTGACAGGAATATACCACAAATGGGATGGCTTGAACAAACATGAGTTTATTCTCTTACAATTTGGAGGCTTTAAGTCTGAGTTCAAAGTGCCAGGCTCTAGGGGCTAGGAGAAAGCCCCTCAACCTTGGGCTTCAGCTCTCTGCCTTTCTGCTCCCAGCCCACTGGAGCTAGAGACTTTTCTTCACTCAGACAGCTGCTGGCTGCTGAAAATGACAAGCCCAAGGTTGACAAGTAAAAAGGCACAGTTCTAATGTTACCAAACCACATGGCAGGCCATTAGTTCAAGCCCAAAAGTCCCAAGGTCGGCAGAGTATGGCAGCCTGCTGAACAAAAAGCACAGCTACATGCAGGGTTCAAGCATCCCATAAGCTAGAGACCATTCCCAAAGCTGCTGCTTATATATGGGAAGTGGACCACATCCCTAAAGTAGCCACTCAGCTGCTTGTGGTGGATCCCACCATGGAGTTGATTGCCAGTCTCATCATGAGGAATAAATACCACCAGCTGCCCAGCCACTCAGCCAGGCCCAATCAAGCTGACATCCAACTTTAACTATCATACTGGGAAAAGCCTGGGGAAGGACTAAGGTGGGAAGAGTGTGAAGTGCAGATTACCAGGCATGAGGGGGTGGTGAGGACATGGAAGAAAACTTTACTGCCTGTCAAGGCACCCACACAGCAGCCTGTTAGGAATCATGATACCCACTTGGCCTAATGCACAGTGTCAAGATACAGTGCTAATCCTTGGCTGCCAGGCTCAGCACAGGGAGAAAGTCCACAGCTAGGATGACAATCCCTAGCACCCACAAGTCACCAAACCACCCAACACCAGACATATATAAATGGTCCAGATGAGGAAATTCTATAGATTTTTCTGCCATATCTACCCCCTCTCTAAATATAGATGTGAAAGAAGTAAGCAGAAAGTGACTCTGAATAGTCAATAAGGCTGCCCCGGCTCATCCAATTCTGACGCTTTGTTTTGTGAGGAGAGGCCCTAAGGCCCTTGCTCAGAGCCTACCTGGTCTTGTTTAACACATTTCTGACATGTTTACCTGGTTTGAATTTAAAGGAGCCCTGGTGGCACAGTGGTTAAAGCACTTAACTGCTAACTGAAAGGTCGGCTGTTTGAACCCAGCAGCCTGCAGGAGAAAAATGTAGCAGTGTGTGTCAGTAAAGATTTATAGCCTTGGAAAGCCTATGGAGCAGTTCTACTCTGTCCTGTAGGATCACCATGAGTCAGAATGGACTCGACGGCAGGGGTTTCAATGTAAAAATCAGACTCGAGGAAAAACACAAGGTAAGTGGCTCTGCAATGTGTGAGATCATTACAGTGAGGAACTGGCCTAGACAGCCTCCTAATTCCCACTGGGGACTGATAGTTTAAGATTCCCATGTTTTCATGGGAGCTCTAGTGGTGTAGTGCCTAAGGCATTTGACTGCTAACCAGAAGGCTGGCGGCTCAAACCCAGCATCTACTCCTCAGAAGGAAGACTGGGCAAACTACTTCTGTAGAGATACTGCCTCAGAAACCCAAGGAGGGGTCGCTTCGAGTTGCAATTGACTCGCGGCAGTTTGTGTTTTTTGTCCATATTTTCATAATGAAAATCCCTAAGTTATCAAGACATTGCAAAATAATGTTCCACATCTTCTGCTTAAGGAGGGGCAGGGTATCATACATGTCAGGAAGTTATACTTTAAAAAGCTTAGGCACTTGAAGAGGGAAAGGAACCATATTTATTGAGCACCTGCTACAAACTTGCTGCCTTAAATAGGTTAACATCCTCACAGTCCTACAAATAACTACTATCTTTATCATTTTAGAGAAAAGAAAATAGACTCGGAGAGGTGAAGTGGTTTATCCCAAATCACACTGCGAATGCTTTTTTCACTTCACCCTCTGCTTTGCTCGGGTTCTTGGCAGAGTGCCTGAATGGTATGCCTGCTCTCTGACAACAGGTGAACGAGGTTTTGCTACGTTCACTGGCCCTGAGAGTTCAGGGGATGCTCTCTAGGGTGGCGGTTATAACACTCACTGTCCCATCAGCTCACTGTGGAGTCTAGATGTTTCTACCCTGTCCCCCAAGGCCTCGGCCACTCCAGGGGATGGGGAGACTAGCCCTTCTCATACCTCTGAATCTAGGCTGAACGTCCTTTCTTGTGTGGGAAGGAACTGGCTCTCCGGGAAGGTAGTTCTGTGGCTTCCCTCTTCCAAGGAAAACTACTGCTGAAGGCCCTTGATGGTGACAGGCTGTTTTTCATTCTTTAATCATTCAGAAAAATACATCCATTTCAGTTTATTCAAAACAGTGGAAAATCATTGAAGTTTTTCTCTGTAAAGGTCAAACTATAAAAAGATAAGTGGACTTAGTGAAATCCATGCTAGTGGCAATGTATTAAAATGGATCCAAAGGATTTAATCCTCCTCTGGAAACTGCTCATAATAATCTCCCCTTCATGCCTCTCCAAGTGTGTTAGATTCTTGTTTTTGGGTTCAGGGACAAAGAAAGTGGCTTTCAGTGATAGAGCATGGGCTGTATAGACCAAGAGTCCTGGATCACAATCCCTGATCATCAGCTGCTACATACAAGAGTGAAACCTCTAGCAAGTACCCTCACCTCACCTTACCTCTCACCTCAGTTCCCTTATCTGCAAAATGGGGACGTTTTCCCTGCCCCAGTACTCTCTTAAAGGGCTTGGTGTGTGGCCTGGCATGGTCTAGACTGATGGATGTTCCCTTCCCCACATCCTATCCATTACTTTCCACCTGAGACACAGGCAGAGGAGGCCTGACTCAGCCTGGCTGTTATACAGACTCCGAGAAGGGAGCTTCTTGACGACGGCCTGGAGACGATCTCCTGTTGTGGCCTCCTTCCCACCTCTGGCCATCCGGTGTTCCCAGACTCTGATACGGCACTGCTGTGCATGGACTTGGGTGACCTTTGAAGTCCTTGCAACTGGAAAATAAACAAATAACTGCAAAATCCCCATCATGAGGACATTTCAAAAGGGCAGTTGGAACAACAACAAAAAAAAAGGGCAATTGGCAATTTAACTGCTTTTGTGAAGCTGAGCAAATGATGGGAAGATGATAGAGTATTTTGAAGACACAATCTAGTCAGTAAAATCCCCACTTTCTTCTCTTATTTAATAAGAAATTGGAGAGAATCTTTAAAGGTGGTTTTCGGAAGATAAGGAATGGTTGTGCCTCTTCTTTATGACCAGATCGAGGCTTTATCCATGCCCAGTTGTATAGCCTACCTGTAGGCTGGTGATAGAGGAGAGGGTTTTGGGAGATGTAGTCAATCCTAATGCCAAGTCTGGCATCTAGGTCTCCTGGGGGCAGTCCCTGGATCTGGGAGGCCTCCAAGCCCCAAATTAGGAGTTGGCCTTAGTTTCCTGATTTGCATCCAAGTAGGAACAGGAGAAAGAGCATGTGTAAAGACCTATAGAGGAAAGCCCTGACTCTTGGATCTGCCAACAGGGGCATAGCACAAGATGAAGGACTAACAGCAGCCAGATCCTGAAGACATTGGTTGAGAGTAGCATGGCCTGATGTGTGTTCTACAAAGATCACATAAGAGGGGTAGGCTCGAAGACTGTGAAGTTGGGATGGAAATTGCCTTGGTCACCTAGGGACATGGTGAAGAGGATGCAATCTAGAGGACTGACGGGCCAGTGACTAGTGTGATCTGGAAGGGAAGCAAGGGGCAGGTCTAGGAGAAGATCTCTCAGTTTTCTGACCTGGGCTACTGGGGGGATAGTGAGATGGGGATCTGAATCTGAGATGGGGATAAAGGGTGTTATAGATTGAATTATGTCCCCCAAAAGTATATGTTGTAAAGTCTAGCCTCAGTGGTGTAGTGCCTAAGGCATTTGACTGCTAACCAGAAGGCTAGCGGTTCAAACCCACCAGCCACTCCACAGAAGGAAGACTGGGCAATCTACTTCTGTAAAGATTTATAGCCTTGGAAACACAAAGGGGGTGGCTATGAGTTGGAATCAACTCAGTGAGAGTTGAGAATGCCTGTGGTTGTAATCCCATTTTGGAATGAGTTGTCTTTGTCATGTTAATGAGGCTGGATTAGTGCATGGTGTATCCTAAGTCAATCTCTTTTGAGATATGAAAAGAGATGAAACAAGTGAACAGAAGCAGAGATGGGAGAAGAGAGTTGACAAGCCACATGGGAGAAGAGAGTTGACAAGCCACATGAAGATCACCCAATAGCAGAAGCTTAAAGAGACAAGGATTTCCCTCCAGAGCCTACAGGGAGAGAAAGCCTTCCCCTATAGCTGACACCTTGAAATCAGACTTCTAGCCTCCTAAATTGTGAAAGAATAATTTTCTGTTTGTTAAAGCCACCCACTTGTGGTATTTCTCCTATAGCAGCACTAGATAACTAAGATGGGAAGCGATGCAGATTTGGGCATCTACGGTGAGTCAGAGTTGGACAGGTAGCAACTGAGGGGACTGAGGGGCATCCAGGTGAACGTATGCATGAGAGCATGGGACCTAAAAGTGTGCAGTTAGGGAGAAAGTCAAGCCCGAGATAGAAATGTGGATATGACCAACACACAGTTGGCCAGTAACTAAAGCCAAGGGAGCGGACAAGATCCCACAGGAGGAGTGCAGGGGAAACAGTTGAGGAAGAAACTTCAGGAATCATTGACATCTGAGTTTGGGGAAGCAGACTGAGGAGCGGGCAGAGAGGTGACCTGGGAGAGCATGACATCAGGAAGCCCCAGAGATGGGAGTCTGCAGGGATCAGGTTCGGCAGGGAAGATTGCCTTAGAATTGGGTCACCACTGGGTTAAAACTGGTTGGCTAAGGGATTCTGGTCTGATCAGCAATGCCAGTGATGTTCTCTCACTATGGTTCAAGCCGTTCTGCAGGTTTTCAGATATTCCTGAGTGTTTCCAAAAGAACTGTCTGTAGAAATTGTCCTGTAGATTAAATTTTCTCCTTGTCAAGACCTTTTAAATTTAGGTAATCTGAAAAGTATAACCACAGCTACTGTGTTAATATTATTTTAATCTTGACTTTAAAAAAAAGTATTTATAAGCAGACACTTAATTTAAACATTAACATGAGGTTCCATTTTACTATCTCCTATACTCTTCAAATGAATAGTTTAGAAAGATTACAAATTATTTTTAATACTTATGTACTCTGTAGACTCATAGAGAGTCTACTTCTTCAGGTTTTTTGTTTTGTTTTGTTTTTTAGGTTACAAGAGACCTGTCTTAGACCATTAGGTATTTAATATGATATCCTCTCTCTGCAAAGTAAAAGAGAGGGAAGTTTTTGGCTCATATACAAGCAAGTTTGCCCCTAGATGTGTCTAACAGCCTGATTTACTATTAGAGCTCTGAAATGATTGATAAACCATTAGGGTAGCTATTTAAAGAGTTCAGATTTAAACCAACAACATCTGTGCTGAAAGGGCAGCTAGGCGAGGCCAGGCAGAACTAAATTCTGAATGGAGCTGGTTTTGCCTTCTACCCAGTGGCCTCACTGGGGTTGGTGTCATCCCATGTGGTGACTTACGGTGTCTCCTTCCACCCCCTTGGGTCTCCCTCCCATACCAGACCATATGGAATCTTTTGTAATGTTTATTTTAATCATAGAATAATATGTGATAAATGCAATGTGAATTGTTTAATATTTCTTAGATTGTACAAATACTAATAACAAAATTGTTTTGTAAAACCTTTCTACATTGAATTACAACATTATTAGTAACTGAGCAGGAACATGTTTTGATTTTTCTCCTTCTTTTCCTTTAATACTACCTCATAATCAAAAAAGTTACTGATATACATTCACAGATACTATTTACCATAATATTATGGCTGAAAAATCAGAAAATTGACAAAATCTATGACTATTAAAACATTTGTGGCAACAAGAACAACAATGCATGCTTGCAGCACTTGCACAGTCATTTGAAGTGTCATTGTAATTGGGTAATAATGACAGTTCTGACTGGAATGCATTAGAAGGTTCAAAAAGTAAGTGAACATAGAGTTTTAGCCTTATAGGTGTATTGACACATGTAAGCTGGGCTTATGAAAAATGTTTTGTTGTTATAACTAATTACAGGGATATTTTTATAAAACGTAATAATAAATTTCTGCTAAAACAGTGCACAAAAATTTTAAAGACAGTCATTTTGGTGTCACTTCCTCTGACAGTGTCACCTGGGTGGTCTGCACCTCACTAGTGATGCCACTGCTCCATTAGGCTAGAGACTAGATCTCTATTAAGAAAAGTAACAATTTGCAATTGCCATTGTGCCTATTGAGCAGCATGTGCCAGCTGCTTCCTGCTGGCTCATATCAGGGAGAACGCTGCTGTGAATAAAAGTTTCATAGGGCGTGGCTCATAGGCAGACCCATCCCCCTGCTCTATCCCTCACCTTCTTGACCTCTCCCATGCTCCCTGCCAGTTCCTTCACAACTTCTCCTGGGGCCTCAGATCTGAGCTGTCCAGGTCCACACTGCCCATCCCACTTTTCCCTCCCCAACTCATTGCAGCTGCCCCACCAGGGTTTGCCCCTAAGCCTTCCTCCCCCGTGTCAATGACAAACTTTACAAAGTTAAGGATAAAGCCATTGTCGTCTTTTCTTAACCCTGGTAGGTTTACTCTTAATAGTACCAACCAACGTGCCCTCTATTTCAACTCATCCATGTGTGCTTAGCAAACAGTTTACCTTGGCAGGTTCACCAGGAAGTAATAATACTACTAAAGCCAGGCACATTATGGATATTTTATTTCTGAAATTGTGTGTGTGTGTGTGAGTAGGCTGTGCCTTAGGTGGGTATTTAACAGTTTCCAGGCTGAAGTTATTGCTGCCCATGCTAAGAGCAGCAGCCTTTGTGCCTGAGTCCTCATCTACCTGATGTGTCAGAGTACAGGTGATGTGGTATTCCAGAGACATCTTAACTGATCCTATGGCTAGCCTTGGTTCAGTTGGGAGGCCTGTGTCCTTGGAGGATGCCTCAGTCCCCACCAGCTTCTTGCCTGATTGCTGGGACACTCAGTCACAAATGCTGTTCCCAGAAGGCTCTTTGCAGTGGCTACAAAGACACTATCTTCAAAGCTAGCACACCCGTCCCCCTGATGCTGGGAATACTTTCACAGCTACATCCCTCACTGGCTATTACCCTCAGCTGAGGGGACTATCTTACTCAAGGTAAAGCCCACTCCTGGGTTTGGCCTGTGGACTGCCTGATTTGGTGGGGGTGCTGAAGGTTGGCTCCTTGGCCTCAACTGGGGACAATTCTGAGGTGCCGTCTCAGCTGCAGAGGTCCTTGTAGGACTGCTGAGGCCTCGGTTGCAATCACAAACCAGGTAAGCTTTTCCCTCTGCCCAATCCTGCCTTCTTCACTCCCTTGCACCAACAAACCTGCACAAGTCAGTCTAAGACAGCTGCCATGACTCTGCTGAGAGAAAGGCTGGGAGGACACTATGACAGTGCCCCTGTCCCTCTCCAGAGCCACCCTGGCCATGCTGTGCTGGGGCTGCTGAGATGCTTCTAGCTTCCACTGAGGACCCAGTGGGACAAAGGTCTTTTGATACATTAAATCTTTTGTTACATTAAATCCTCCCTAAGAGGTCACTTGGAAAGTATTTGTTCACTTTTGGACTTGGACTCAGGAACTATTGTGCTTCTGTAGGCCTTTAGTCTGTGTTTGCTACAAACATCAATAATTGGGGAAGAGATTGGGATTTCTTTGTTTGGGCTGCCAGGAAGTTTGGAACCCAGTCAGAGGCCTGTATGTTGCAAGACAAAGATCCTGGCACAGTCCAATTCCCTTAATGCACCTTCCTCATTATTGTTACTTGCACTGTTTTGCTGTATCACCCAACTCCCACTGAGCTGCCTCAAACCTTGTTTGGAATGAGCTGGGGTATAAAGGAGTAACCAACTACATACAGCTGTAGGGGTGTGGTATCAGACAATCCTGTCTGCCGGCTACTGGCTCTGGGAACTTTGCCAGTTCACAACTTCTCTAAACTATAGTTTCAGCCAAGGAGTAGGCCCAATGCTTGCCTCACAGAATTACTTTGAAGATAAATACAATAAGCACGTGGCTGGCACATATCAGGTGCTCAGTAAATGGCATTAATAACTGTTTGTTTTTATATAAACATGCTGCTCTTAAGAACCTGCCCTAAGGTGTGGTCAGAAATCCTCCCTTTCTCTTTCCTGTCAGGTGCCAGCTGTTGGCCAAGATGCATTTCTGTCCTATCAGGTATCACTTTCTCATGGAGGGAAACAGATGCCCACATAGCACACAGCAGACAACGGGGAGTAGCAGAAGGTCCGATCATTAATCCAAGCATGTGGATCCACACTTAAAACACTCACAATATAAATGTGCACTTACTTGGCTAGATGAAAATGAAAACGAAAACTTTTATGTAAGTTGAGCCTTTGTAAAAAAAAAAAAAAAAAAAGATGAGAAATGAGAGATAATTTAACTAAGATGTAATTAAAGATTTTTAATTCTTTAAATATAACCATCTGATATAAAACGAAATACACTAAGTTTTTGAAAGGTGAGATCTTTTCTTGTTGTTGTTGTTGTTAAGTGCCGTCGAGTCTTTTCCGACTCATAGCGAACCCATGCACAGCAGAACGAAACACTGCCCGATCCCGCGCCAGCCCCACAATCCCTGCTATACTTGAGCCCATCATCGCAGCCACTGTGTCAATCCATCTCGTTGAAGGCCTCCCCCTCTTTCGTCAACCCTCCACCCTACCAAGCATGACATCCTTCTCCAGGGAATGGTCCCTTCTTACAACATGACCAAAATAGGTGAGACGAAGTCTGGCCATTCTTGCTTCCAAGGAGCATTCTGGCTGCACTTCCTCCAGGACAGATCTGTTAGTTCTTTTAGCAGTACATGGTACCTTCAGCATTCTCCGCCAGTACCACAATTCAAAAGCATCAACTCTTCTTCGGTCTTCCTTATTCATTGTCCAGCTCTCACATGCATACGAGGCAACTGGAAATATCATGGCTTGTGTCAGGCGCACCTTAGTCCTCAAGGAGGTATCCTTGCTCCTCAGCACTTGAAACAGTTCCTTCGCAGTTGACTTTCCCAATGCTACACGTCATCTAATGTCCTGACTGCTGCTTCCATTGGCATCGATTGTAGAACCAAGCAACGTGAATTACTTGACAACCTCAATCTTCTCTCCATTTATTGTGATGCTGCTCATTGGTCCAATTGTGAGGATTTTTGTTTTCTTTATATTGAGACGTAATCCATACTGCAGACTGTATTCAACCTTCATCAGTAGGTGCCTTAAGTCATCCTCACTTTCAGCAAGCAAAGTTGTATTGTCTGCATATCTCAGGTTGTTAATGATTCTTCCTCCAATCCTGATACCACGTTTTTCTTCATATAGTCCAGCTTCTTGGATTATTTGCTCAGCATATAGATTGAATAAGTGTGAAGAAAGAATACAACCCTGATGCACTCCCTTCTTGATTTTAAACCATATAGTGTCCCCTTGTTCTGTTCGAACAACAGCCTCCTGGTCAAGGTACAGATTCCTCATGAGTACAATCAAGTGCTTGGGAATTTCCATTCTTCTCAATGTTATCCATAATTTGTCATGATCTACACAATCAAATGCCTTTGCATAGTCAATAAAACAGAAGTAAATATCTTTCTGGTATTCTTTGCCTTGAGCCAAGATCCATCTGACAACAGCTATGATATCCCTTGTTCCACATCCTCTTCTGAATCCGGCTTGAACCTCTGGAAGCTCTCTGTCAATATACTGCTGCAAACGTTTCTGAATTATCTTCAGTAAGATCTTACTTGCGTGCGATATTAATGATACTGTTCTATAATTTCCACATTCTGTGGGATCACCTTTCTTTGGAATGGGCACAAATATGGATCTCTTCCAGTCAGTTGGCCAGGTAGCTGTCTTCCAAATCTCTTGGCATAACTGAGTGAGTGCCTCTAGGGTGAGAAATTTACTTTCCTGATAGGGACATAGTCCCCCAAAAGGAAAATGGGGAAGGCAAAGAACAACATCTACATTGGCATCACATCCCCTCCAGGAGTTTAGGAGGATTCTGCACATTTCATAATCTACACTAGCCCCCCATGTGCTACACATAAGCTTGTAAATCAGTTTGGAACCCATACTGGAACGGGAAAGCCTATTTCAAAGGCAATGGTGGCTCAGGGAAGTCTTTCTTCAGTTCATTCCTGAAGTCAACCTGCTCCTGTCTCTGTCCCTTTGTAGATACCAGAGGGGCCTGAACCACAGTCTCAAGTTTGTCCAGAGTTGGGCTTGAGCTGAAACTGGACTTACTTGTCTTTTTTGGGGTTAAGCAGTCCGGAGCAGGGAACCAACCGCCTGCCAGGTCTAGGAAAGGCCTCTTGGGTGGACCCTTCTTGGGAGGAAAGAGGATGTTGAGGAATTGGCACTGAAGCAGGATGGAGAGGGGGTGGTACAGGGGTAAAGCTGGGCACAGAGCAGGCCCCAGTATGGTCTACTTGTCAGAGTGCATCTTGAGAACGGGGAGGGGAGCAAAGGCATGAAGGGGCCTAGCAGGCAGAGCAAGGATCTGGCTGGCTATTTAGTCCTATGAGGGTAAAGAATGCTGGGCTGTGGCCTGCTGGGGCTGGTTTAGAGAAGCCAGGAGGCTCTTTTTTGGGGGTGGTGATGGTGTTAAGAGTCCCTGTATTTGGGGCACTGGCAGTGATGGTGTCTCTGGTGCAGTGACCTTTATAGAGAACACAGATAATATTAAATACTTTTGATGTGCATTTACAGTGTCAGGTTGTCATGTGATTCTTCTGGAGGAGTAGTGGGGAGAGAAGAATAAGTGGGCAGGCAGGGAAAGGTGCACCCTTGGGGTGGGGTAGGCTAGGCTTGGAGCTTTCTGGGAGTTGGGGCAGTTGGTGTCCTCTGCCTGCCACCTTCTTGCTGCAGAAGTGAGGGTGGGTGCTGTACTGCAGACTAGCTGGAGGCTTTCATGTAAGATGGCTGGCATCATAGTAATAAAAATCAGAGCTGCTGCTTACTGAGCACTTAGTCTATGTCTGGCCTGCTAGGTTACAGACATCACCTCCATAGATCCCCACAGCATCCTTGTGTGGTAGTATTATATTCGAGTGGAGGAAGAAGAAGCCAGGGGCTCTTTTTTTTTTTTTTAATTTTATTTTGATTTGGGTGAAGATTTACAGAGTAAATTCACTTTTCATACAGCAGTTCACATATACTTTGTCTCATGTCATTGACCA
>NW_006921654.1:4696452-4747690 GCF_000298275.1 Orycteropus afer afer
TAGACATACCTAATTGTTTAGCCTGTCCACCTATCTATCCGTCCATATACCCGTTTGCCTTCACTGACAACTCAGTACTGTATATGCAAAAGGGTTCATATTTGTTGTCTGTACTTCAGCCAGGGGGCTCTTGTAAGAAACTGCCTTGCAGCTGATGTGGTCACTAGTGGGACAGGGAGAGCCCTTTGTCATGGATTGAATTGTGTCCCCCAAAATGTGTGTCAGCTTGGCTGGGCCATGGTTCTCAGTAGTTTGGCTTTATGCAATGTTGTAATTTTGTAGTTATGTAATGATATAATAATCCATGCCCCCTCCCATATGATCTGATGTGATCAGCCAATCAGTTGTAAGGGAATTAGGATGGGATGCAATACCATTCCTCAGGTCATATAGCCCTGATCCAATGTAAGGGGAGTTTGCCTGGGAGTGTGGCCTTTATCACCTTTTATCTTACAAGAGATAAAAGGAGAAAAAAGCAAGCAGAGAACTCTGGGACTCAGTACCACTAAGAAAGAAGAGCTGAGAGTGGACCATGCCCTTTAGACCTGGGATTCCTGTGCTGAGAACCTTCTAGACCCAGGGGAAGACTGATGCCAAGCTATGTGAAGATCACCCAGGAGCAGAAGCTAAAAAAGACAAGGACCTTAGCCCAGAGCTGACAGAGAGAAAAGGCTTTCCCCTAGAGTTGGCACCCTGAATTCAGAGTTCTACTCTCCTAAAGAGAAAAAATTTCTGTTTATTAAAGCCATCCATATCTCTCTGATAGCAGCACTAGATAGCTAAGAAGGGAGCTCTGGTGGCACAGTGCCTAAATGCCAGTTCAAACCCACCAGCCACTCAGAAGGAAGGTTGGGCAATCTACTTCCATAGTGATACCACCTCAGAAACACAAGGAGGGGTTGCTATGAGTCGGATCCAACTCCATGGCAGTGCGTTTGGTGTTTGGTTTTTTAGGTAACTAAGACAGCCCTTGAACCAAGGTTCCCCTTGCAGAGATTGGTCACATTAACCAGTCTCAGGAGTTTGGGTCAGGCCTTAGGGGTGTTCCTTCAAGGTTCTGGCCAGGGCAGAGGGATGGTCAGTGCTGGCGGACAAAGCACCCCATGCTTTGTCACCCAGAGGGCAGCTCCCTGTCTCTTCCATGTGGGGAGACTGTCCTCCTCAATGCATAACCGAAGGGAGGGGGCAGGGTGGGGCTAAATTTTTAGTTTCTTTCAACATCGACTATTATTCCTAAATATCTGTTATGTACACATTTCCTTATACCTCCAGAATTTGGGTGAGTGAGAAAACCCACATCCTTTATCTCTGTCTCAGTAACGATATCTTTCTTCCCTTCCTATGGAAGATGGAGGTTTAAAAAAGACCAGGGACATCCCATCCCCTCCTGACATAAGCACAGATGCCTCCGAGCCCAACTACAGAGCACTTTACCCCATGTAATGATGATGATGACAATCATATTGAGGCACACTTTCATTCCTAAAGTGATTAGAATGACTATAACCATAAAGACAGCATCAGAGAGTGGGTAAGAGTACAGACTTTGGAGTCAGGCTGCCTTTGCCCATATCCCTGCTCCACTTCTCTCTAGCTAAGGGACCTTAGAGGCCACTTTACCTCCCTGTGTCCTGGCTCCCTCATCTGTAAAATGGGGGTCAGAGTAGCTAATTATCAGGCCATGTGTTTAGAACCAGTGCCCAGCACATAGTAGTGTCTTTACTGGCTATTATTTGTCTTTACTTTGCTATTATTATTATTACTGATATTGTTACTATAGGCACTGAGGCCTTTCATGTATTGTGTCATTTGAATGTCACAATCCTATAAAGAAGAAGGTATGATTATTATCGTACCACTATACAGATGAGGAAACTGAGGTTACGAGAGGTTAACGCTCAGCCTGATGTGGAAGCTGCATATTCCTCCACTGGGGCTGATCCTGGCAAGGCTGAATGGCCTTATTGCCCAGGATTCAAAGGGAGGCTTCACCATCATTATTTGACATTCTCCCATTATCCCTGCCTAGCAGGGCAGGAGGCTTTATCACTCCTACTTAATGCACAGGAGATAAAGCCAGGTGAGTTAAGTGGCTCATAGATGGGCCTACCTCCTCTAGCTAAGCCGCTTTTTGAGCGAGCTGATCAGGACTGCTCTTCAGAATCACAATTTAACTGCTCGGCTGCATCCATTGTTCTGTGCAGGAGGCAACTGCCCCACAGGCCATCCCACTTGGCACTGCCGCAGTGATTAATAAGGATACTCTGCTTCGTGTGAGGCCTCTCAGGCAAGCCTCAAAGCACTTTGCAAAGATTAATTAAGCTTCACTGTAGTGGCTTGGGAGGTAAGGACTCTGGACACACTTTACATCTTTAGCTGGTGCAGAAAGAGATCAAATCACTCTCCCAGCAAGCCCTGGCCTACAGCCTGGCCAGACCCCAGTGGGCATCCACATCTCAGGAGTTTGGCCAAAATCATTTGCAGAGAAAATACTTCCCCAAACTTGTCTGTCTAGACTTCAAAATAATAACCAGCACTTGGAAGTCATTTCCCACTGGAGTCAGGATCAGGCCAAAAGCTCTGTGAGTGGACCCTAACTAGTGCCCACCACTGGCCTACCTGGGCTGACTGAGGCCTGATGTAGCTCACAGCCTGTGCTCAGCAGCATGGCCAGGTCTGCCATACCTGTGTGTAATGGCATTTGAGGTCAAGCCTGTCTCTGTGACACCATCTGCGCAGTCCTCCCCACCTTCCATCTCTTATCCGCTTCATCCCATATGCAGCTCTGCTCTCTCACATCTGCCACCTACTTGCTGTGGCTTTAACATCCTGCAGCTTGTGGGGAGATGGGCAGAGACTGATAACTTAGGGTACAGAGTTTAGGCTTCCATCCACCGATGGGACCCGCATAAGAGGAGGGACATGGGACACATCAGATTGGTGTTTTGGGATGGCAATACAGGACGATGTAGTGGATGGGGGATGGAGAAGCTGGAGGCAATGGGGTTGAGTGAAGGCTCTGGCAGTAAACTGAGTATGGATGAGGCTCCAGTTTGGCTGTGGTTGTTGTTGTTGTTGTTATGTGCCGTCGAGTCGGCCCCGACTCATAGCGACCCCTCCTTGGGTTTCCGAGGCAGTATCACTACGGAAGTAGGATTGCCCAACCTTCCTTCTGAGGAGTGGCTGGTGGGTTTGAACCGCCAGCCTTCTGGTTAGCAGTCAAGTGCTTTAGCCACTATGCTACCAGAGCTCCCTTGGCTGTGGTAGTGGGGTGGAAAGAAGGGTCTTGAAGGGAATTTAGAAAGGAAATGAACAGGACTTGGTGACTATCTGGAAGTGAACAAACCCTGGATGGAGACCACTACCTCCTGGCCATTAGACTGATCCATTCCACTGGGTATTTATACCTTCTGTGTTGGTAATAAGGAGCCCTGGTGGTGCAGTGGTTAAACACTTGGCTGCTAACTGAAAGGCTGGTGGTTCGAACCCACCAGCTGCTCTGTGGGAAGCAGATGTGGCGGTCTGTTTCAATAAAGATTACAGCCTTAGAAACCCTATGGGGTAGTTCTACTTTGTGGGATAGCGTTGCTATGAGTCAGAATTGACTTGAGGCAGTAGGTTTTTTGGTTTGTGTCCATAATATGCTTAGTAAACTCTGGATCAACTTGGCAACATTAGTGCAAACCAGACCTTCCATAGAGAAGCCATATTAGGTAAAACAAACAATGAAAGCAAAGCAAACCCATTGCCATTGAGTCAATTCAGAATCATAGAGACCCTATAGGACAGAGTAGAACAGTCCCATAGGGTTTTCTTGGCTGTAATCTTTACAGAAACAGATTACCACATCTTTCTCCTGTGGGTTTGAACTACCACCTTTTATTTAGCAGGCGAGTGCTTAACCTACTGTATCACCAGGGCTCCTTTTCAGGTAAAACAACTGAGCCCAAGCCTTATTCCCTTGACTTTGCTACCGCCCAGGTGTCATCTTTTCTGGCTTGGCCAGAGAATAAGGCCCAGTACTCATAGCTCAGCCTCTATTTCTGGGTCCTCATAAAAGTCATTTGACCCTCATAAAAGTCTGGAGGGTTGGCATATGTTTTCTTCCCTACTTGACAGATGAGGGAACCATGGCTCAGGGGTTAAGTGGCAGGCTGCCTGTGGTAGGCTGAATAATAGCCCCTTAAATATATTGACATCGTAATCCCCAGAGCCTGTGAATATGTTAACTTATATGACAAAAGGGACTTTGCAAGGATGATTAAATTAAGAGATGTCAAGGTATCAAGTATTCAGGAGGCAAGAATGCCAAAGGTAGAAAGAGATGGGACAACAGACCAACACAAGCAGAGGTTGTAGTGATGTGTTCTGAAATAGTGGAACAGGCCATAAGCCAAGGGAGGCAGGCAGGCTCTAGAAGCTAGAAAAGGCAAGGAAACAATTCTTTTCTAGAGCTTCCAGAAGGAATATGTTATATGTCCGGTATTGTTAACCAGAAGGCTGGCAGTTCAAAGCCAACAGCCACTCCTCGGAAGGAAGATTGGGCAATCTACTTCCATAGAGATACCACCTAGGAAACCCAAGGAAGGCTAGCTATGAGTCAGGATCAACTCCATGGCAGCAAGTTTGGTTTTTTGGTTTCTATTACTCAGCCTAATGTTGCTGTTTGCATTTCTATAAACCCAGAATGAGAATGAGCCAGGACCACACTTCAGTATTTCTCTGATATAATGTAACACACTTGGAATTTCTGTTTATTGGGAAGGAGAAGAAGGAGGGGAACCAGGCTGATGCCAACCCCAGGCTGCAGCATGAATTCTGTCTGCACAGACAGATGTTACCAGATGAATGTGACACACAGTATTGCTCTACACCTCCCTGCCCCTTCCCCTAAAGACCAAACCTCCAAACTGCATCTTAGCAGACCCCAAAACCCACTGCCATGGAGTGGATTCCAACTCACAGTGACCTTATAGGACAGAGTAGAACTGAACCTATAGGACAGAATACCCACCCACTGCCGTTGAGTCAGTTCTGACTCATGGCGACCCCTCCTTGAGTTTCCGAGGCAGTATCACTACAGAAGTAGATTGCCCAACCTTCCTTCCAGGGAGTGGCTGGTGAGTTTGAACCGCCAGGCTTCTGGTTAGCAGTCAAATGCCTTAGGCACTACACACCAGAACAGAACTGCCCAATAGGGTTTTTAAGACTGTAAATCTTTATGGGAACAGACGCCTCAACTTCGTCCTGCAGAACAGCTGGTGGGTTTGAACTGCTGACCTTCTGGTTAACAGCCAAATGCCTTAACCACTGTGTCACCAGAGCTCTTTGCAGAAGCTCTTACAAAATCATAATAAATCTCTTCCATCCCCCAAAACTGAGGAAGCCACAGACATCAGGCTTGGTCCTCATTTGGGACAGGTGCCAGGGCAAGACAGAGGAAAGAGCCCTTTGAAAAGTGGCTGGAAGACTGCTGGAGGCAGAGGACAGGAGAGTGCTCAGCAGAGAAAACAAGGATTTTGCTGTTGTTGCAGAAGTCTGTGACCCTAGCTGCTGAAGCTCCCTGGTCAGAGGAGAATAAGGTGATGAGGAATTCCATTTTCTATTGAGGATTTCAAGGAGCTCTGCTGGTGCAGTGGTTAAAGCATTTGGCTGCTAATCAAAAGGTAAGCAGTTCAAGCTCCATGGGAAAAAGATGAAGCAGTCTGCTTTGTAAAGATTTATAGCCTTGGAAACCCTGTGAGTTTCCAAGTTCCACTCTGTTTTATAGTCGGAATCCACTCAATGGCAGGACATTTGATTTGGTTTATATTGAAGGTTTCTGGTGTAGTTTGAGGGTGCTGAGAGTTTGGGGGAGAAGAGCAACAAACTTTCTCCTTAGCCACAGATCTGAGATGACTGCAGCTTGTTTCCAGCGCATTCTTCTCATATTAACCTCCAGGGAACAGTGCGTGAGCCTCTGCCTCTCATGGGTGTACCTGCCACAGAGCAGGAGGCAAAGCGGGGGTGTGGGAAAACCTGAAAATGGGCTGCACTGGTTCCCTCATCATTAAAGTGAAGAGGTTATAATGAGACTCCCTGATGTCATTTCACCTTAAAATTTTAGGCTCCTTGAAAAGGAACAGTTTCGTTAACCATCAACACTTAACACCCTGGTCTATAGGATTTTCGTTATAATTGCTAACATTCACATAAGCCTGAAGGGGGGTTTGCAAGCATTTTCAATTAAGTCACTGATCTTTACAACAACCTATGAGGAAGGTACTAATATCATTCCATTTTACAGTTGAAAAAACTGAGTCCTACAGTGATTGGTAAATGGTTCAAATTAAGTGTTAAAGCCAGGATTTCAACCCAGGTTTTCAGGCCTCCTTCTTGCCTCCTTTATGGCATTAGAAGGGACCTCGACCATCCTGTCCACCCCTGTCCTATGACCCTGCTCTGTGAGGCTAAAAGCTTTTTTTTCTCTTTACTTTTTATTGTGATTTGTATTGTGATTTCAGTGGCAGTTTACAGAACAAATTGATTTTCCATTAAACTCTTGATACATGTTTTGTTGTTTTGTTTTGTTTTGTGACATTGAACACAGTACCCACAATGTAACAGCACTCTTCCCACTTCCTCTCTGTGGTCACCATTTCCATTTGCCCCGATTTCCTATCCATTCCTGCCTTCTGAGCTTTACCCCTGGGAAAATGCTGCCCTCTTGATCTGGTATGGTTGATTATTCTAATGATCACTCACCTCCCTGGTGTTACTGTTCACCCCACAGGCCTGTCTATTGTTCGGCTAAAAGTTGACCCCTATGGGTGAGTTCAGTTCTAGACTTGAAGGGTGACTAAGGTCTATAGTCTTGGGGATTCCACCAGTCTCTATCAGACAGGTAAGGCTGGTCTTTTTTATTCTTTTGAGTTTTGTTCCACAGTTTTCTCCCATTTTGTCCAGGACCTTCTTTTAAGATCCCTTTCAGAGTGGTTGGCAGTGGTAACTGGGCAACATCTAGTTTTGGTCTCAGCGTTGTGGAGATTGAAGTTCACGTGGTCCACTAGTCCCTTAGATTGTTTCCATGTATCTTTAATTTTTTTCACTCTTTTTTTGCTCCAGATGTGGAGAGACTAGGAGTGTAGTGCCTAAGGCATTTGACCGCTAACCAGAAGGCTGGCGGTTCAAACCCACCAGCCAGTCCTTGGAAGGAAGGTTGGGCAACCTACTCCTGTAGTGATACTGCCTAGGAAACCCAAGGAGGGGTCACTATGAGTCAGATCCAAGTCAATGGCAGTGAGTTTTGTTTTGTGGAGAGACTAATAGTTGCACCTCAGATGGCTGCTTGCAAGCTTTTAAGACCCCAGTCACTATTCACCAAAGTAGGATATAGAACACTGTCTTTGTGGACTATGCTATGCCAATTGATCTTGATGTCCCCCACTACTATGGTCCTGAGCCCAATGCCCAGTGACTCATTCCCTCAAGGTATTTGGTTATGGCTAAGAAGTATCCATAACTTTGCCCTGTTTGCTCTACTGTATACATGAGTAATTTTTAGCTATAAAAACAGCATGGCAGCTGAAGCATCTGACCTCTTCTAACTTCACAAGGGCAGAGAAAGGATCAGCATAAGGCTGATTCCTATGAGGCAGAGGGCCGATACGCCTTCACCTACAACCTCTTTACCAATTCTGATACCACTGGTCCTTTTCATAGCATTCTCCTCTTCTGTTGGGTTCAGTAATTTGTTGTAATGCCTACACAGAACTTACAGACCATACTCATGATTTGGGGGGTTATTAGGGAAGTAATAGGTTACATACAGTTCAGGATCAGGAATGCTCAGTATATAGTTCTTCAATCAGGACAGCCTCCCTTCAGCCACGTCTTCAGGCACACCTCTCTTTGCTCCTTAGCCTCTAATCCTGGCCTCTGCCCTGCTCTGGCAAGTGTTACAAAGCTCTTTTAGCTCTGCCAGTAAGTGCCTAGAGGCACCTCAGGAAGCCTCAGCCAGAAGGCATTCAGCTTTCTCACTCCCTGGGCCAGCGAGACTCTGTCTCTTGCCAGTCTCTTGGTTCTACTGCCTCTGCTGCTGCCATTTCTCTGCTGCTGCTTCTCCCTGTCTCTCACTGTCTCAGCAAAGTATTTTTTATTTTTATTGTGATTTAGGTGAAAGTGTACATAGCAAATTCATTTTCTATACAGCAATTCATACACACTTTGTTTCATGACATTGACTTCAATTCCCCACAATGTAACAGTTCTCTTCCCACTTTGTCCCTCTAGTTACTTCTTCCCTGTGTCCTTCTTTCCTATGCATTCCTGCTCCTTGAGCTATCTCTCAAATACTGCTCTTCCATTCTTCCATGATTGATTGTTCTAAGGAGTATATCTACCTGATGAAAATGTTCACCCCATATGTCTATCTACTGTTTGGCTGCAAGCCATGGGAGTGAGTTCAAGTCCAGACCTGAAGGGTAACTAGGGGCCATAGTCTCAGGGATCTCACCAGGCTCTACCAGACCAGTAAACCTGGTCTTTATGACTTTGAGTTTTGTTCCAGTTGTTCTCCCACTCTATCCAGGATCGATCTCTCTCTCTCTCTCTCTCTCTCTCTCTCTCCCCTCTTCCTTTCCTCTCTCCTTCCCCCTCCCTCTCTCTCCCAGGTTAAGGAAGTTCAGCATAGGGGTCTCAGGTGCAAACAATATGCTCCACTCCTGGTTCTTATTTCCTGGTGGTAGTGAAATTCCCCCATTCTGCCTCTGGGATGGCTCATTTTAAACCTAGTAGGATGGCAAAACTGACCAATCCCCATGTTAGGGTTCCATACACATTTGCATGGTCCCACCCACACAAAGATGTCAAGTACCTTATTTACATTATTAGCATGCTCTCCAGTCTCCTTGATGGACCACAAACACTTCACATTTGCATAGTCCCACCCAGTCCTCTGGTGGGAGTCACAAAGACCACGGCTAGAAGAGTATTAAGTAACTCACTGCACTGCAACAGCACATATAAATACTTATGTAGAAATACCATCTGCCAAACATATATATGGTTGTAAGTATAGTCCTGTTCACCTGTCTATACCTAATCATCTTGCCTGTTTACCTATATAACCATTCACAGATCAATGTTTGTTATTACTGATAATATAGGATTGTATATGTAATAGTATTTACCTTTGTTCTTTGTTTTCTGTAACTCTTGTGCACCTCTCTTTCTTCTCCTTTGTGATATTGTGTTGGTCTCCCCGCCCCTCCTTTTTTAAATACATTTTATTGAAATATAATTTATACAGTGAAATACACCAAAGTAAAGTGACATGGGTCAATTTTTTTTTTTTATTTGTTTTTTTGCAGTGCTCCCTCCACTCCCCTCCCACCCCTGGTAACCAACAGAGAAAGTTTCCTTCCATATATAAACCTTTCTTTGACTTTTTACGAGACTGAATTAATACATTTTTCCTTCTGTGATTGACTTATTTCACTCAGCACAATGTCCTCCAAGTTCATCCATGTATGTGGTGTTTTGCAGATTCTACATTATTCTTTAGTATTGCATAGTATTCCATTGTGTGTATATACCATAGTTTAGTTATCCATTCTTCTGCTGATGGGCACGTAGGTTGTTGCCATCATTTTGCTATTGTAAATAGTGCTGTGATGAATATGGGTGTGCATATACCTGTTCTTGTCCTGACTCTCACTTCTTTATGATATATACCTAGTAATGGGATTGCTGGGTCAAATGGTATTTCTAATTCCAGCTTTTTAAGGAATCACCATACTGCTTTCCACAGTGATTGTATCATTTTACATTCCCACCAGTAGTGTATGAGAGTGCCAATCGCCCCATCCTCACCAGCATTTGATATTTTCTGTGTTGTTGAACATTGCCATTAGTGCTGGGGTGAGATAGTATCTCGTTGTTGTTTTGGTTTGCATCTCTCTGATGGCTATTGATCGTGAGCATTTCTTCATGTATTTGCTGGGTGCCTGAATATCCTCTCTGGTGAAGTTTCTGTTTATGTCTTCTGCTATTTTTAAATTGGATTGTTAATCTCTTTGTTGTTGAGGTGTTGGAGTTTTCTATAAATTTTAGAGATAAGTCCCTTGTCAGATATGTCATTGCCAAATATTTTTTCCCAATCTGTAGGTTCTCTTTTTACTCTTTTGGAGAAGTCTTTGGAAGCACATAAAAATTTAATTTTTAGAAGGTCCTATTCATCTACTTATCTTCAGCTATTTGTGCATTTTGGGTTATGCTTGACAATCTGTTTATGCCATCACTTAAGGCCCCTAAATTTGCCCCTGTTTTGTTCCTTGAGGAACTTTATAGTTTTGTGTATGGTGTGAGGTACAGATCTTATTTCATTTTTCTGCAAATGGATATCCAGTTTTGCCAGCACCATTTGTTAAAGAGACCTTCTCTTCCCCATGTAGTGGATTTCAGCCATTTGTCAAAAATCAGCTGACCATGGATCAATGGATCTATTTCTGTGGTCTCCCTGTTTTTGCATATTGCCTTTCCCTTCACCAAAATTAATATATGTATCTTACCTAGTTATTGATTTTTCCTTCCTCTACCCTCCCATCCCTGATAACCATCAAAGAATGTTTCCTTCCATGTGTAAACCTTTCATTGACTTTTTATAATAGTGGACTCAAACAGTATTTGTCTTTTTGCAGTTGACAGAGCAAATTCATTTTCCATACAGCAGTTCATACACACTTTGTTTCATGACATTGACTTCAATTCCCCAAAATGTAACAGTTCTCTTCCCACTTTCTTCCTCTAGTTACCTCTTCCCTGTGTCCTTCTTTCCTGTCCTGTCTTGATCCTTTTTTGTTGGTTGTGTGTATGAAGCTGGAGGATATTTGCTGAATATCTCATTCAGCAGATATCCTCCTGGTTCATACACATTTGAGATATTTTGTGGATTCTTCATTATTCTTTAGCATTGCATAGTATTCCATTGTGTGTACGTATCATAGTTTGTTTATCCATTCATCCATTCATGGGTATTTAGGTCGTTTCTGTCTCTTTGGTATTGTAAATAGTGCTGCAATGAATGTGGGTATGCATATATCTAGTGGCTGAAGACTTTTCCTGGGATTCTCCAGGAAATTACCAGCAAACTGCTGGTGGATGTTCTTTCCTAGTTTCCTAGAGATCTTATCCCTCTATCCCTGGCCTGCTCTTCAGGCCTGGACAAGGGAAACTTGGGACCACCCCATTGTTTACCCACTAACAAGCATTTCTCAGTCTTGGCACTGAGCATAGAGGAACAGACTGACACAGGTGAAGCAAGTCATGGAGGCCAATGTGAGTTGCTCTGGAACAATGTGATGACTGAGGGGATATTATAGAAGCTCTTGGGGTGCTGTCACCCAGGTACCCAGGGCCAAGGGATGACTGCAGCCCTTCCTGTCCTGGCCATTCACCATTGGGACAATAGTCTTTCCTGGCTCCTCTCTTTGGCCAGGAGTACTGCCATGTCCTTAAACCACTAGGGAGTCCCCTGTATGTATTTAAATACCCATAAGAATATGTAAACAAGATGTAATTATCCTAGAGATACAGTCTTGAGGCTTTGAATCCTTAGCTCTCCCCACCAGGTAATACCCTGCTCCTCTTCGCACCCTCATTGGACCCTGCACGATGGTTTGGTAGAGGCTGTAAGGGGTAAGCATCCCGAGACTCCTGTGTACTATCTGTCAAACATTGGTGCTATGTGCCAGGGGTGAGTTGCATTGTATCAAGCATTCAGGCCCTCAAGTCAAACTGGGCCTGACTCCAACATGACCTAGGTAAAGTAACTTGACTTCTGAGCCCCAATTCTCTCATTTGTACAATGGAACCAATACTAGTGGCCATATCATAAGATAGTTGAGGGAATGAAATAGGAAAATCCATGCAGAATGTTTCAGCACTGTGCTGGGCACCAGAGATCCTCAATAGATACTGGGTGGTTCTCCTGCAAAGCTATTACCCCAGTGATGCCATTACAAACTAAAAAATATTATTAAGGAAACAATCCCTAATAAAAGGTGCAGAAACCTCACTGAAAGGTACAAGATAGAGGCTTACACCTCAGCTGACAGAATGTGTCCATCACAGCACTACCTCCACTCATCAGGAGGGTGTGGGGCTTACAAGGGGCCAGAATCAGAACATCTGACTGCAGACCTTTGATTGTCAATTCTCAGCACATGGGTAATAAAAAGTGAACCTCATAGATATCCCTGGAGGTACACAGCAGTCAAAGCTGGAACTAAAGAGGGAAGATTTCCCCTATACAAAAGAAATAGATTGCTTGGGTGGAGGTGGAGTGGGCCAGAGTCTTGTGTGCCTGGAAGTTTCTAAGATTCCATTTGAGGAATCAGGGGAAGGGAGAGGGGAGGAGCCCAGCTTTCTCATATCTCAGAGAGATTCCTTGGATCCTGGGCATGTGGCAGGAGTGGAAGGCAAACTCCACTAGATGCAACAGAGCCAAAGGGAGACCCCTAAGGAGTGGTTCTCTGCCCCTCTGGAGCAGATACAGGATGGGAAGAAGGAAGAACACAAACCAAGAAGCTGTGAGGATAGAGGCAGGAAGGTGGAGACCCAATGGGGATCAGAGCTGATTCCTTGCTTTTCACTACTTAGATTGCTGTTAAGAGCTTCAGGAAGATGGGATGGGTGAAGATATAGATTGGGGAGGCTGGTGGGATGCTCAAAAAGCTGTTTGGCCTAGGCCCATCCCAGGCTGATGTTGGGTGGTGGGGGTCTGGAGAACAACAGGCAGTCCTACTGACAGAGAAGGAAACGTACCATCCATAAGGGCTAGTATCTGGGCTGCCGGGCAGTCACTTACTCACACATGAGTCTCTGAGGCTGATGATGTGCCCCCAGCACCCAGCATCCATCACCGAGCCTGGCATGTGAAGGGCGTTCGGGGATGCTACATGAGGGGTCTGATCAAAAAGGGAACAGGGATCTCTGGCTCTGACTGTGGGTTTGATTTTCCTCAAGGAAATTACATTTCTGACTTAAGAGAATAGAATAAAGATGAAAATAAAATACAGATTCTATTTTAGACCGTCTCATCTATTGCAGTACTAATGATCCTACCCCACTTTTGCAAAATGCATAGCACAGTTCTAAATGGGATCTTTACAAGATCAAGCACTCAGTCAACACATGTTTACTGTCTAGTAAGGCTTAATGCAGGATCAGGCCCTGTGGGTACCAGAACAGGTATATACACTTCTAGGAAATGAAAGTTGATTTGAAAACTGCATTTGTTTCTTTGACAAACCTAGGCAGTAATTATGGAGGCTGTTCACTAGAAGAAGAAAAAACAAAGAGTGGCGAGTTAGCTGGCCAAGCTAAGTCTAAGACCAGTCCAAGAAGTGCCAATGGGATCTCCCCATAGCCATTTCAAGCTAACTCCGGTTGGTACAGCAGCTCACCCTTAACTGCTTTGCTCCTATAGAAGTGATTTATTGATGGAAGTTTCCAGTGGTAACCACTGAATATCTGACTGAGAGACATGCTTCAGAAAACTGTGAAATAATTAAAAGCTCTTAATAATTGATTTAAAATCAATATGGCGAGGAAGTAGCACCCAAAATAGAAATATTCCCTTGAGGTCCAGGGACAGATCTACATTCCTCATTGCTGTCTCTGCCACGGCACTCATTTTCCAACCCTGATCATATGCATATATTTAACTCCCTCACACAGACACAGGTCTCAACCTTGTGCTGTTCAGCAGTTTATCAAAAACAAGAACAATAATAACTACATTTATAGACTGCTGTTCTCTGTACTTGGTGCTTTAAATTTTTCCATTTAATCCTCCCATCAATCCTCTTAGGCAGATATTATTATCATTTTATAGACGAGGAGGCTGAGGCTTCTAAGGGTCACTTAGCTACTAAATTTCAAAGCAGAGATTTAAATTCAGGTCTGCCTATTTCAAAGAAGTGGTCTTTGTTCTTCTCTGTGACTGTCAAACTTGCAGATGGAAGGAGGAGCTGGGAAAGATAGTGAATGCATTCCGTGAAATAATCAGGACCCTAAAATATCTTGAGGCTCTAGGCAGCACTGTCCACTGTAACTTTCTGCAATGATGGCAATGTTCTATATCTGTGCTCTCCAATATGGTAGTTACATATTGATACACATGGCTACTGAGTACTTGAAATGTGGCTAGTGTGATTGAGAAACTAAGTTTTTAATTTAATTTAATTTAAATAGCCATATGTGGCTAGTGGCTATCATAGTGGACTATAGCCCTAGAGCTACTGGCAGAAGTCAGCAAGATGATTCTCCTTTGGGAACCATGTAACATTTTGCATTTGGGTCACAGGAGAGGGATAGGGAGTTGAAAATGACGGAGGGCTGTGATGTGCTGTGAGCTTAGGCCTCAGTGGGTGAGATCTCTACAGTTACCTCCAAAGGTGGGAGCTGAGACATTAAAGCAGAGCAAGGAGGGAGGGAGTGGGCAGAATAGAGGCAAGAGGAGTGGCTCAGAGAGTGGGGGCAAGTATAAGACAGGTTCACCTGAGGACCCAGTGCCAGGAAGTACAAAGGAAAGATGAGGTCTTCAGAGAAAGGAGAGCTCAATGTCAGCTAATGGGGTATGCCCAGAGGGAAGTGCCTTCCTCTCCCTTGCTGGGTGCCCTAGACTTCTCCTGGGCTATGTCCACCTTTGTCCACATTCCATTTCTTTGTTTGCTTTGGAACATCTGAGCAGCCTATACCTCATCCTGGGAGCAAGAATATAAACATCACCGTGGAGACAAACTCACTTGATTCCACTTAGAGCAGCTAACAGCCCCTGATTTTCCAGCTTGAAGGCCCTTTTGCTTCTGTGAGCATCACGCGAGAAGATTTGGCCATGGAAAAAGACATTAGGAAGCTGAGGACAATAAACTGCATATGATCAGAAAGACTCAGGAAAATCCCTGATGGGTGTGTCAGAGGCAGTACTTGGAACAGAACAGCCACATAGGCTGCCTCAAACCACAAGTTGAATATGCCCCTTATTCCACCCCTGCCCCTCCCTGCACATTTGTAGGCAGCAGGTGCAACAGCAGAAGCACCTGGACAATTTGCTTTAGAGGGGACTCTCCCCACTATGGTTTCACGGGGGTGGGGGTGGGGGGCAGGGGGTTCAACCTTTTGCCTCCATACTGTCATGAATCTGAATTTCAAAGGGCAGGAGGTGGATAACAGAACTGGTCACAGGGAGAAAAGAGCCTTCCTAGGAAATCATGATGGGAAATAGGACATCTAACCCCTTCTTTTCTATATCCGATTGTGGAAGAAGAAAAAGGGTAAGCTTGAGAGGTTTGCAAGAGGCAGTCCCTGAGGTCACCACATCACAAAGCACTCTTGAGCCTGGACTAGGAGCTACATCAGGGTTCCACTTGGTCGGCCCCCCTGAAGAAGTAAGGTAGACATGGACACAGATGGTCAAGCCACAGCACAATGTGTGCAGAGAGCCCAGAGGGCTGTGATCCATCAGGTTCTTAGTTCTAGGAGTTGTGGTTACAGCAAAACTCCCAGCTGGCAGTGGTGGTTGTGGTTAGTGCAGGCCTGAGAGCAGTGGAGAATATCAGTGACTTCACCAAACCTGGCTGGCCTTGGGGGAGATGACCCCTCTCTGAAGGCTGCACACTGGGTACCACAGATGGGGCAGACATGAGTAAGGGTCTAGGTCACTAAAAGGTTATAGATCTAGAACCAGTCCTAACCTACCAGGTACTCCAAGGTGGGGTGCGTGGGAACCCAGGGCTGGACTGCTGATGGTCCAATCTCCAATGTGGGCAAAGCCCTCAGGAAGGCAGGCCTGTCTGCCTTCTTGGTGGATACAGTAGGTTCCAGTCCAGTTATGCTGTACCCTGTTCTTGGGGTAAAGGTCCGTGTAATAGAGGCTTTCAAAGCCAGGCACCACTCAGGGCTGCATGAGGGCTGTTTAGTGCTTTGTGCTTGAGCAGGAAGGGTCACTCTAAAAGGCTCAGTGAGCCTGACACTGGAGTCTGTGTCCAGGGACCAGGGATCTCTGATTGCCCTGGAAACCTTGGTACTGGGCTGGATTTTCTGAGAAGGATCCAGGTGGGTTTTGGGGCACTGGGTCTCAAGGCTTCTACATTGATTCCAGGAGAATGGTTGTTTCTACTCTCAGCAAGAACTAGGGGCAGAAGAAAGGGGCTTGGGGCACAAGCAATGGGTACCACAAGCCCTTCTTTCTTGGCCTGGACCGTAGCATGTTTGTTGTAGACTAGTTGGGAAGGAGTGAGGCTGTATAGCCAGCCCATGGCTGACACTGGCCTGCCCTAGTTATCCTTGTCAGCAACAAGTCTCTATAAGGCCTTTGGACTTCCTACAAGTCTCTTCCCTGCTCTCATCTAAATTAAGGACCAGGGGCAAGGAAGGTAACTCTTCTGGGGACTAAGCCGTGAGTCCTTATAGAAGAGGGGAATGAGGTCTGGATCTGCTGCAAGGAAATAAAGTGGGGCCAGGTTGCCTGCATGAGCATAGAGGAGGCAACACCTAAGGTTTGCTTTGATCTGACAGCAGTAGAATCTGCCCTCCCCACCCTCAGCTACCAACATATACCACCCTCAGTACACACACTCCAGGACTCTGTTATGTGTAAGGCAGCATGAAGAAAACTGTATGCCTTGGCAAATACCCCACAATGTCCCTCTGTGAATATTCGGTGCAGATGCTTTCTGTTGAATCCTCAGTCATGCTTTTTATCAACTGCAGGGTTGTGGGGTTTTTTTTTTTTTCATATCAGGCATGGATTATGATTCTGTTGTGAGAATCAATTTCATAGAAGTCAATAAACTAAGAGGAAAATTAATTCAGACTCTGAGGCTGAGCACAACAGATATTTTGGGTTAAGTCCACATTTCATTCCTGAATGGACTCTGATTTACCCATCCTCTCCCTGGTCTGGCTCCTCAGCCTTCATTCTGAGTTAGGCACATTGAGTTTGGCCTATGAGGAAGCCCTGGGTTAATTTCCAGTCTTGGGGTTCTTTTACATCACTTCACTGTCCATAAAAAGCCAACAATATGAAAGAGAATTTGGAAACACATCATGCAGAATCACATCCCTATCGTAGCAACAAATTATGTTCGGCTTTCCCTTCCAGTCTGGGTCTATGTATGCGATGGCTGGAGACTAGGACACTCTATTTATGGTCTATTTGTTCAATTAATGTTCAATATGTCTCCTTGAGGCCTATGAGTCTTTGAGAGCATCATTTCCAGGGCTACAAGATGCCATGTCAAGTGGATAGACATGCATTATTTAATAATTTGCCTTCTGTGCACATTATTGATGGAAGCCAGGTCACCTGACCTGATTTTGGCTCATAATGTACATTTGCTGGTCCCTGTGCAGGGAGGTGCAAAACTAGGGGTAGAATTTAGATGCAGTTATTCATGAAACATTTATTAAGCATCAGTTAAAGGCAAGGTACTGTATTAGGGAGAGGATAGGGGCTAAGGGAAAGTAGATACTCAGTTTCTTGAGAGTCTGACTGGGGCAAGGAGACATGGCCCCAGGTCTCACATGATGAAGGGAGCCATTAGGGCTGCTGATTCCCAGGGAAGTGTCTGATTCTGAGAAATCGGGCTCTCAAATGATTGGGACTTGTGTCTGTTAGATACTGGTGCATCCCTATTGATTTCTTCCTGATAATAAAGTTGGGAACTAATTTACTCAACAAACAAGCAAAGATTCTAGAGGTTTTCCTATAATTGCTTCAATTTCAGTCCTGTACATTCTGATATTTCTTGAGTGGGAGAGAGAAAGAACATGGGGTTAGAGTCATCCTGCCAGGAATTACATATTTTTCATACATGAATTCTCATCTAGCATGTGTTGGTCGGGGGAAGGAGGGGCTGAAAACCACTGTTTGATGTGAGAATACTAATAACTGCTCTGTATACTCAGCTCTTGCTGCAAGACAGCCCTGTACTAGGCACTTTACTTAGGGAGACATGGCTTCCTTTACCACAGTCTTTTATGGTAGATCTTATTTTCCTCATTTTTTTAAAAAACAGTGAGACTTCGAAAAGTTAAGTGACTTGCTAGAAGTTACTTGACAATCTCTTCTCCAAAATCAGGTAGCTACATAGTTATTTCATGAAACCATTTTTCCAGAGACTGGTCTCATGCACATTTGACTTTCAAAATAATATAGTAACTGGATAGCATTCCAGGCCTAAGAATGTAAGAGAAATTATATGTAATAATTTTAGAAAGTTCTCTTAAAGGGATTCATTTCCCAATAAGAGTATGTACTTAGAGTTGAAATTGATAAGAATATATGTTTAGAGTTGGTATTTTAGTTTATTTTTGTAATTTCAAAGGAAACTGTACCTTGTAGTTAGGACAACCTTTAAATTAACATACCACATCAGTGGGCTAAAAGCTTAGTTTTGTCCTCACTCATTTTGCTGGTAAATTAAAGACTTTAGGGTATTTATAGACTTTCTGCTCTTCTCTGAAAAGTCAAGAGGTCAGACCAGAAACTAATGACCAACAAATCTCAGTGGTGGAGTAGGGTCTGTCTGCTGAACTGGCAGCTGGATGTGTGATGGGCAGAGCAGAATTTGAGGGGTCAATGGTGAGTGTTCCAAGTGCCACGGCAGCCTGGGCCTGGTTCTTAAAATTCAAATTTTTTTTTTTTTTTGTGATGACTGCTATAACCATAATTCATAATCCTGTTAATCAGAAAGAGTCACAGGTTTCAAAGGTTTTGTTTTTGGATGGCATAGAGAGAGCCATGGTGATGATTTACACTGATTCTTTCATGTGAGCCTTCTTCTATGTCCGACTATGAATGCATAAATGCTCTCATCATCACCCCTGTGGCATTACACTCAGTCCCTCTGCCCTGGCATTGTGGGTTCTGAGGGGCTTGGCTGACAGTCTCCTCTGCAAGCAATCCACCACTCCTGCCATGCATCAAGGGAATGGCATCTAGTCTAAAGGCTGATGTCTGCTTGGAGGTCTGCAATAGTTTGGGGCTAGAGATGAATTTGGGAGCCTCTAGTTTACAGAGGGGTGCTACACCTCTCTACAAGAGTGGGTGAGGTCAGCAGGGGCATGGGCAGAGGGGGAAAGCCAGGATATATCTTGAGTTGCCAGTGGAGGATGGAAGGGTCAAAAAGGCACAGTAGGAGAGATGGGAGCTGAGTTGAGAGAATGCAATACCTTGGAGGCAAAGAAGCAGAGGGTTTCAAGGAGGGAGTGACCAGGAGGCTTGGGGGAGCCAGGAGGTCCAGGCAGTGAGAGACCTATTAGGAGTTCCTGTCAGCTACATCAACACATGGTCTCAAAATTTGGAAATTATAAGCCTTATGCCATGGGGATGAGTTTTACCCTTCTTTATTTTTCTACTTAGTTATTTTTTAAAATCATAGAATATTATATGATCATTAAAGAATACTTGGAAGAAAAAGTGGAAAGAAAAATTTTAATACTAAATTCTAACATTCCTAAACACATCAAATGTTAACAATTTTTTTTTCCCAGTGGCTTTCAAAGGTTTTTCAGTGGTTTAGGGTTTAAAATATTGCAAATTTAATCATACTGTACACATAAATTTGTACTAAATTTAACATTTATATCGTAAGCATCAATCCATTATGGACTTTTGAAACATGGCAAACATCATTTGTACTGGTACAAAGTACAGTACTTTTAATTCAGTATTCTTAATTATATCACTCCTTTCTGCTGTATGTGTTTTGGCTACTTGATGTTAAGTCCTGAGAGTAGTATGTAAATTTATGCCCACAGCTGTCATTTGGCTGGCTTTTTCTTGTATTCCTAACAGCAACAGTTTTTGCCTCATGTATTTTGACGCTAAAGTACTGAGTGTACAAATGTTCAGAACAGTTATGCTTTCACAATTGCTCCTATGAATATAAAATTACCCTTTTTATCTTGCTTGACACTTACTGCCTTAAACTGTGCTTTGTCTGATATAGCCACTCACGCTTTTTCTTTTGTTTGCATTTACCTCGTATAGCTTTGCCTACTCTGGAATCACTTTATTTTAGGTGAGTCTCTTGTATTAATTTAACCTGAGAACCTTTGTCTTCTAAGAAGGGAATGTAAAATGCTTACATTTATTGTCATAACCATTCCGGGTGGCCTCCTGTCATCTTGTTTTATGTTTTCTGCACTGCCTTTCTCTTCTGACTTTTGAGCTAAGGCTGATGTTTCTTTTATCTTCTGCAGTGATTTGGAAGGAAGACATCTTGTTTCTTATTCAACTGATCTGAGTTCTACTGCCTCCAATGAACGTTTTAATTTGTCTCTGTGTTTATTTCTAAGCAGCTCTGCTTATCTCAGCCTGGCCCTTCTCATCTCCTTTAGTGGAGGCGACATCCTCTGCAGATGAGTTTTAAAGACTCTGTGTTGATTTTTCTTTGTTTTCTCATTCTGGGAAGGTAGTTGTGGGGCCTGGAGCAGCAAGACAGCAGCAAGTTTGCCTGACCACTCTTGAGAGGCATTCCAGTGCCTCCTGCAAGATGAAGGGAACTTTCCAGGGGGTGTGTATATTTGGTGACTGGCGGTGGGTAAGAAAGAAAGTGTCATCACTGTAGCCTGTGGAAGCCCCATTGAGAAGTACTCAGTGGCCCTTGGTTGAGAAAGGCAGCCTGAGCAGACCTGGTCCCAGCTGGCAAGGATAAGTTCTCTGCAGAGGAGGGTCCGAGGGCTGAAGAGGAGCCAGAGTGAGGGTGTGAGGAAAGTGGGGTGACCTGAGCTGGCTCTGGGCTATACTGGTTATTCAGGGTCCATCAGAGTCTGAAGCATGAACTTTCCCGGGTCTTATTGCAGGCACATGAACTACCTTAAAAGATATTTTTTAAAACTTGTAAATGGAATTTCAGTGACAGCTGTTTCAGTGCTTCCATTTGCCTCCTCTCTTAAGCAGGTCCTGTGCTAATATATCACATATTAAAAACACTCTATATAGGGCTATTAACAGCCTTAAGTGTCTTGTTTAAACTTAAATATTCTGTTTTCTTTTCATTTATTCAAGATGGTTGCTCCTTTGCACCCCCAAATACAGAGGTGCCACCTCTGAGGAAGGCATGCCACACTCACAGATGCGAAGGTTGGGGCCTGGGAAGGGAAGGATGGGGATGCTAAGGTTGATGGACTGACAGGATCCAAAAAGGATGACCTGAGGGAGATACAGCTCAGTTATGGCCTGGCCTTCTCCAGGGCTTGAGATGAAAGGGTTGAGCTGGCCTGCTGCCGGGCCCTGGCTTTTCAAAGAGTAGCCTCAGGGACAAGCCACAGGTCAGAAAACCTGTTGGTGAGGAGGAGATAGAGCAGTATGTGCAGTGGAACATACTTTGGTGGGATCAGTCTGGCTTCTGGGGAGGGTGGTGAAGCCAAATGGAAACTTAGGAAAGTGAGACCATTTCCTCCAGACACTGAAAGCACCTCACAAACACCTTGTTCCTCTGGAATCAGCATCATGGCTGATTCCATGAGCCCTCAGTATAATTCAGCCAAAATAAAGAGGCGCAGCATCAGGGTCCATACAAGAAGATGCTAAGGTGCTAAGGAGGCCTTGGGTCTGGGACAAGGTTAGTCCCATCCAATGGGGATCAAGGTCCTCACTCAAACCTCCAAACTGCTCCAGGCTTACAAGGTCATGATGGCCACGGCTAAGGCCTTGGAATACCAGGTGAGGAAATGGAGGTCCAGAGAAGTAGATGATATGTCCAAGGTCACCAAACAGGCCAATTCTAATTCCTTATATTGTATCAGCATTTTTTTTTTTTTAATTGTGATTTGGGTGAAGATTTACAGAGCAAATTCACTTTCACATACACTTTGTCTCATGACATTGACCACAGTTTACCAAAATGCAACAGCTCCCCTCCCACTTTCTCCCCATAGTTACCTCTTCCCAGTGTCCATCCCTCCAGGCACTCCTGCCCCCTGAGCTGTCTCCCTGTGCGTAAGCAGCCCTTCTTTCTCTCATTATTGTTCTCTCCAAGGAATGTATCCACCTGAGGTAAATGTTCAACTCATATGCCTGTCTACTGTTTGGCTGGAAACCACAGGCATGTGTTCAATTCCAGACCTGAAGGGCAACTAGGGGCCATAGTCTCAGTGGTTCCACCAGGCTCTATCAGACCAGCAAACCGGGTCCCCCCCTTTTTTTTTCTCCAAATGATTTTGAGTTTTGTTCTACATTGTTCTCCCTCTCTGTCAAGGATCTCCTAGATAGATCCTCTTCCACATGGATGACAGTGGTAGCTGGGTACCATCTAGTTCTTCTGGTCTCATAGTCGTATAGGCTACAGATTGGATGGTGTACCAGTCGCTGGGACTAATTGTTTCCATGAATTTTGGTTTTCTTCATTCTTCTTTGCTCTAGACGAGGAGAGACCCATTGTTGCATCTAGATGGCAGCTTGCTAGCTTTTAAGATCCCAGTTGCTACTCACCAAAGTAGGAGGTGGAACAGTGTTTTGTATGTTATGCCAATTGAGCTTGATGTCCCCTGAGACTATGGTCCCAAGCCCACAGGTTAACTACCCGGTCCCTCTGGGTATCTGGCTGTGACCAAGTAATGACCACAACCTTGCCCCCTGTCAGCTCTACCATATACCTGGGAATTCTAATCATTCACACAAACTTATAGGACCATTGTCTATTAACCCTATACATGGTCTTGGATACATTCCCCATTTCATAGACATACCTAATAGTTCAGCCTGACCTCCCATCTATCCACCCATATACCCATGTTTGCCTTCACTGACAACACAGTACTGTATGTGCAAAAGTGTTCATCTTTGTTGTCTGTACCTCCCATGTACCTCTCTATGTCTTTCATTTCCTCAGTGCTGCCATATTGGTCACTCATATTTGGTACATGCCCTTCTCTTCACCCAAATCAATACTTATCTCTATCTATCTAACAGCGTTCCCTCTCTTCCCCTCCCACCTCTGGTAACCAACAAAGAAAATTTCCTTCTATAGGTAAACCTTTCCTTAACTTTTACAATAATGGACTAATACAATATTTGTCCTTTTGTGATTGACTTATTTCACTCAGCATAATGTCCTCCAAGTTCATCCACATTATGCAGTGTTTTGCAGATTCTACATTATTCTTTAGCATTGCATAATAGTCCATTGTGTGTATGTACCATAGTTTGGTTATCCATTCCTCAGCTGATGGACACCTAGGTTGTTTCCATCTTTTGGCTATTGTAAATAGTGCTGCGATGAACATGGGTGTGCGTATACCTGTTCTTGTCATGGCTCTCACTTCTTTAGGGTATATACCTAGTAATGGAATGGCTGGGTCAAATGGTATTTCAAATCCCAGCTTTTGAAGGAATCACCATGCTGCTTTCCACAGTGGTTGTACCATTTTACAGTCCCACCAGCAGTGTATGAGAGTCCCAGTCTCTCCACAACCTTGCCAGCATTTGTTATTTTCTGTCTTGTTGAACTTTGCTACTAGTGCTGGAGCAAGATCGTATCTCATTGTTGTTTTGATTTGCATCTCTCTAATAGCTAATGATTGTGAGCATTTCTTCATATGTTTGTTGGCCACTTGAATATCCTCCTTGGTGTGTCTCAGTATATTTTAACACACTTGTTTTTCTCCTTCTATGTACTGGTATAAGCCCTCTGACTAAGGGCTGGAATTAACATCTGAACCCAGCATACATGAGTGTGTGAGAGTTTATATGTGTGTGTGTATCTGTATCCCCTCACAGAGTTAGTCACTCCTACTCTTGCTCCCAGTGCTCTCTATTCCTCCCCCCATTACACCACTTATCTCCTTGCACTATAATCACCTGCCTATGTCTGCCCTCCTTGCAGGAGTGAGTACCAAAGGCAGGGACTTTGTGCTGTTCTTTGTACATAGTAGGTACACAGTGGATTTTGTTCAATGAATGTTGGTATGTTCACAATCCTCTACTCTCTACACACAGGTTACTGTGGCATGGTCCTATCAAATGTGCAGTTCTTTTATTATCAATTAATTTAAAATTATGTTCTTCTGAAAGGTTAACTATTGAAATATTGTATTTTACTCAGCATTCTGCAACTGTGGGGAGCACAACTGCTTGGATCACACTGCTTCATGGTGCCCCTTGTGGCAGTATGCTTAATTGCAGGAAAACGGCCACAATAGCTGGTCTTTCAAACCCAACCCAAAACTCACTGCCATCAAGTCAATTTCAGATCATAGCAACCCTATAGGACAGAGTAGAACTGCTCCATAGAGTTTCTGATGCTGTAAATCTTTTTTTTTTTTTTAGGATTTGGGTGAAGATTTACAGAGTAAATTCACTTTTCATACAGCAGTTTACATATATTTTGTCTCATGTCATTGACCAAAATTTACAATGCAGCAGCTCCCCTCCCACTTCCTCCCCATAGTTACCTCCTCCCAGTGTCCATCCCTTCATACTCTTCTGCACCCTGAGCTATCTCCCTGTGCATAAGCAGCCCTTCCTTCTCCCATGATTGTTCTCTCCAGGGCGTGTGTCTACTTGAGGTAAATGTTTAGCTCACATGCCTGTACTTTGTTTGGCTGGAAACCACAGTTGTGGGTTCGATTCCAGACCTGAAGGGCAGCTAGGAGCCATAGTCTCAGTGGTTACACCAGGCTCTATTGGACCAGCAAACCTGGTCCCCACCTTCTTTTTTTTTTTGCCTCCAAACGATTTTGAGTTTTGTACCACATTGTTCTCCCTCTTTATGCAGGATATCCTACATCCCTTCCAAGTGGATGGCAGTGGTAGCTGGGCACCATCTAGTTCTTCTGGTCTCATAGTTGTATAGGCTGCAGATCGGATGGTGTACCAGTCGCTAGGACTGATTGTTTCCATTAATGTAAATCTTTACAGGAACAAACTGTCTCATCTTTTTCCCACAGAGCAGCTGGTGGGTTTGAACTGCCTACCTTTTGGTTAGCAGCCAAATGCTTTCACCACTGTGTCACCAGAGCTCCTTGGTCTTTCAAAGAAAGCACATAAAAGAAAACGTTTCCACTGAGTGCATACAACAAATCTCTGAAACACACCAGCTTCTGCCTTTTGCTTTCACTTGCTACCTTAGGTTCCACTAGACATGTTCAGATAAGGTGGGTATTTATAAGAGCCTAATCTGCCACACCTGCTATACTGTTCCAGAGGAGTGAGGAAGCATCTGGAGAGGAACATCATGAGGTGGCCATGTTCATTTGTACATCTTCTACACTGAACTTCTTGTTCTGTTTTAGAATTGGCTAACTCCCTGAGGGCAGGGTCTGTGTCTCATTCACATTCCTATCTCTATTGCCTGGCACAGGGCTTAACAGAGTAGATGCAGGTATGTGAGCAAACTGCAAATACTTATTGGGTATATACTGTGTGCCAGGCCCTTTGCTGAGGTCTTGCAGGTCAGAACCATCAGGCAAAAGGGACCTGGTAGGTGACGCTGCTCTGAAGCTAACTATGCAGCCCTCTTTTCTGGTGACCAACAATTCTAAACATCTGTGCCTTTATTACTATTATTCTGATTCCCTGATTTAATTTTCTTCTCCAGAAGTTGCCATTTGACCCATTGCATTTAGGGTGTGCTCATATACATTAATCTTTACTGGGATCAATGGCCAGCTGAGTCCTTAACATTCCACTGCCAAATATTTGCCATTTCTCATTAGTAATATGTTTGTAATTACTAGGAACTTGTCAGCTGACAACTTGTCAAAAATCTGTGTGGCCTTGCTCACTGCAGTTTTATCCTTCAGAACTGTGGAGGGAATCTGGAACCCTAGCACACCTCTCCAAAGAAGACTGAGTGAAGCACCATGATCTCTTTCATCTGCTATCATCTTGAACATCAAAAGTCCTCCTTATCTCATCAAGACACTCTCCCATAGCTGTGAAAGTTAACTCCCCACTGCCTTACATCCTCCTCAGAACAGCAGGTGCCTCTTGGAAAAAGCACCACATCCATGTCCCTCTCTCTTCCTGCCTTTGTTTTCCATTCTTATTAGAAGTGTATCCATGGAGAGGAATCTGGTGGTCAGCAGCAGCTGCAACTATTGAAAAAGACAGACTTTCCTTCTAACCAGCCTGAGGAGGATGGGATTTAGTTTCCAGCCCCTGCAGGTTGTAGAGAATAGAGCAGAATGAATTCTAGATGGCAAATCCAGGGAAATCTTTTGTGAAACAAGCTCTCTGCGTGGGGAGTAGGGGAGAGCACTGACTGCCAGGTGTTTTGGGACTGTGAGATTTGCTATACTCTGACTCAGGCCCTCAAAGCAGTCACACTAGGAGGCAACTCCTCAGGGGTGTCACTGGGGAATCATGGACTAAAAGATAACACTGCCTGCCTCCAGGAGCACAGGAAAAAGGCCTCAGTCCAAGGAGCAAACTTGCCTCTTCCCTCACAGAAAAGGCCTTTCCTAAGCTTTTTGCCTGGGTTTGGGCATTGCAGCTGTGTTTGGCATCTGTGCTTCCTGGCAGCCCATGCTGCCTGCCACTTGACACAGGCAGTTCTCCTAACAGACCTCCTGCCCCTCTCCTGTTTAGGGCTTTTATGTGGACCAAATAAGAGAAAAGGCCTTGCACATGCTTTGAAAAGTGAAGGGCACTGGTAGGAATGCTGGGCCATGGTGCTGTCTGGCTATGCTTATCATAAGCACCAGCTTTGGGCATGCTTGGTGAGCATGCTATGCACTGCAACAAAACACCATATTCAGTGAGATGCCCCAAACCAGTGGTTTCAGATTTCACACTCCTTTTGCCTATTAATGTGTTTGGCTTTTCTAACACTTGTTAGACTGACATTCTGACAAAGAAGGCTTTCCAAACCCTTCTTTCTAAAGTATACTTCATCAGGTGAAACTGTTTTTTTTTTCCCCCTACAGAAACTGTATTCTTCATTTTAGTGCCCTCTGAACACATCATTGACATTCCCACCCCTTTTCATTTGATCAAAGGTTTTCCCTGCCCTCCTGCTCCACCCCATTTACCCCTCAGAAGCTCTCTATATTGTACCCATCCCTGAAGACCAAGCAGAAGACCTCTCCACAAACTGACCCACAAATCATCTCTCTCTTCTTCAAAATAACTATCATTGGATTCCTGCTGACCTTGACTCTGGGAGGCAGTGATCACAGTGTTACCACTAAGTTAAGAGCAGGCTATGTAGTCAGATTGCTTGGGTTAGAGTCTTGATTCTACCTCTGATTGTCTGTGTGACCTTAGGCAAGTAACTGAAAGTCCCTGAGTATTGCTTTTCTTAGCTATAAAACAGGAATAATGATGCTACCATGTGTTTTATTAAATGCTAAGCACAAGGCCTGACCTACAGTAATACCTCAGTAAAGGAAAGTTAATATCACTAAGCAGTTTCTTATATGTTCCTATGTAATGGTCATGAATGCCCAGGAAAAGTAGCTTTTATTGTCTCAGACAAGGAAAATAAGGCTTGGAGAAAGCTTCAGAAGGAAGGGTTAAAGCACTTGCCTGAGGTCACATATTCAGTTGGCGGTGAAGCTGAAATTCAGACTCAGGTCTGTCTGGCTGAGATCTACATAGCTACTGAGACCCTGACTGTTGGTGTAAGTATATTTCATCAGGTGAAACTGTCTTTTCATTCTCCTCAAGACTGTCCTTTCATCCTCCTCAGGGGCTGAGCAAGGAGGGAAAATGAAGTAGCAGAACTGTAGAAAAGACCCTGAGATTCTGAACAGAGAAATAATTTGTTAAAGAACATCCACAATCCATTTAGTCACAGCTACCATTTGTTGAGTGCCTACTATGTACCAGGTGTTTCATTTTCAATATCTAATTTAATTCTCGTCACAACTTTAAAGAGAGGTGGGACTATCCTCATTCTATAGAAGAGGAAAATGAGACTTCGTGTCTTGATCAAGGCCAATGAGTGCTGGCTTTGACCTTGGGTACATCTGAATTCTACCCAGTATCTTTCTCCCAAAGCACACATTCTCTCATTTCCTCCCAGGAATCTTGGAGTCCTAGAGACTTAGAGCTATTGGGTCATCTGGTAAATGTACTCTCTAATCATCCCCTTCCTCAACTCATTAGCAGAGGTCAAGACCTGTGCATAATGTAGTTAGCTAATTTGTTTATTAATTGCATGCTTATATACATGGCTTGAAATTTTTCCTCAATATCATTACCTATTGGAAAATATGGGCCACATCACAGTAACCCATGAGCTTATACTTAGCAAGTATTTTCGATCATGTTTTAGCTAGTAATAAATCTTTTACTAGATTTATCTGAAAATTGCCTGCTTTTTCTCCTTCCAGTTGCCCCTATCTTATAAGATTCTGTAAGTCTCCTCTGATGTTAGTAAGTCCAAACAACCAAAACAAAACCCACTGCCATCAAGTTGATTCTGACTCATGGTCACCCTAAAGGACAGAGTAGAACTGCCTCATAGAGTTTCCAAGGCTGTAAATCTTTGGAGAAGCAGACTACGTCATCATTTCTCCTGCAGAGTGACTGGTGGGTTTGAACTACCAACCTTTTGGTTAGCAGCCTAATGCTTTAACCACCAGAGCTCCTTAATAATAACATCAGGTAATGTTAACTGAGTACTCCCTATGTACCAGTCACTGTTCTAAATGGTTTAACTTATAACAACTGGGGGTAGGATCCAGTGGTAGGTTATCATCTTCATTTTTAGGTGAGGAAACAGAAGCACAGAGAGATTAATGGATTTGCCCAGGGTTACAGAGCCCAAATGGAAGAACCAGGATTCAATCTCAGGCTCTCTGATTCCCAAACCTACTTTGCTAAATGTCTCAGTTTATAAAGAAAATTTCCTCCTAAATGGGAACACAATGCAGGCACAAGAAATGTTTGCTAAATGAATGAAAATCCAGTCCTCCTTTGAGCAACCTCTCAGTTTTTGCCAGCATAATTATAGTAGTCTTAACAATTAATTACACTTGTATTTCTCTTCTCATATTGGCCCAAAATCTTGACAACTTAAGCTTTCCAAAGAATTATCCAAAACCCACTGCCTTTGAGTTGATTCTGACTCATAGCAACACTATAGGGGAGAGTAGGACAATCCCATAGTGTTTTCAAGGATATAAATCTTTACAGAAGCAGATTGCCACATCTTTATCCTGCAGAGAGGCTGGTGGGTTTCAACTGTTGATCTTTTGGTTAGCAGCCAAGCACTTTAACCCTGCTCCACCAGAGCTCACTCCAGAGGCTTATAGCTAAGATTAAAATTCATTTCCTGATCCTGTTAGCAAAGGAGACGGTGCTCAGCTCTACACATGGCTTCCTAGAGACCCCCACAAATGGATTCTCTCTTATTACATGCTGTTCTGATGCTGGGGAGAGCTAATTAATGACTCTAAATAAGAAAACAATCAAATCTGTCTGTGGTCATATGAGTCAGAGCAGACCCAGATGGGAAGCCAAGTCCCTGGCCTCCAAATGCCCTCGGGAACAGCAACAGCAGCCTTTGCTCCCTGCACCAGAGCTCTGCAAAGCCCCAACTTGGAAAGGGAGGAAATCACTCAAAATGGAATGGAAACCCAGGTTGGTGCAAGGAAGTTCTTAAAAGGCCAGGCTGTCATCCGAGTATTGTAGAGACTGAGACCCACAGAGAGGAGAAAAAGCACAATCTACTGTCTACCCCCTTCAGACACCCAAACCTACAGTTACTGAATGGGGAGCCCTCAGGCACAGGCCTCTATTTTCCCTGAGATGGGTTGAGGCCCCCAAAAATAACACTTTTATTTGAGTGTTAAATATTTTTCTGTGCAAATCTGAGAGGGGAAGAATTCTCTTAACAACATCCAAGTGTCTTCAACATTGGAAAATATTTCTTCCAAATAAAGATAAGCAAATAGGGCTCTATATTCACTCTGTCAAATAACAGTCTCCTCATTTGTTCTTTCTTTTTCTGAAGATTATGCAAACTATGTAGGGTTGGCTTCTTATAAAATATTCTACTCTGAAAAGAAAATCCTGGAGCACTTGTCATGAGAGTCATGGCACACTACCCTTTTCCCTCCTTTGTTAATCGATCGAGTACAGGTAAACAAGCCTTTTGCCAAGATAAGTTGTAGAGCATGTGGCAATATCCTTGCTGAATTTGAAATGACTCTTTGTGATTTATTCTGAATCCTAGTTGGCTCCCAATACCATTCTAAAATTTGGTTAGGGCCTCAAATAGGACAGTCCAATACTTGAATTTTGCTTCTATAATAACAATAAGGGGAAAAATATAATAGTAAGGAGGAAGTGCTAAAATTTGAGACCCAGGTTTGAAACTTGGCTCTGCATTTCTGAGCTGTGTGACCTTGGGAAAATCTCTTTCCCCTCAAAGTTTTGGTTTCTCATCTGGAAAGTAGGAATAACACCACCACCTAGCTGATAGGGTTGTGAGGATTAAATATATTCTTACATGTGAAGAGCCTGACTCAGAAAATGTTTCCTCTTTTTGTTAGCTTGGAATTCTATTATTATTATTATTATTATATAAGTTTTATTGAGGTATGATGAATAACTGAATATTTAAAGTATACAAAATTTGTTACACTTTGACATACATTTATACATGAAACTATCACCACAATTAAGATAATGAATATATCTCTCATTTTCAAAAGTTTTCCTGCACCCTTTAAAAAAAGTTTAATTGTGATGTTCTTGCAAATTTGCAAAGCAGATTCGTTTTAGACATGACAGTTCATGCACATTTGGTTTCCCTGGCCCTGGTTGCAATCTCCAACTACAAAAAGCTCTCCTCCCATCTCCTCTGTGTGACTACCCCTTCCCTGTGAGCTTGCAATTCTTTAAATAGGGATTGCCGATGGGTTCCTCTGAAGTATGCAATAAAAGCCTCTACAGTTTTGTTTTTTCCTATTGTGTTCTGTGATCAGCTTGGGGAAAATCCTCACAGAGGCCTCTGCACTTTCCTCTCTGCTACACATCCTAAAGTCCACCCTTCCCGCCCAGTGGCCTGAGGCCAGTGCTCCAGAACCTTGGACAGCTCCACTTCCTAGCAACTCAGCTGGCTGTCTGGGGAGGGCAGCAGGGAATTTGGGAATTTTCCCAGAAAGACTGCAAAGAATTAGACATTGCAGGGGCCGCAGTCTCACTCCCAGCATGTATGCTGCCACTCGTGTGCATGCTAGGTTCTGCAATATGATCAGGTTTTCCAGAAATATCTGAAGAGCTTCTCTTCAGAAAGCTGTAATTCCGTCCATGAAATTTACTGAAATCTATGCCTCTTTCTTCGTCTCCTATGAACTCCGAGGATTTTTTGAGTCCAAGAAAAACAGAAGCACCACCCACATCTTCCTGTATCTGCTGATATTTAATTTGTTTGGCTTCAGTACAAGGATTAAACATTCTTGATTAACCTCAACTGAAAGAAATAATGTATGAGCAGGAGGAAAGGTTTTAGAAGACAAAGAGATTCAGGTATGAATTAAAAGAAACATAAAATAATGTTATTGCCTGTATGTGGTGTTAAGTGCCATTCTCTAATCAGAATAAGCAGGTGGTTCAATTTATGAGGTAATTTAGCTTTTCACTCTCCAATGCAGAACACAACACACCATATGCAGTCACCTTCTGAACAGGTAAGGCAGAGATTAAATCCTATTTTTACTTTATGATACTGAGTCATGTAGTTCAATGTAAATCACATGGATGCTAAAGTAAGAACAATATCAGGTATTTAAATACCTCTTTTCCTCTGAGGACAAGGTGCTCTGGTAGCTTAGTGGTTAAATCATTAAGCTGTTAACCATAATGTCAGTGGTTAGAACCCACCAGCTTCACCATGGGAGAAGGATGAGGCAGTCTGCTTCTTTAAAGATTTACAGCCTTGGAAACCCTGTGGGGCAGTTCTACAGTACCCTAAAATAGGTCACTATGATTCAGAATCAACTCACTTGTAGTGGGTTTGGTTTTTTTGTTTGTTTCCTTTGAGGGGCTCTAAAGATTGTGTGTCTGATTGTGTGAAATCCCTTCATAGCAACTTCAGGACAAGAGACATATGTCATCAGGTGAAAATTTAGGACTGCACACATCACCTCCATCTCTCCTACTCCCATCAGTAGGCCTAGTAGAGCCAGTGTTCACCAGCTCTTTGCATTTAGCAATAGGCTCCAGATGTCTGCATTTTCTGGACCATATTGGCATTGAGGAAAAGATGGTTTGCCTTTGAAAAATATGTTATTACTAATGAGGCAGAGAGGATAAAAGTGGAACAGGAAAAAAGAGGGGAAGGAAGAAGGAGGGGGAGAGAGAGGAAAGATGCCTGAACCTTGCTGATACTGATAAATATTTTCCATGTTTTTCTCATAAACAGATTTGATGTTGCCCCCAACTAGATGGAAACTTGGACAAAGGCCTTCAGGCCCTCTTTAAATATTTCCATAAGGGAGAGGACAGGGATAGTTCAGTTGCTTGAACTAGCTTGAAAAAAATTGCAGAAAGGGACATGAGCTCAGGACTGCTAAGCCAGAATTACTCAGGAAGCCCCCACTTTAGAGACCAAATAAAAGGGTTTGTGGCTTAACCTAACGATGCACACATCTACCTTGAGCTTCTACCATGGAGGAAGTATTAGTTGCCAAACTGGGACTTGGTTTAACTTCTGCCCAGCAGAGGTCACTGTAGATACTGGCAGTGGATACTTGTGGGAACTGGACTGGGCAGGGCTAGGGTGGGCCATGGTTCCACTGTCTGGCACCCTGACTTCCTGTTGTTCCATTGGCTCCTCATCAGGAAAGAGGATCTCTGGCTGGGATTATCCCAAAGCCACACAGCACTTTTGCTGTAAAAGTTGCTTGAAATTGGGGTCATTTGCTGGGGGTGTGTGGGTTAGGGAGGGCCATGGTCAGGTCATTCTCTAAAGGTGTCAGCCCATAGCAGTCTCTATATCACCCTTATGCCCTTTCTGTGAGTGTACCTGGTATTACTGAGATACCACCATTACTATCTCAGCCCCATGGCCCTTCTAGACATGGAGGCCAAAATGACAAAAGTTGCCTTGCTACACAATCTTGCATCCACATCATGAGGGACCATGCTGATGAACCCCTTCCATGCCCCACAGGGCAGCCCATGGTGGTGGTGGTGGTGGTGAAGGAAGAATACTGGTCCTCAGGGAAGCACATTACAGAAGGACAAGGTTTCTGAGCAGGGAGGAGGAAGCATTGGTGAGTATGTTGAGGTCCCAGAAGGGCTGGTGAGGGCTCCACAATCTTGTGAGGTCTCTCTTGTCTTGCCACACCCAGGCATATGGCCTAAGTTCAGGCACCCCAAAGCTGCCTCCACCCCAAGAGAGTCCATTGGGACCCTAGGTCATTACTGTGGTCTGAGAGGCAAAGGGACAATTACTCAGGTGTCCCCTCCGACATCCAAGCCCAGAAAGACCCTGCTCTCTCCCTTGAGGCACAAGCTCACTGTGACACACATATACACATTGGAGCAAACATTGGCACACTCACCCAGTCACTCACTTTCACTCTTACACTCTGACACATCATCACACATGCACGCACACTCTTTAACCATACCCCAGCCGCGGAACCAAATCTGACCTAACACAACAGATGAGGCATGCAGGTCCAGTACCGAATCCTCTCCATACCCTGGCCTACCAATCCCCCCTGAGCCCCTAACCTCTCCCCCACCCCGCTCTTCCTCATCCTCGTGGTCACCGGCCCTGAACACCCCCTGGAAGAACGTGCACGTGGCATCCTGTGGGTCAGGCCGGCGGGGGTGGGGTGGGGGGACGGAGAGTGCAGGGCATAGCGCTCGGCTCGGGAGCAGTCCCCTCCTTCCTCGAGATTTTCCATCCCAGCTTGCGCGGGCCCGCAAGGAGCGAGCACGCTTTGTCTCCCGCCCGAGTCCTGGCACATTTCCGCCGAAGCTCCCCGCGCCGCGCCCGAAGCCCCCGCCCCTGGCCGCACGGCGCAGGCCCGCCAGACCCCACCAGCGCTGCGACCGCCGCTTTGTCCTCGCGCGTATGCCGGAGGCGAGCACAAACGCCCCGCGCCCCAGAGCTGTCGCCCTGCGTCCTCGAACCTAGGTCTCGGAGGCCGGATCTGGGGCGCTCCCCGCGCCGAGCGGAGCAGTCCCCCAAATGTCCGCAGACCAGGGGGTCTTCTTCCTGGAGCTCAGGGTGTGTGAGCGGGGGACGCGCCCCGCCTCTCCCCAGCGCGCACGTGCCCTTCCGGGGCTCGCCCCCTGCCGGGCGCAGGAGTACAGGTCCCAGGGGTGGGGCAGAGCCGGGCCTGGGTCCCCGCGGAGGGGGTCTGGAGGGGTCGCCCGCACCCTCGCAGGGGATAAGGCCCAGGTGGAAAAAGGTGGGGTGGGGTCCCTCTGCCTTCACCCTACACCCTCAGGCGCAGAGGACCCCGAACGTCCGGCAGCACCCGCCTTTCAGGGCGACTCGGAGCAGGATGGGGCGGGGTCTCCCGGCCTTCGCCCCTCACATCCCAATCTCCATTCCCTCCTGAATAACCTAGGCGGGTCCAAAAGGGAGATCTCCGACGCTTCTGTTCACAAGGCGGTGGGAGAGGGGCACGGGGAAGGGTCCCAAGCAGTCTTTCCTCAATAACCCCGGGAGGGGCTGAGCGGAGAGGGTGGAGTCCCCAGGTTCCATCCATCACATCCAAACCCTCTTTGTAATCCTAAGCGACTCAACTCAGTGGGGCAGGGTTCCTCCGGCTCAGACCCTCTCATCCCAGGCCACCCCTTCCCATCCTTAATAATCCAAGCAGTCTCGCCTTCAGGCACAGGCAGAGGGGAGCTCCACGTTCTCAACGCTCTCAGGATAGATGGGGGAACCCAGCCCTCGCCCTCACACTCAAGTCTCCTCCTCCGTAAAACTAACCCCGGTTTCTCCGACCTTAGGCGCCGGGGATACGGGAAGGCCTGGGGTCCGTCAGCGGCTCTCCGGGACAGCTGGTTTTAAGAGGGATGAGGACAGGTCTCATGAACTCCTCAGGCCCCCCTCACGCCACATTCAGCCCTTCCCCAATAAAACAAAAGCGAATCCGCCAACACCCACCTTAGAGAGTGGGCGGGAGGGCGGTCAGCGCCTGGCAGCGCGCCCCAGCTCCTCCGGCTCCTCACCGCCCTGGATTCCAGGCGGCGGATCTCGCGGCTGCTGCGGCGCGGAGGCTGCGACGACCCAGGAGCTCCTGTCCGGAGCCTCCCTCAAACCCAGCACCTGGAGCGGCGAACAGCTCCGCGCCTCATCCCTCCGACCCCGCCTTTCCCGCGCCAAGTAGCCAGTAGCGACTCGGGTCCCGCCCAGGAGGCCGTCCATTGGAAGCACCATCCTTCTCCGCCCGCGGATTCCTCGGTCTCTCAGGCAAAACCACGTCCCCCAGAGACCGTCGGTGTTTTTGCACGGCCTTCTGGAATTTGTAGTCCTTTAAAGTCGTAGAGTGGGCTCATGACGCGAGCAGGTAAGCTGAGATGGACTTCATTTACCAGGATGCATTGCAGAAACGAAGGCGCGGAGGAAGGCGGGAGGGCCGTTTCCATAGCAAAGACAGCTAGTAGGGGGTGGCTGGCGGAGAAATGGGGCAGGCCTTGAAGGACCCTTGAAGGATCGTGTGTAACCTCGGGGAGCCTCCCTGGAGGCCATTTCAGTTCTTTTCTCTCCTCAGAATTCTGGGCCTCAGTTTTCCTATCTGGAAAGAGGGTCGAGGGACCGTCTCTTCGCCCCCAGTCCGCGATGATGGGGCAAACCGAGGGCGAGCCGCTGCGGCTCCTGCCCAGCGAAGGTGAGAGAAGACGGAGGAGACCTCCTCCTGGCATCCTGAACTTTATTCCTTTACTTTTGTCTCAATCAAGTCACCAGGGAGCTGTTTACTTTCGGTCACTTCCGTTCAGCCACTACGGTCTTTCCATCCCGTGTCACATCCCAGGTTCTGGCCTTCATCACGCCACTCCCGGGCCTCGCAGCCTCTCCCCTACCATAGCCAGGGGGCGCTTTCCCTACTTAAAACCCTTTTACAGGCTTCCCATTGTCTCTGAAATAAAGCCCACACTCCTTAGTTTGGCTCAAAATTCTCTTCAAGCTCTGGGATCCACATTCTTGTAACACTGTGAACTTGTTTGGAAACTGGAAAGCTTTAAGCTTTTTTTCCCCTCACTCTTGTAGACACCTCCACCTTGCATTCAGCTAACTTCTCGGCACTGTTCAAGCTCTAGCCAAGATGCTGCCTCTTCAGTGAGGCTTTCCTAAATGTCCAACTCTGGGTTAGGTGCCCTTTCCTATGTTTGAGCAACACCTTCTGTTTCCCCTATTCTGCTTGAATGTTTATGTAACCATCTTCCTCATTAGATTGTAAGATCCATAGGGCAGGAACCATGTCTATTCATACTTGAAGTCCAGTGCCTACTGTAATGTCTGGCATATAGTAGATACTCAACAGATATTTGTTGAATTGAAAACAAATTGAAGTCTAATTTGACTTCACATATATACACCTCTACAATCCTGATTTCCTAAGGTGGACATTTCCCGTTGTTAGAGGTGTTCAACTAGAGGGACACCACCACCTTGTAGAAATGTTTATAGGTCATTCATACAGCATGTTGGGATTTTACCTGAATGCTTGAGGACCCTAGGTTGCTAGGGATTGATCCATGCCTTGGAAATCCTGTCAGTTATTCACATTACTCTATTTCTAGCTGTCGGCCCTACAACCTTTTGTGCCTAAAGGCCCTACCTCCCATTCACTTCCTGGGAAGGCTCTGCCCCTGTCAGTTAGGAAGTAGGGACCATTTGAGGTCTCTTCCCTTTCAGTTCTTTGCTCAGCCCAAGTCATGATGTTCTGCCATGCTCAGTAATATCTTTCCTGCATCTCTCCACGCAGGGCCCTAGGGCTGGCCAGGTGGTCCAATTAATCTCACACATACATCACTCTACCCAGACATTTTGGGTGTATTTAAACTGAGGTATTCTGGGGCAAATGCCTTAACATGTAGGAATTATTAATTTATGGTAAGAGAAGAAGTAACCATGGGTACTATTACCCTGAACATAATCCAAACCAAAAAGGAAAAATTTCGTGGATAGGTTGAAGTTACGGGTGTCTAAGAGACTGCAACTTGTTATCCTTCTCAGCAAGGGGGTAGAGTAAGGGAAGGCTAGGATGGAGGAATGAGTAAAATGGATGGCATTTAGAGAAGAACTAACAAGACTTCTGAGAGGCATGGCACAGGAACTTTGATCCTGGCTGAATCACAAGGGAAGGCAATTGTAGCTGGATGAACAGATGGGACCTCATTACTGATGACGAGAAAACTGTAAGGAGGCAGGCCAAAGAGGATGTATGTTAAAGTACAGTGCCTAACTCCCTGGAAGCAGTGGGTGGGGGGAGGACCACGCCACACGACAGGAACAGGCTACTAAAGTAAGACCACCTGGAACCAGAGCTGAAACCCTTTGGAGGTCAGTTTAGCTCTTCAGGAGTAGTGCTAGTTTTCATGAAGTTGTTACAAATAGGAAAAAAGTCAGGGTTCCACAGTTCTCCCAGAAAGCTAGGACTAAAATAGAATCTGTCCAGTGGAGTCAGGAAACCTGGGTTCTAATTCTGATTTTGCATCTGATTACATGTGTGAACTTGGGTTGGACTCATTTCTTCAGCTGTAAAATGCTGCTTATCGGTATTAGGAGCAGCTAGTAAGGGTGGAGGTGAGGAGATTCAAACCCATTTACTAGCTGTGTGACCTTGCACAAACTACCTTCTCTGGCCTGCAGTTTGCTTATTTGAAAAGGTAAGAGATATATAAGATGCCTTATGTAAAGCACTTCACAAGTATTAATCACTTAGCAAATGTTAATCTACTGCCACACTTTCTATCTTAGCTAGAAACTGGTTTGACTGAATAAACATGTAAAGGTTAACTCCTCGGAAGGAAGGTTGGGCAATCCTACTTCCGTAGTGATACTGCCTTGGAAACCCAAGGAGGGGTCGCTATGAGTCGGGTTTGACTCGTCGGCACATAACAACAACAACATTCCCTCTCTCATTAGTTATATGACTTGGGTCAAGTTATTTAATCTTTCCTCTTCCTGGGTCTCAGTTTTCCCATTTGGGGAGTGGAAATGATGTGTACTTCAAAGTTGTGAGAATTAAATAAGATAAGGTACCTGATTCATATGAGAAAATGCTCAATATATTTGTTTTGTCATTTTTTTTTCAGGAGTGGTTTTAAGGCAAAGCACCCTAAGTGAATGGAATTCTAGATGGTTAGAAGCCAGAATTATGAAGGATTCTGAGAGACAGTTGAGCCACCCTCCTGCCTACTTAGGGGAGCTTAACCAGAATGCTTAATCTCAGCTATGGGATTGGAGAGACTGGCCAAGATTGGGCCCTGAAGAGCCAAATATACCAAACTGAGGAGTATAACTTTATTCTAAAGTTAATGAAGTTTTTGAGGAGATGTGAACTTTGAGAAGGTCTAGGGACTGTGTGGAAAATGTCCAAGAGAAGACAAGTCTGGGATGTGGATTGGGAAGCCACTACAATGTTCCAGCACAGCTCCTGTGAGGATGGAGAAAAAGAGGCAGTATGTCTTAGACTGGGTTATCTGGAGAAGCAAAACCAGTGAAGCTTATATATGTGTATAAATAGAGAGAGATTTATTTCAAGGAAATGGCCTCACATGGCAGTTCCCAAGTCCATGGGTCAGACATCAGGCTGGAGGCTTCTCCTGACTCATACAGCCACAAGGGCTGGCAAATCTAAGATCAGTAGGTCAGACAGCAGGCTGCTGCAGAGGCTAACAGATCCCAAGATCGCCAGGCAGTATGGCTCAAGTCCCAAGGACTGGAGGTCAGATGATTATACAGCATCCAAAACAAGTTTTGGATCCAGAGAGCTTTCCAGGATGTCCTTATATATTCAATGCAGGCCACAACCTCAAGGAAACTCCCTTTCAATTGATTGATTGCTCATAGCTGAGCTTATCATGGAGATGATTACATTATATCAGATCACAAAATGGAGGATGACTACATCATTACATAACTGCCAAACCACTGAGAAAGTTGACATACAACCTTAACCATCACGGGGTTGATCTGAGATTTATTATGAGGTAAATATTCAGAGGACTTTGTGAGTGATAAGCAGAGGGTGTACAGGAGAATGGCGAGTCAAGGATGATGCCTAGGTTTCTGCCTTGGGTAACTAGGTGGATGGGTGGGGGTGCCCTCCCCGGAGATGTGGAATAGTAAAGGAGCAGATTTAGGCAGGAAGAGGATGAGGTGTGTTTGAAGAGAGTAGGGTATATCCAGATAAGATGTCTAGTAGGTGATTTGGAGCTTATAAGAAAGATGGAGTCATAAGTTCAAATTGTTAGCATGTAGGTCATAACTAAAGCCATGAGAACAGGCAAAATTCTTCAGTAGAAAGGCTGAAAGAGAAGACCAAAATTCCTTAGGAAATACCAACATTTAAGAGACAGGTGGAAGAAATGGAGCCCAGAAGGATAGGTGAAATGAATAGAGAGTTAGGGGGCAAATTAGAGAATGCTTTCCCACAGAAGCCCAAGGGAAGGAGTGGGGTGACAAGGAGTAAGTAAGCCAAGGTCTGAAAAATTAAACATCAGATTTAGCAACAAAGATGTCATTGGCAACCTTGGAGAGAGTAGGTTCAGTGGAGTAGCGGGGACAGAAGTCAGAGCGAATGGGAAGTGGATTGGTTTTGAAGGAGGGGACAGAGAAAACCAGAGGGGATGTGGGATTGAGGGATGATTTTGTTTTAAATTAGGGGAAATTAAGAGATTTAAAAAGGATTCATTTATTTTATATATTTATATATATGTTTTTCATATGTACAATTTGGCAATAACAACTGCATTATCATATGTGCCACCATCACCAATAATCGTTGCTAAATTTTCCATCACCATAAATAGAAAGTCACTGCTTTTATAAAGGTAATTGGAAGAAGCCAATAAATAGATGTTTGAGAATACCTCAGCAAGTGGGAGGGAGGTAAAGGAGTTCAGGGTTAATCTCAGGTAGGAGGGGCCCACTGTTCCTCTAAGACAGAAGGGGAAAGAAGAAGTTCAAGAGGTAGGTAGGTAGGTAGGTAGGTAGTTGGGAGGTGGTCTCAAGAACTCACACTTTTCCTCCCTTAGGAGGAAAGCATATAAAGATATTTGCATTGTGAGAAGGTGGGGTGGGAAGGTTGGGGGGAAAAAGGAAAAGGTTCAAGATGGCTGCTGTGAAAAGAGAAGAAGCTAACGGTGACTCATAGAGGTTGCAGGCAATGGTTGAAGCTGATGGATTTGTGGGGGTGCTAATCTGTGGGATTGTGGGCTTTCCTCAGCATTCCATCAGCCCTGGGATAATCATGAAGACCGCTGATGGGAGTGATGCAGGCTGGACTTTGCTGGAAGGAAGACATGATGAGAAGGTAAGGGATTTGGAGATACTGAAGAGAGGTGGAGGTGGTAGACCAACAAAAGGATGGAGGTGAAGCCAGGATGAAGTGGGAAGATGTGTGTGTAGGGTCCTTGGTGGGATGAGAGGACAAATGTGGTAGATAGGAGGGAAAAGCAAGGAGGGCAGGTAATGCTGGTCAGAAGTAGAGGAGTTCAGGGCAGGGGAAGGGTAGTTGGAATGGACAAAGGAGGTCGTAAGTTGAAAGGCACGTTTGTTGGATGGGTTGGCAAATCTCCCAGAATGACGGCTGCTTTGGAGGAGAGAGGAACTCTGGTAGCCCTGCCAAAGTATGCAGTGAGTAGGAAATTAGAAATGATGGCAAGGAGGAGGAATTGGGATGCAGAACCTCTGGCATAAGTGTCAGAAACTAAGATGTTGAGGGAGTAAGAGGAAGTCCTCTTATCCAAGGCACTCAGGGTGAGGAAGAAGAGAAGCAATAGGCTTGTCATCCATTTCACAAAAGTATTAAGTCTCAGCATCATCCACACGTGAATGTGAAATGTAGATACCTAAAAGGCAGACTGTCGAGGAATAAAATGAGCCAAAACAAAAAGCAATTCCAGTTTCATGGGGAGGTTGTATCAACCAAGTTCAATGATAGTGATTCCTGCAATTTGTATTTTGGTATAGTTCATAGATTTAAGTATGTGCATATCAACTAGAAAATGTGTTTAAGAAACAAATTTGAATTTTTTTTTTTTTTGCAAATTTCATTTCTTAGCAACAATTTGTTTTCTCAGTTTAGAACAAAATTAGAGAACTTGTGTTGATTTTTTTTCTCCACATATAGAGCTTAGAGCTTAATTCATGCCTTTGAAATGCCATGTATTTGAAATGCAGCCATTTCCCATTCTGCATCCTTGAAAGGAATTACAAGGATTTTATTAGTTTTTCAGATAATCTTGCCAGCACATGCAGACTTCCCACGAGGGTCTCCTATCAGTAATGTTGGGTTGTGAGTGATGCCACAGAAGTGCTCTGCATGGGATATGTAAGACAAACTAGCACCCAACTTTGTGATTTCCCAACAGCAGCTCAGTTTATAATTATGTGACTTGGTAAGGGATATAAAATGTGCATCTAAATGTTAACTGAAAAAACAATGTTCTCCATAATTTCTCAAAAAGGGGAGGTGGGGTGGACAAAGTCACCCCTTTGAACCCCTTTGAACAGTCTCTGTCTTTTTTTAAAAAGGATGTTATTTTATGGTTCATATGCCTGTAATCTTGAAACAGGCCTGCTATTCCAGCCCCCTTAAAACAGTAGGTGCTCAGAAATATTTTGTGAATGAATTAATGAATGTTCTTATGATAACCTGTCTATTGTTTAAAATTCCTTTTATCTTAAATATTCATAAAATCCCTATAGAAGTGATTCTTTTTAAATGTACATCAGAACATGTCCCATCTCTGCTCAAACCCTCCCAATGGCTTCTCTAACTGAGAGCAAGCCCCAAAGTCTTTATAATGGCTGACAAGACCATCTACTCTCTGACTCCCATGGCCTTTCTGCCCCGTCTCCTAAGCCCCTCTGCTCCTGAACATTGACCTCCATGCTGTTCTTTGATTGTACCAAATACCCTCTGACTTCAGGGCCCTGCACTGTATGAAGTGACAGCCTCCCCTCTCCTGGTTGCTCTTGTACCCTTTCCTGCTTGATTTTTCAATAGCTCTCATCAGTATCTGACATATAGTCTCTTATTATACATTATACATTCTCTCAGCTGTCTCTCCTCTATTCCCACCCTTCCACTTGAATAAATTTCCAATAGGATAGAGACTTTGTTTTTTTCAATACTCTATTCACAACATGTAGAATAAAGCCCGACACATAGTAAATACTCGGTAAAAACTGAGTAGTACATACTGTTTTGGTTACCTCTAATGCCACTCTAACAGACATACCACAAATGTAGGGCTTTAACAAACGGATTTATTTTCCAAGTTCAAAGTGCCAGCTCTAGGGGCTGGGTGAAAGCCCCTCAACCTTGGGCTTCAGCTCTGCCTCTTGCTCCTGGCCCACTGGAGCTAGAGGTATCTCTTCACTCAGGCAGCTGCTAATTGATGAGGCTAATAAGCCCAAGGTCAACAAATGAAATATAACAGTCCCAATGTTACCAAACAACACGGCAGGCCACTACTTCAAGTCCAGAGACAGTCCCAAGATCAGCAGGAAACATGGCAGGCTGCTGAACAAAGATTTGGCTACATGCAAGATCCAAGCATGCCAAAAAACTGCAGACCTTCACAACACTTCTCCTTATATACTGGAAGCAGACCACATCCCTAAGGCGGCTACTCAGCTACTGCAATAGATTCCACCATGGAGTTAATTACCAGTCTCACAATGGGGAATAACTACATCTAGCTGCCCAGCCACTCAAAACCAGACCCAGCAAAACTGACACATAACTTTAACTAAGACAACATACTTAGTAAAAACCTGTTGAAAAAATAGGAATAACAACTCATCATCCCCTACATAATCCTACTATCAATTTTTTATTTTTCTCTATGTTACAGTCCATGTCTAGGTCATTATAGCTTACATATAATTTTGAGTTCTACTTTTTAAAAAAATAAATAAATAAACATAATACATTTAAGCATCTTCCCTTGCTAAGGTTGAAATCATTTGGTTAGTTGTTCATGCACTCAACCATTTATTCAACAGATATTTAATGACATATTTCTATGTTCCAGATAGTATTGGGGCTACAGTGGTGAACAGGACTTACCCTCAAGCAACAGATAATCTTTATATACACCATTCGTAATGATTGCCTACTATTCTATCAAGTACCATAATATACTTGACCTATCCCCTATTGAAGACCTTTTGCTTATTATTAATCATGATATAATATATATCTCCAAGTTTATAGCAATACCCATTGCTTCTAAATCTATCTCAATTCATAGCAACCCTACAGGACAGAGTAAAACTGCCCCATAGGCTTTTCAAGGCTGTAATCATTACAAGACTAGATCACTGCATCTTTCTCCCTTGGAATGGCAGGTGGATTCAAATTGTCACCATTTCAGTGAGCACCTGAGCACTTAACCTTTACACCACCAGGGCTTCTTACCTTTTACAAATGATTCTTTGAGGTAAATTCCAAGGCAAACAATTACTGGGTTGAAGGATTAAGCATGGTTTTGGTTCTTTGATACCATCTGCTATGTTGCTTTCAAAAATGGTAGTGCCCATTTACCCAGTTACCAGCATTATATACGTGAATGTTCAGCTTCCTCATAGCCTCTTCAGCATTAGACATTACTTCCAATTTTTTGCTACTGTAACATATAAAATCTTCCTTCCTTTATTTTTGTATGTAATTGGTATCTAGTAAGGGTGCATGTTTCTGGCTTGCTTTTTTTTTGGTCATTGTCTAGTGGTAGATCCCCCAGGAGGCTCTTGGAAGGCTGATGTCCTACTTTGTAGATCATACCCAATGTTTATCACACAGTGGAGGCTTATCGTAGCATCTTAGCATTGGAAGGGACAGCATTCATCATCTTAGAAACCAGACTCACTGCCATCAAGTCAATTCCAACTCATAGCAACCCTCAGTGGGTTTCTGAGGTGGTAAATCTTTATGGAAGTAGGTTGCCCCTTCTTCCTTCCATGGAGCAGCTGGTGGATTTGAACCACCAACCTTCTGGTTAGCATCAGATGCCTTAGGCATTGTACCACCAGAGCTCCTTATTCATCATCTAGTTCATCTAAAATTTCTGACAGATGGCTTTCCAGTTCTCTGATTGCATGCCTCTGACAGTGGAGAACTGAGCACCTCATGGAGCACCATGCTCTGTTGTTGCCCTGCTCCAGCTCCTCTGATTGTTGAATTGGCATCTGTCCCCTATGACTTCCATGTAGCCTTAGTTCTGTCTTCTAAAGCAGCAAGACCCACATGTAAGATGTTAAAGAGCCTGCCCATCTTGACAACCTATCTCTGTATGTCACCAGACTGGAATACTCAACGTCAGGTGAATTCTGGCAGGACCCGAAGCCAGGACTGTCCTGTCACAAGTCTCTATGGTACCCATGTCAGCAGCCTCATCATCTGGGTCCATATGAAGCTTATGATCAGCTGAGATTCTAAGACCTTTTTTTTTTTTTTTTTTAATGACCTGTGACTAAACCTAGTTCTTCTTCTCTTACACTTGTGCAGTTGATCTTTTTATACCTAAAACCAGGACTTTTCTTCCTTTATTTTATGGTAGATAAACTGCCCTGGTCCTGCTCCTCTTGTCTAAAATGGGGTAAGAGTCACCCTGACCACTCATGCATTGATGTGAAAATCAGATGAGATGTTGGACATTTGTCACTCTCTTTGGCTGTCTAGCATCGGAGCTTCCTCCTGTGCATGAGAAGTTCCATGTCTCATGAGATAGAGCCAGCTTCCCTTGCAGCTAGGGTGTGGGGACTGACCTGAGGTTCAGGCTCCTCCAGTCAAACAAGCCACCTCCCCTAACCCCCACCCTGACTTTGAATTTGAAGCTGGTGACAGGAAAGGAGCAGGGCTTGCTTAGCAACCCTTTTAGTACTTTGATGGGTATGACCTCGGTTTCAACTTACAGCAGTTTTATGGACAGCACCCAGCATGGGGGTGTCAGTACAGTATGTAGCTGGGGTGGTATGCTAGCCTCAGTGGTCACAGTGATGTTGTCTTGACCACTACAGAGTTAGGGATTTGGCCATGGTTATCTGTAACCTTCAACACTGACACTGCTACCCTCCTGGAGATTTTGTAATCTTCTCACTGTCTTTGCTGTTCACATCAGCCAAGGTTAGTTACTTTTGCTTGCAACTAAAAATCCTGATCAACTATACAAGATGTGAAAAATGGATTAAAAAGTGTTAAGCACTGCATACATTTAAAGTATTATTGTTTGGGATTCTGATTCTTAAATAGTAGGGGTGTGGGGGTGGGGGACAATAGACTTGAGCTCTATACCTGCTTACAGTTCAGATGAGTTAAGGATGCTCAGAAAGCTGGTTGGAGGGAGAGTGTGAGGGATAGAGCTGGTGGGCAGTTTCCTGGCTAGATAGTTTGAAGTTGACCACTACCCTAAGGCTGGTGTGGTGGTGTAGGAATGGTAGGGATTAGACAGGCTGCTGGGCACACATAGTGGATTGGCTGTTTGCCTTTGGACCATTGCCAGCAGCCAGGGCCAGGAAGTAGGGCTAGTCTGTAGATAGATCACCTGGGAATGTGCATCTGCTCCCAAGGCATTCTCCCTGGGGTGGAAGAAGAGACATACCTGGGTTGCTCCCTGCTCCGGAACCACAGAGGAGTTACAGATGGATTTGGATTTCATTCTGTGTTGCCCTCAGGCTGCCCTTTATCCCACTGAGGTGTGGCTTGGCTCTCCAGCCCAGCCTGGCTGTGCCTCCAAGTCTTGTCTCATAAGCTCCCATCTGGGTCCATCAGCCCTGGGTGTTCCAAAGTGGTGCAAAGTCTGGCACTGCTACCCTATTCAGGAGAGTGATAATGGGTCCTTGGAAGCTTTGGGAGGCTGAGCACAGCCTCTCTGGGATTTTCTTTATCTTGAACTCCAGATCACTCTCAAATCTGCCCTGCTGGGATGTGTGTATAGGGAAGTACTCCTGCTTTAGGCTATCCCCTAACTCGTGTGCACTGAATGCTGGTACTGGTCTGATCTTTGCCTTTTCTCAGTACCCTGGTGTATTGGTCCTGTTATTGTTGTTGTTGTTATGTGCTGTCGAGTCGGACCCAACTCGTAGTGACCCCTCCTTGGGTTTCTGAGGCAGTATCACTACAGAAGTAGATTGCCCCATCTTCCTTCCGAGGAGTGGCTGTAGTGCCACTCTAACAGAAATACCACAACGGTAAGATTTATTCTCTTACAGTTTAGGAGGCTAGAAGTCCAAGTTCAAAGTGCCAACGCTAGGGGCTGGGTGAAAACGCCTCGACCTTGGGCTTCAGCTCTGCCTCTTGCTCTGGGCCCACTGAAGCTGAAGGCTTTTCTTAATCCAGACAGCTGCTAGCTGCTGAGGCTGACAAACCCAAGGTCATCAAGTAAACGGCACAGTCCCAAGATTATCAAGCAACACAGAAGGCTACTAGTTCAAATCCAGAAATAGTCTCAAGATCAGCAGACAACATGGCAGGCTGCTGAGATGAAGATGGCCAAATCCAGGATCCAGATGTGCCAAAAAGCTCGGAGACCTTTCTCAAAGTTTCTTATATACTAGAAGCCGACCACATCCCTAAGGCCGATTCCACCATGAAGTTGATTACCAGTCTCATCGTGGGGAATAACTACATGCAGGCTGCCTAGACACCCAAAAGCAGGCTCAACCAAGTTGACACATAACCTGAACTACTTCACCTGGTGCAACTGTAAGTGGGACCAAGATCAAGATGTGTCCAAATCAGCCATGGGTCATATATTAGGGTGGAATTATGGTCTGTCAGAAATATGGTGACAGCACTCAGGGAGATCCTCGTAAGGAACTATATATTTTGTTGCTGCCATAGCCCCTGATTTTGTGATATTTAAATTACAACTACAGGTTTTAATTCTACTGCCAATATGACTACATAATATTTCTTTGATACTAAATGAAATAAAGCCCACTATAAAAAACAAGATAGAATGTAAGTTCTCAAACATCATCTGATCTAGACAGTCTTTCAATGTCTAAGTTACTCTGTATCAGGCAGTGGCCTAACATTTTACATGTTTTCTCTTACTTAATCCATATCACAACCTCATGACCTAGATACTGGTATAATTCTCCATTTTACAGAAAAGGAAACTGAGACCCAGACAAGTTACCAGACCTCTATGGTAACCTAGAATGATGCCAGGCATATGAAATACTTATTAAATGAGTTAACAGTACAGTCCCCACATCTGGTATCCCTGCCTTGAATTACTAGATGTTTTGTCTTGGGAAATAATATGAGTTTTGTCTTTCCCTTAAAAAAAAAAAAAAAACTGCTTATATACTAGAAGCAGATCACATCCCTAAGGCAGATTCCACCATGGAGTTGATTACCAGTCTCATTATGGGGAATAACTACATGCAGCTGCCCAGACAGTCAAAAGAAGGCTTAGCCAAGTTGAGACATAACCTTAACTACTACACCTGGTGTAACAACTACACCCGGTGCTGTAGCTTACAGCTTTTCTAATTTTACTGTGATTTTGAGTCCCAAGAAGATGACCTTAACAATATGTAAATATATTGAATAAATAACTCTGCCTCAAAATCAACTTCATTTGATCTTATAAACATAAGTATCAAATGAATTTGTTTCAGCCTGATAAAGGACATTAGGAAGCAATTGTTGGGTTTCTCTCCTATCCTGTGGAAAAACATTCTGTGACTTTCTGCTTTGTACTTTGAGCTTGAATTCTGAATGTAAAGTCATTGAGAAACAGCTAAATGAGAAGAGTCTTTATATATTTTTTTCATTGTTTATGCACAAATAATGCATGTTCATTGTTGAAAAAGAAAATTCAGTTTAGGAAAATGATGAAAATAGAAACTACCTACGTTCCCATCACTCACAGGTGGTCATTGCTAACATTTTTTTTTTTTTTTTCTAATGGTATCAAATGCTTAAATTAGTTAATGTGGTGATTGATCCAGGGAAGGAGCTATATTTTTCTTTTTTACACTTTTAAATTTTTTCTAGGAGCTATGAGGAAGTGATGAGATCTGGTGAGACCTGGTTCTTGGTCCAGAGGTACCAGTGCTAGGAAAGGCCCACAGATCTCTCTGAGTCCGGCAGGGCACAGCTGCCAAAGGTGAAAGAATAAGGTCACCTCCATTTCACACTCCACAATCTGACCTTGCGGAGTGACCCCACAGGTCTCCTTGGGACATGGGAGGGGCAAGAATGAGAGATGAGTTAGGAAAACAACTTTGACCTAGCTGAAATCCCACATATTGTCATACAGCAAATTTTATGGCATTTTCCTAGAAATGGGAGTGCCTTTTCTGAGAATTGAAGGTGAGATAATCTTGAAAGATTCTACCCTAGGATGACTTGTGGCCAAAGAGACACAAACTACAAGCAAGGATCTAGGGACATTGAGTGTGATGAGCACATGGCCTTCTGTGTAATTGGCTCGTTTGTCCTGTGGACCAGTGGACCAGTCCTCTTCCACCCTGATTTCCTAGGGATGGAAATGTCACTTCTAGTTCATGACTCACTGTAAGAAAGGTGGGGATCTGTGTGATTTGGGCTGAGGTCATGCCCGTGGACATCTTGGCATCAAAATGCCCTATATGGGAAGGCTGGGGCATGGTCTAGAGTACTCATATTTTTCTTTAAAGCTATTGCATATTTTTTCATTCTTTGCCATAATATTTGTTTTATTATTAATTTATTTTTTTCAAAAATATCTTCACATGAAGTTGATGTTCCAGGATGCTGAGTTTATACACACTTTGTGTAAATGTTGGTTGAATGAATGTTATTCACCCTGATCTCCAGAATGCCCTTGCTCAGGTCATGGCAAATCTGGAAAGGCATGATGCGTGGGAGGTAAAGAAATTAATATTCACTGGGCACCACCTGTATGCCAGGTATGGTACCATGTGTTTTACCTAAAACCTCAGAATGAATTCAGGGGCTTCCCTCCACTCCTTTCCCTCCTACTCACCCTCCTTCCCATAGTCCACAAGTCCTGCTGCACTCTCTGCCCTCTCAGCTTCCACAGAAGAAGGCAAGGTGTGGAGAGTTTCTTTCATGCCTCCAGAACACAGCAGTGGGTCACATTCCCCATGTCTCCAAAAAAAAGTCATGAGGATGCTGGCTTCAGGAGGCCATATGATGGATGTGTGGAGACAGCAGAGACGCAAACAGACCAGGATTTTAATCTTGGTTCTGCCCCAATCCAACTGTGCAACCTTGAGAAAGTTACCTAATTTCTCTGATCTTCCATTTTCTTGCCTATAAAATAGGTATCCTTGTAGGGTTAAACCAAAAAAACAGCTTACTTATGTTTTTTTGGGACTGTGAGCAAGGAAGCACATCTGAGGTCTGGAGCATGGCATATCCCCTCATCCCTGGGTGGGCCAAAGTAGCAGAAGAAGAGCAATGAACTCTGATGGAAAGGAGGGAAAGAAGTGGAGGGAAGTCCCTGACTTCATTTGGGGCAGGAGGCTACACACAGCCTGGAACCTAAGCCAGTGGGTTGGAACCACAGAGGAAGCTGGATCCAAGGCTGAAGACCACCCTGTTGTCCTCAGCCTCCCAAGTCAGGAAAGCAGCCTCATGACCCTTCCTGGGGCTCATTGGGCCACCTTCATGGACCTTATGAGCAAAAGATTTCTTTATCCGTCATAGTAAACGGTGAGTATAGGTGGAGGTTGTACTCTCCTCCTTGCCAATCTCAGGTTTCATCTTTTTTGCCCATTTGTGGAGCAGATTCCTTTGAGGACCCACAGCTTATCAGACCCTCTCAAGATCTCATCGTCCTCAAATTTTGAAGCTGCCCTGCCTCCTGAGTTCAGCTAGCTGCTCCTGAGACCTTGGTAGAGGCTGAAACTATGCTCCTGTCTGGAGTTTGGATGCTTTCTCTGGTCATAGTCTTCGCAAGGCTGCTATCTTGGCCCATTTCTGGCCTATCCTACAATTGACTTCCAGAGAGGTTCTCAGTAAACCCTTGCCCTGCAGGCCTTGCAGCTAGGCATGGGGTGCATGAAGTATAATCTGGTCTCTCCCAAGCCAGCAGAGACCCCTATTGCTCATTATATGAGGAGAATATGACTTTTTTTTTTTTTTTTTTTTCAAACCCCAAGCAGTGCTTTCCCAGCTGCGGGGCCCCCAGGTGCCCTGGAGATGAACCTGCTGCATTGACCCCTGGCTGCAATGCTGCAACTGTGCCTACTCTGGTCCACTCACTGCTACCCACTGACCCTGTAGTCAGGGTCACCCTGTCATGTGGGCTGAGAAGCTAATGGTTTAGATGTTCTTCCCAGGGCCTTGTCCAGTTCTTGCCCCAAACTCTCCAGGGGTGGCTGGCCACCCACATTGTTACTGCCAGGGCACATCAGGATGCCCCATGAAGAAAAGACCACCCTTGCCTTTTTTTTTTTTTTTTTTTTTGGGATAATTCAGGGTGGTGGTTGACATTTTTAGCTTGTTTAATTTTTCAAATGTTTCTAGTCTGTGGCTTAGGTTCGTTTCACTGACTCCACCCAGCTATGATTTGAGTGGCCTTGGTTAAGGGACTCACCATGGCTTTGTGGAACTCTCCAAAAGCACAAATTACAAAGTTCCAGATTATTCACAGTTGTCCAGGAGTGGTGTTAACATGATTATTCAGAATCAGGGCATCGCAGTCCTGAAGCAGATGTGGCTACTTCAGCTTCCAAGGGGAGCCCATGATTTCGTTATCCTCCTAAGGTTAACCTCACAGCACCCTCAACTCTTACTCCAACACCCCTTTCCTAGGGAACAAGGCATGTGAGTGTATGTGGGGTGGACAGGGGACTAGAACTCTGGAGAACTAGATTCCTTAAGATTTAAAGTGGTTGCAGAAAGTGAGTATGGTGTGAACCTAGTATAACAGGCTTAGAGAGGGAGCTGGAAGGACATGTTCCTGGTTGTTAATTAGAAGTGGTTATCTCTGGCAAGGAGTGCACACAGCCTTCAGTTCTCCATTTGCTTTTCATCATATTTGATTTTCTATCATGAACACATATTGTCTTTCTTTTTTTTTTTTTTATTAGGATTTGGGTGAAGATTTACAGAGTAAATT
>NW_006921654.1:4749816-4751134 GCF_000298275.1 Orycteropus afer afer
AAAAGGGAATTCTAAACAAATCCTATCATTGGATAGTTAGGTAATTCTGACTTTCTATGAGTATAATCAATGCGAAGCAGGAACAATTGGCTGAAAATGAGTTAAAAATTATAAAACACAAAAAAATTAGACCTAATTCCTAAATTCTGGAAAACTGACAAAAACAACTGCTGGGAAATACTATGAGGGTTATAAAACTGTTGCAGGTTTCAGCAGTGTGGTACCTATTCAGAAAACCAGCCACTGGGCATAATTGTTTCTACCCCAGACTTTTTTTCAGCCAGGACATCAGCCTTCCCCAAATACCACTTCTTAGAAACATATAAACTCTTCTCCTTGAGGACCTGCAGCACTAGTCACCAGCATGGTGGGAGAGAGGAAGGGGAAGGAGTGGGAAGTGAAGACAAGAATCTCATCCTTTTGTCACTTCTGAGGTTGTGAAGTGGACATGACACAGAATGTAGGCTGGCAAGGTCAGGTGCCCATAAAAGGCACTTGAACCTGGTCAGTCACTCAGAAGCAAGGTGTTGTGCAGGTTGCTATTTAAATGTTAAGAACATCAACTCAAGTAATTTGAATGGCTTTTTTACTTAGTATCTTTTAAGTACATCATGTTTTTTCCTTTTAAAAAGAAAACTAGAAAAGCCTTTTTTGTCTGCTGACCACAGCTGTTCCCAGACCTGCTGTAGTCTAACACTTTCAGCGGTCTAAAGCCCCATGTCCAGTTGTACCTTCTTTGCTGACCCCAGCCTAGAATAATCTGGCCTTCCAATCTCTCTGTGGTACTCTGGGCTGTCAAGCTTTGCTGGGACAAAAGAAAATTAGCACCACCACAGAGTTATGATTTCCAGCTCAGCCAGCCCCTCGGTGCTCCTTTTATTCTGGCCAGACGTTAATTCCATTCCCCATGGTAGCTGTTTCCTGCTTGTTCAGTTCTACTCAAATTGTCTACCCCACTGCTGTCTGTGTCTCCACCAACCTTAACCCAGCTACCCTGGGAGATTCTCAGCCCCTCTTTTCCTTACTTCCAACCAATCCACTTGATCTTTCCAAGACTAACCTTCCTGGGCTCTCCCTCCCACCCTTTCTTGCCTCTTCAAGGATCCAGTTCAATAAATCACCCTATTTCTCTAATTCCCTAATTTTCCTCCTGTGTCTGGTTCATTTCCTTCACCTTACAAGCATAATTCTTTCCTCATTCTGGAAAACCTACTGTAACCCTCTCTCTCCTTGAAACTCCTACCCTGCACATTACAAACAACTTCTTGAAAGTCACCCATATTTTGTGCCTCCTTTTCCTCAACCCATTTTTTTTTTT
>NW_006921654.1:4752084-4764372 GCF_000298275.1 Orycteropus afer afer
CCTATCTATCTGTCCATATACCCATGTTTGCTTTCACTGACAACTCAGTACTGTATATGCAAAAGGGCTCATATTTGTTGTCTGTACTGCCCATGTACCTCTCTGTCTTTTTTATCTTCAGTGCTGCCATATTGGTCACTCACATTTCCTCAACCCATTTTTGTGCTCTACCAAGTCTGGATTCCACTTCATCATCTACTGAGACTGCCATTGCTAAGATCACCAGTGACTTCTTCATTGTCAAATGTTAAATGACTTCAGTCTTCGCTTACTTCTGTGATATTTGACCATTGCTTTAACTTCTCTTAAAACTCTTTTTTGAGCCTGGTGTTGGTACAATGACAGACACATAGACCAGTGGAATGGAACTGAGAACCCAGAAATAGATCCATTTGGTGAGCTGATCTTTGACAAAGGACCGAAATACATTAAATGGCGAAGAGATAGTCTCTTTAACAAATGGTGCTGGCAAAACTGGATATCCATTTGCATAAAAATGAAACAAGAGCCATACCTCATACCATATACAAAAACTAACTCCAGATGGATCAAAGACTTAAATGTGGAACCTAAAACTATAAATTTCATCAAAGAAAAAAATAGGTGCAAACTTAGGGGCCCAATTTATGGCATAAATGGACTATCAAGCATAACCCAAAATACACAAACAGCAAAAGATAAACTAGATCATTGGGACCTTCTGAAAATTCTTATGTACATCAAAAGACTTCTCCAAAAGAGAACCTACAGAATGGGAAAAAATATTCAGCAATAACATATCTGACAAAGGACTTATCTCTAAAATTTACAGAAAACTCCAGCACCTGAACATTAAAAGACAAACAATCCAATTAAGAAAGGGGCAGAAGACATGAATAGACACTTCACCAAAGAAGATATTCAGGCAGCCAACAAACACATGAAGAAATGTTAATGATCATTAGCCATTAGAGAGATGCAAATATCAAAACAACGAGATACCATCTCACCCCAACATTAACAGCAAAGTTCAACAAGACAGAGAATGACAAATGCTAGTGAGGATGTGGTGAGATTGGGACTTTCATACATTGCTGGTGGGACTGTAATGATGCAACCACTGTGGAAATAAGTATGATGATTCCTTAAAAAGTTGGAAATAGAAATATTTGATCCAGCAATCCCATTACTAGGTATATATCTTAAAGAAATGAAAACCAGGACACAAATAGGTATATGTACACCCAAGGGGATACTGTGTGGTTTAAAATCAGGAAAGGAGTGTATCAGGGTTGTATCCTTTCACCATACTTACTCATTCTGTATGCTGAGCAAATAATCCAAGAAGCTGGACTATATGAAGAAGAACGTGGCATCAGGGTTGGAAGAAGACTCATTAACATCCTGCATTATGATACAACTTTGCTTGCTGAAAGTGAAGATTACTTGAATCACTTACTGATGAAGATTGAAGAATACAGCCTGTAGTATGCATTACATCTCAACATAAAGAAAATGAAAATCCTCATAATTGGACTGATAATCAGCATCACAATAAATGGAGAAAAGATTGAAGTTATCAGGGATTTCATATTACTTGGTTCTACAGTCAACACCAATGGAAGCAGCAGTCAAGAAATCAGATGACATCTTGTACTGGGCAAATCTGCTGTGAAGACCTCTTTAAAGTGCTGAAGGGCAAAGACGTCTCTTTGAAGACTAAGGTGCCTGATATGCCTGTGAAAGCTGGGCAGTGAATAAGGAAGACTAAAGAAGAGTTGATGCTTTTGAATTGTGGGGTAGTCAAAGAATACTGAAAGTACCATGGACTGCCAGAAGAACTAACAAATCTGTCGTAGAAGAAGTGCAGCTGGAATGCTCCTTGGAAGCAAGGGACCATTACCTGGAGAGGGATATCATTCTTGGTAAAGTGGAGGCTCAGCGAAAAAGGGGAAGGCCCTCAACAAGATGGATTAACACAGTGGCTGCAATCATGGACTCAGGTATAACGAGGATCATGAGGCTGGCGCAGGACTGGGCAGTGTTTTGTTCTGTTGTACATAGGGTTGGTATAACTCAGAGCCAACTTGATGGCATCTAACAACAACATGTTCATTACAGCACTCTTCACCATAGCAATGTGATGGGAATTACCTAAGTGCCCATCGTTGGAGGAATGGATAACCAAACTGTGGTACATACACACAATGGAATATTAAACAGACAAAACAATAAAATAAAATTTAAAAATTCTGACTCATAGTGACCCCCATTGGATTTCCAAGACAGTAAATCTTTATGGAAGTAGATTGTCCCATCTTCCTTCCATGGAGTGGCTGGTTGGTTTGAACAGCCAACCCTCTGGTTAGCAGTCAAATGCTTTAGGTACTACGCCACCAGAGCTCCTTAATGGAATACTGCACAACCCTAAAGAATAATGTAGAATCTGCGAAACACTGCATAATGTGGATGAACTTGGAGGACATTATGCTGAGTGAAATAAGTCAATCACAGAAGGACAAATATTTTATTAGTCCACTATTGTGAAAAGTCAAGGAAAAGTTTACACATGGAAGGATGCTTTCTTTGTTGGTTACCAGGGATGGGAGGGGAGGGGAGGGGAGGAAAAATTCCTAAATAGGTTGGTTTGACCTCCCTTTGACAAATCCTTAAATGCTGGTGGAGCCCGAATTTTGCCCTTGACCTAGCAGTGCAGTGAATTACTTAACATGGCTCTTCTATCCATAGTCCTCTATTTTGTGATGTATTGTAAATGCTAGCTCTGTGCCTGTGGTTATGGTCCCGTTTTGGAGTGAGTTGTTCGTTGTGTTAATGAGACAGGATTAGGTGGGATATATCTTGAGTCACTGCCTTACTAGAAGGTGTGATTCATGTTACCACCCTTGGTTTCCTTGAGGGTATGGCTGCATCCTATATATATGCATGCTCTGGCCAAGTTCTCTGCCCTGCTCTGGATTCTGCATGTGGTTGGACATTGTCTGACCTCCAGTTCCTGGGACTTGAGCTAGCAGCTTATGGTCCAAGCTGATTCATGAGCTTCCACAGCCTTGTGAGACAGTAGCCTGTCTTCTGACCTGCCAATTTTGTCACCAGGCCCTGCAACCATGTGAGTGAGAAGAATCCTCTAGACTGATGCCTAGACAATGGATTTGGGACTTGCCAGCATCCACAACTGTGTGAGCCATTTTCTAGGTGGTTCATGAGTTCTGTAAGATGTTACAGTGAATTGCAGAACCCTAAGATTCCTGTCAACTAATTCTTTTTGGTACAGTGGGTCTGTGTATTGCTTCCATCTTCTTTTGATGCTTCCTGCATCATTCAATATTTTGCCCATAGGATCCTTCAATTTTGCAACTTGAGGCTTGAATTTTTTTCTTCAGTTCTTAAAGCATGAGAAATGCTGAGCATGTTCTTCCCTTTTGGTTTTCTAATTCAAGATCTTTGCACACTTCATTATAATACTTTACTATAATTAAAAGTATTGTATCTTTTATTACCCCCTTCTTCTTGCCCCTTCCCCCCCATTCTCTGTACATACTATTTGACACATCGATACAGTTGTCCGATTAGTAGTTAATCCAAAGAGAGAGGAATGTAGGCATTCTCCTCCCAAGACATGAACAGGGACATGCCTGGGTGCTATCTAACCCTGTGGACAAGAGCCTAACTTCTAACCTAGGCTGCTCCTGATGTGTGCTTTTTTACTCATCCCTGTCCTGTTTATTCTGTATGTCATAAATGCCTGTTGATCACACCATTAGATGTGTCTGATCTGTTCTCTGCTCCAAACGGTCTTTCACTAAGAACTTGTGAATATAATGACATTGCACTTTCACATTGCCCTCCCCTAGAACACCATCCCCTTCCTTGCTCCAGGACTCAGCCTCCTTGGGAGATGCTGAGATGTGGCTCATAAAGACTGTGTGCCCACTGAGCTGCTCTGTGTTACATTGCAGGATCTTCCATGTTGACATGGGTAGCTCTGATTCATTCATCTTCATTGCTCTGTGCTCAGTATCCCATTATGTAACTGAACCACAATGTCCATTCTCCTTCTGATGAACATGGAGATTTTCCCATTTTCAAATACTTCTCACAATGCTGCTATAATACTTTCATACTGGTCTCTTTGTGCGCACAGGCAAAAATTTCTCTAGGGCATATATGCATCTTAAACTTTACTACTTAATGCCAAGTTGCTTCCTGAAGATTGTACCAATATGTCCTCCCATCAGCTATGCATAACAGTCCCTGACCTTTTAAACATTTTAAAAGACTTGCCTCAATCCAGCTATCCACTTTGTTTTCTTTGTTCCCTGGCTGCTATGTGCTGCTGGGACACCTTACATGACTGTGTGGACAGCACTACCCCAGTGTCTGGTTTTCAGCCTTTCCTGGACCTTCAGTGCTGTTGGCAGTCCTGCTTGAGCCTTTCCAGGAAATGTCTCTATGCTCCACAGTGTGACTATTTCCAACTTTCCCAGGATTGGAACTTTGTCTGAGGAATGCCTGTTTCTAAGGCCAACTACATAATTTGTGGTTGTTGTTATTGTTATGTGCCATCGAGTTGGACCCGACTCATAGCGACCCCTCCTTGGGTTTCCGAGGCAGTATCACTATGGATGTAGATTGCCCCATCTTCCTTCCGAGGAGTGGCTGGTGGGTTTGAACTGCCAGCCTTCTGGTTTAGCAGTCAGGTGCCTTAGGCACTACGCTACCAGAGCTCCTTTCATAATTTGTGGAGCACAATGCAAAATGAAAATGAGGAGCTTTTTGTTCAAAAAGGAACTCTAGTGGTATAGTACCTAAGGCATTTGACTGCTAAACAGAAGGTTGGCGGTTCAAACCCACCAGCTACTCCAAGGAAGGAAGACAGGGTAATCTACTTGGGTAAAGATTTACTGCCTCAGAAATACAGTGGGGGTTGTTGTGAGTCAGAATTGACTCGATGGCAGTGTTTTTTTGTTTTTTTTGGTTCCTAAAGCAGGAGAAAGCTTCTTCCTTTCTTCTATAGTTTCTCTCTTGACTTGTCATGGTGTTTTTTTAATTTGCTATTGTTACGGATTGACTTGTATCCCCCTAAAATATGTGATGTAAATCCTAACCTTTACACCTGTGGTTATAATCACATTTGGGAATAGGTGATCTTTGTTATGTTAACGAGGTAGGATTAGTGTACGGTATGACTTGAATCAGTCCCTTTGAGATACAAAAGAGATTAAACAAGCAAACAGAGATGGGGAAGATAGATGCCAAGGCCCATGGAGATTTCCAAGGAACCAGGAAACAGCAGTTGAAGAGTTGGGGACCTTTCCCCTAAAGCCAACAGAGAGAGAGAAATCCTTCCCATAGAGCTGGCACCCTGAATTCGAACTGCTAGCGTCCTGTGTAACCACAAGACAGCAACCACAGAGCATTAAATCCTGAGTGGATGGCCTTGCGCCACTGCACAGCTCATGTGCCCACAAAATCAGCCCTGCCTACTGTGCCCCTCAGGCCCACGTGCCCAAGATCCCCTTCACTGGCGTGACCTACTCATCATGGATTAGTGGAAAGACCCAGAGTCGGGGTGCTAGGGTTTCTTGGCACAGGTGTCATGGTTTCCTCACCTCCTTATTACAGGTGGGAAAAGTCCCAAAATTACTGTGTTTGGGTCTTTTTGGAGCTTGCACTCCTTTCCCCCTCCGTGGCTTCAGCCACTTAACCTGATTTTCCTCTTTGTTTCTTATCATATAACAGCACTGTTGTTCACTGAAGTTACAGTTGCTAAGATTTCAGGTACTAAATTAATATTTAAAACTACTCAATGGAAAGGTACAGAAATTCCCATTAGAGATTAAGCCAAGCAAAGCTCTATTTGGTTAACCCAATGTGTGGCTCCTTGTTTATTGTAGTGAAATAGAAACTCAATGTGATAATCACCAGTAAAATAAGGGAATCTTGGATAACAAGGTTGTATGCACTGTGTGGATATACCGCCACCCATTGCCATCAAGTTGATTCTGAGTAAAACCGCACCATAAGATTTCAAAGGCTGTAAACCTTTTATGAAAACAGACTCCCACATCTTTCTCCCACAGAGTGGCTATTGAGTTTGAACTGCTGATCTTTCAGTTAACAGCCAAGTGCTTTAACCATGGCACCATCCAGGCTTCTTGTGGATATACCATTATACTCATTAGTAAGGCATGATAAGAAATAGTCACAATGTCAAAGCTAGTTTTGAAATATTTCTCAACAAATTTGTTTAAAGAATTGTAAGGGTATTTTATCAGCAAATTTTATTCAGCACAGAAAATTTCATATTCTCTTCAGTCTCAGTTAGAAGGCATTCTTAAAGTGAACTCAAATGGGATTTGAGTCAGAATGAAAAATTTGAAAAGAATTCCAGGAAGTCCTAAGATTGAGTAGCTGAAGACTTTGTAGGAGAAATCATATTTGTGTGTGTGTGTGAATATTTTTGCTACTTTAAAATAAATATTTACCCCAAAAGAATCATTTCTAAAACTAAATATGGATTCAGGTTTGTTTGTTTTTCTGTTTTTCTCTCTTTTTTTGAGTTGTTTGGGCTAACATAGTTTTTTTTTTTTTCTTTTTTTTTTTTTTTTTTTTTCTTTTCACTCTTCCTATCTACTGAAACTTTCCAAAATACCTAGTGGGTTCTGTGAAGCTAATAGAGTTTGGAGTTTGCTAGGAAAAAATGATAGATTGTAAAGGAAGCAACATGAAACACCCACGTTTTTGTTTATTCACAGTGTAATCATACATTTTTGCAGTCAGTCATTAACCATTTTGCCCAGCAGCCTGGGCGGGGGGTGTGTGGTCAGACTCCTAATTTGTCTTTGATAAACTGAGAGCAACAAGAGCCGGTGCCAGTCTCACCCACTGGGTTAGGTTGGAAGCAAGCAGGGAAGTTACATTTATGGGGAGTGTGTTCTGTGACACTTGTTTGATACACATTCTTCTTTAATCTTCATAACTGTGCCACTGACAGGTGTGGAAACTGAGGCGCAGAGCAGGCACAGAGTGGAGAGGCCGCAGAGCCTGTCCAGCTCAGGCACTTTGTCCCTCTCAGGAACAAAGGAGGCTGCTACTGCTGGGCCCTGTGGTCTGGGGAGGAAGCTGAGGGCTCACCAAGGACATGCCATGCCTCTGGTCTGTTCTTTCTCTCTTCTCTTTTCCACTGCCCTTGGTCACGCAGGGCCACGTGGAGAGAATCTCTGCTTTCAGAGGAAGACCTCAGTGCTCTGTGCTGGCTGGGCCCTCCACGAATCCACACAGGTTTAGGCGAAGTTCAGTTTCTCTGACCAGGGGAAGATGAGTGGCCAAGGCCAAGGTCGTTTTCCCAGAGTTCAGTCCTGGGGGAGGGAGTCATGCCTGACACAGCAAATGGTGGCACAGCTTGGCTGTCGATGATGGTAGCCAACACTCTGGAACTGGTGGGTGGTGTCATCTCAGCGTTGCCCTCATTTATTAGGAGCCTTGGAGCCACATTCTCCTTGGAAGTTTGATTATGTGTTTCTAAAACCTAATTAACTCTTTGATGTTTGTGATCTTGAATTGTTGTTATATGTCTCCAATATCACCCCAACTTTCTCCAGACTTCAGGTGATAAATAGGTGGGAGCAGTTAACTTAAAGTTCCTCAGGGCAAGATTTACTATCTTTGTGGCCTGCGGGAACTTAAGAAAATTTTCTGAAGTGTCATACTCAAAGACTGGCATGTCTTGGGGAGAATCTGACTTGGGCTGCAAAGTGAGCTTTCTTTCTCTTGAGTGCATCCAGGAGGCTGCCCCCGTCCCATAGGACAAAGCTGTCTTGGTCACTGTGGCTCTTCCTCCTGCCAGCCTCTCTCACCTTTCTTGCCCGGATCACTCTCTGAGATCCTGCAGGGCAGGAATACAGTGAGTTCAGATGAAAAAGATACCAAATTTGATGGCTTTCCCCAGCCGCTTACTGGCCTTGCGCCCAGCTTACCAGCTCTGAACACCTCCCAGCTCAGGAGGTTCCTCAGCCTCAGCCTTGACTGCCCCCATAATCCTGCCTTATGAATCTTGAGTTGAACCTGTTGCAGCTCACATGTACCCTGTAGTCCTCAGCCCCCTCACCACCTAGCTCCTGAGTGGCCCTGATTTCTTGCCAAAGTACCAACCCCTGACTCCCTGCACTTTGCTCTCTTCCCCTAGGACCATACCCTCCTCGATCCTGTAAGGATCATCCCTCTTTAAGTGGGGTCAGGAAAGAGCCCACTGACCTGATACTTTGGCAGGTGGGTGTAGAGTGGGGCCAGAGTTGAATCACATAGGACCCAAAATAGGCAGAGGATGGGGAGGGGCAGCTAGACATGGGACACCCAGGAATTAAGCCAAGGAAGTCCAACTCTGATGTTGAGACCATAAGGAGTGCATAGACTGAACACCGGTGACACAGCTGAGAAGGCCAAAGCCTGATGGAAGTGGTGAGTAGAAGCAAAGACTGGAGACCAGCTGCAGCAGCTGAGGATCTCTGGTGCATCTCAGCTCAGGACGTGTGGAAGTTGCAGTCATGGTTCCACTACCTGACTCCAGTCTGCCATTCGGGTTGTGGTGCACAGCATTATCCTGACCTTTACTATCATCTCCTTGCCAACCTAGCTGCTCCTCTTCTACCCTCAGGCTCACCTTCTGAACCTCTTCAAAACCAGAAAACCAAACTCACTGCCATCGAGTCAGTTTGACTCATAGCGACCCCTTCTTGGGTTTCCAAGGTGTTATCTTTGGAAGTAGATTGCCCAATCTTCCTTTTGAGGAATGGCTGGTGGGTTTGAACTGCCAGCCTTCTGGTTAGCTGTCATATGCCTTAGGCACTATGCCTCCAGACCTCTCCACTCACTTGCTATTTTCCCACAATCGTAGCCTCAGCTCCCAGCCCACACTGCTGGCCCTGTGGGACTGAGCTCGTGTGAAGCTGCCTTGCTAAGATGGAGGGCAGGGCTTTGAGCCTTCAGGAGAGGCCCTAGCATGGGCCTCCTGGTGACTGGCCAGGAGATTCACACTCACTCATCCTGGCTGAGATTCACACACATCCCCATTCAGTCCTGGATGAAATCTTGGCTGCTTTGACCCTGTCTCTGGCTTTGCTTTGCCCTGTCCTGTGTCCTCTCTCCCTCTGCTTAAGGCTGGAGTCCTGGAGTTCTACCTGGGATGCTTTTGGCACCCAACCTGGCCTGCTCTGTTCTTGCTTCATGATCTATTAGGTCTGATATCACAGGGGTGAGGTTGTGAGAACTGGAAAGCAGGGTCCTGGTCCATCTTGTTTACCACTGAATCCACAGTGCCAGCATATAATGTTGTTAGGTGCCATTGAGTTGGCTCTGACTCATAGTGACCCTGTTTACAATAGAATGAAGCCCTGCCCAGTCATGCACCATTCCCACAATCCTTGTTGTATTTGAGCCCGTCATAGTAGCCACTGTGTCAATCCATCTTGTTGAGGGTCTTCCCTTCTTTCACTGCCCTCTACTTTACCAAGCATGATATCTTTCTCCAGGGATTGATCCTTTCTGACACATGACCAAAGTAGGTGAGACAAAATCTGGCCATTCTCACTTCCTAAGAGCATTCTGGCTGCACTTCTTCCAGGACAGATTTGTTCTGGCAGTCCATATTTTCAGTATTCTTTACTCACACCACAATTCAAAGGCATCAACTCTTCTTCTGTCTTCTGTATTCATTGTCCAGCCCAGTAAATGTTTGAACAGGGACCTGAGCTCCAGTAGGGAGCCAAGTGGTCTCAGGGTCATGGCCTTGATGCTCCCTCTCTCTCTCATTCTGCTGCTTAGGCGTACATCTCTGTGGGGTGCATGATACAATAAACACCAGGTCTGTCTCAGGGCTCTGAGACTAGGTCTTATTTCTCAGAACTCTGTATCCTTCAGCTCACTCCACAGTTGGCTTTAGTGCCCTTCTCATTCACACTTTAGTTTCTCCATACGCCAGTGGGGATAAGAACTTTCCTGGGAAGACTGTGTTCTGTTAAAATATAAGTGCTTTGGGGAAGTGTATGCTGTGCTGTGTCAACATGCCAAACTCTGTGCTACTCAGTTCTGCCTTTCTCACTGGGGAAACCATCCTGGGTTTCACGTAAATGTCCTCAGGAGGGTTTGTTGCATTACCTAGCCAGGCAGTGAGTTGTCACCTGGTGTATCCTGAGTGAGAGGTCTAGAAAGAAGACCCTTCCTACCATTTGGAGGTCAGGAGTGCCTAGAATGGGAGCACTCCCAGACTTTGAGTGTACAGAGACACTAGGCTGACAGGAGAACATTGATATTGGCCAGAGCTGGAGAACAAAGCAAGTCTATGGCACCAGTGGAGGTCAGCAAGCATCACACTGGGCTAGAGAGGAAGGTCAGATGGTTTTCCATGAACCTCCACTGTTGAGTGGCCTTTCAATGTCAAGATGAATGGAGTCATGAGAAGGCCCCAGAGGAGAGGGACGGCTCTCAGTAGAAAAGTTACCTTTTTACCACCCAGGCACATTGAAAACCACCTGTAGGCTGTTTCTGCAAACCAGATTATTTGCTGGTAAGAGTGTGTATGGTGTAAGGAACATTCCAGGATGTCTGTCAATGAAGTGACTAATTCATTTGCATGTAAGTAGTAACCCCAACATGTATATCAATTTTGGAGTTGGATTTTTGAATCAAGCTCTCCTTTCATAAGACTAATGCTATCAAGGAAACTGTGCAGGGGGTGAGGGCAGATGGTAGATGTTGTTAGGACTGCACCAGGATGAAAGATTTGCATTCTTAGCCTATATTTTACTTTGATTTCTGCAAATTTATGGGAACCACTGCCACTAGGAAGGGCTTAAATGCAGCATGAATTAACTCCTTCATGTACAGTCATATGTTAGGCTCTTGGAAAGGTAAGACTCTGTGACCATGCAGGATTACTGGCCTGGCTTCTGGGAGGGAGAGAGCTCCTGCTTCGATTTAGCAGGATCATCAGCCTGTAAGTGCTTCAGCCAGAATGACAGTCTAACAACAGGACCATAGAGACCTCAAATCAGGTCAGTGTGGTGAAGATTGTAATCTGGCTTCCACAGGCAATAAGGAGCACTTTGCACATAATTTTGGCTTCCTGGCTCCAGAATTGCATGGCTTACTGTGGATTATGTAAGGGCAGTCTTGTCTGACAGCCCTAACCTGAAGAGTGAGCCCTGGTGGTTCGGTTCTTTCAGGAACCAAGTGTGGCCCAGCATCTCACCTCTGCCTTATCCAGTTCCTCAGCAATGTTGGGAGTATAGCCAAAGTGAGTCAATTCACATTCCACAAACAAGGCAGGAATGACAGTGGTGAATCGTATTGCCTCACAGTTGGGTGGACTGCCCCAGGATCCTGGTGTGGTCACCTCTGGTTCCAGTGAAAGACCAGCCCAGGGGGACTGCTTCATCATTGTTGCCTTTTTTCCCTTTAACAGCAGGGACTTGACCCAGAAGGCACAGTCTCTGCCCTTGAGGAACTTGGAACAAGTTGGGGAGATGTGGCTGAATTGGTAAAGAACACTTGGATGGCAGAGGAGCCATAGATTCCATAGATAGACCCCATACCCACACACAACCAGGAGAGCTGAGGTATGAGTTGTGTCCACCAAGTGACCAAAGGCTGCTGCCTGTTGTCCTTCGAATAGTTTTACTCACTTTGCTCTTCTTCAAATAGCTTTACTGAAGTACGTACTGTACAGTAAATTATACATACCGAGTTGTAAGAGGGTTTTTTAAAAATACATATATATTTTTGAGATACATGTATTTAGGTGGATACATAGTTTGCAAATATTTTCTCCCGATCTGTGGTTTATCTTTCATTTTTGTAGCAATGTCTTTTGAAGCATAAAAATTTTAAATCTTGATCATTTTTATCAAGATTTAAAATTCAGTGCATTGATATTTTATCTTTTATACCTCATGCTTTTTGGATGTTCTGTTTAGGAAACCTTTGCCAAATCTAAGTCCACAAAGAGCTTCACCTATATTTTCTCTTAGTCATTTTATACTTTTAGTGCTTATATTTAGATCCATAATCTATTTCTAGTTCATTTTTGCATATGCTCTTTAGCTATTTTCTTTTAAGATTCCTGGCGCTTTGGGTCAGTACTCTGGCTTCTCCCTACCACACCTCCACATCTTCACAAAACCCCCACCTAGTCCTAGTCCCCGATGTCTCCTAAGCTCTTCAGCCTCTGACCTCCTGCCACACACTCAAGCGCTTGGTGGAGATGAGCCCCACTTCATCCTCTGATGCCCTGGC
>NW_006921654.1:4771552-4783617 GCF_000298275.1 Orycteropus afer afer
CTTCTGTGTCTGTGTTAATTGGTTTCCCTTTTCTTTGTTGAAGAGGGTCTGTGCAATCCTTCTGCCTAGTCCGCCATCTTGCCCCGCCTCCGGCTGATATCCTTTTGAGACCATTCTATTTTTGATGTCTCTTTCTCTCTGGAGGCCATGTGCTTTCCCATATATCCATCTCCAAGGAGCTCTGGTGGTGCAGTGCCTAAAGCATTTGACTGCTAACCAGAAGGTTGGTGGTTCAAACCCACCAACCTCTCCACAGAAGGAAGACTGGGCAATCTACCATAAAAATTTACAGCCTTGGAAACCCAATGGGGGTTACTTTTAGTATGAATCAACTCGGTGGCAGTGTTTTTTCTTTTTTAGTTTTTAAATCCATCTTCTGCAGAGCCAGAGGGTCTGGAACTCTCCTGTGGGAGAAATAAGCAGGCTCATAGAATTCTAAAAACCAGTCATGACATCAACAAGCCTGACGTTCTTGTTGACACTTGTGGAAACCAATGTGCGTGGAAGGTAGGCAGCCTTCCTGTGTGAAGGCAGGTGTGAAGAAACTGAAGTTTCACAAGATTAAGCTATCTGCCAAAGGTCACCCAGCTGGCATGTCATGGAGTGTCTTACCCTGGAGAGTGCCTTAACCTCTGGGCAACACTACCAGGCACGTAGCTATCACTGTCCTGGAAGGTTCTAGGCCAGCCTATAAATGCTACATGTGGAATTTGCCTGCCACCAAGACAAACTACAGACTCAACTCTTACAGTTTCAAAGAAAAGCCACCTCAGTGGATGAGGGGATTCAAAGGATATATTTAACGTCTCAGGTCCAAGTCCAGGGCCTAGATTTGGGAGAGGTTTGTTCTTCTCTTTTCAAATGGATTTAGGTCTTATTTTTCCTTCTGCCCTTTGGTGGTCTTGAAAGGACATGTTCTTGAAAGGACATGTTCAGACGTCAGCTGTCAGCACTGAGGCTGTGGGGAGAAGGAGGTAAGAGCTTCCTGATGTATCTTCCTTTATGCTGGACACATTAGGCCCTCCATGATACCTCACTGTTTCCATCAAGAGCCAAAGCTCTCAGTCTGACATCCAGCCCCTAATTTGTGAGCCCCCACCTCTTTTCTCTGACCCTTACATTTGGTCCTTGTCAACCCAGCCAGACTGTTCACTTTAGGGTCATCTACACCCTTTACCTGATGTATGCCCCTCTTCCTGCCCCTCAACATGGCATGCATGAGTATCCCTCCTCTCGTCCCCCAGAACAGTTTAGGTCCTGGTTTCTGTCAGCTGGACAGGACTGCTTCCTTCCCAGGCATTCTCAGGCCTGCCCACCTTCCCAGGTAGTAAGCGTGTCTCTGAGGCTTGATCTTGCAGAACCTCTTCCCAATGACCTGAAACCAGCGATGAAACTGAATTAATTAAACTGAATAGATTTCGCATGTGTTTTAGCTCCCCTCTAGACTGTAAGCTTCTCCCAGGCGGAGACATATCTTCCTAGTTCCATCATATCTCCTCAGCACCTGACAGTATCCACACAACACCAAATCTGTAAGGATTGCTGTGATTTGAGTTGCCCAGATCTGAGTCTTAACAGGAAAGTGGGAGGTTTGGAGAAGCTGCAGTTTATAGTTTTCCTATGAGTTCTGGAAAAGAAACAGGCACTGGTAGCACAGAGGTCCATTCTCTTGTCAGGGCTAGATGGTTGGGTTCGTAAAAGTGGGTGTTCATCTCTGAAAGTGGGTGAAAAAAGAGGCTCCAGGGAAACAAGGTCCTGAGCTCAGAATCAGCCCTTATGCCATCCAGGAGCACCCCACCTATTGGATGTCCCCATTACATCACACACAAGGAGGGCATGTGGCTGGGATAATTACACAGCACATGCACAGATGCCCCATGTGCCAAGCTCCAGTAGAACATGGCCCTGCCCTCCAAGCTGTGCTCCTCAGGGAAGAATATGCTTGTGTGATGCTTCTACTGTCTGCTTGAACTGGATTTAAAAGAATTCAGGAAACATTTGCTGAGTCCTAAAAGCCTGTCCTACAGCGTACTGGGGACTTCTGGAGGCTGAAGGACCAACCAAACATGACTCTTGTTCTCAGTAAACTTGCAGTCTAGCGGTAAAGATGGCACATGAGCACACTTGAACATGAGGCAAGTCTCTGACAATTACTAAAGGAAGAAGAACTTTCTTGAGGAAGAGATGTTTAAGATGAGAGCTTCCAGAAAGGCAGGAAATAAAGAAGGGAAATGAGGGATCTGGGGAGCAAAGGCAAGGAGTTAGGATCATGCAGGGCATGTTCAGGGGACAGAGAATAGCTAGCACTGCCTGAGTATAAGTGAATAATGAGAAGATGAAGCTGAGATGGGTGCTTGGAACCAGTCTATGAAAATCCTTGAAGCCAGGCAGTGTTTAAAATCAGACAAGCAGATCTGGGTTGGCTGCTTCATAGATTGAAGGTAGTTCAATCTCAGAGGCTTAGTTTCCTCATCTTGTAAAACTGTGAGAATGATAAAACTATCTCATGGGGTAGCTGTGAGAAGCAAATGGAGATATTTCTTGTCAAGTGCACTGTCTGTAAGTGCTCAATGAATGATTGCTGTTAATGTTATATATTCAGACTCTGTCAGGTGGGTTTTGATCCAAAGAGCAGCAACCCAATGGGTGAATGGATAAGCAAATTGTGGTACATACATAAAATGGCATACTATGCAATGATAAAGAGCAATGGTGAGTCTTTGAAACATAACATGGATGGACCTGGAAAGCATAATGCTAAGTGAAATAAGTTAAGCATATAAGGACAAATATCATATGATTCCATTTTTATAAAAAGACAAAAAAAAAACAAAAAACACCTCATTGCATTGAGTCAATTTCGATTCATAGTGACCCCTGTTGGGTTCCTGAGGCTGTAAATCTTTATGAAAGTAGATTTCCCATCTTCCTTCTGTGGAACAGCTGGTAGGTCTGAACCACCGACCTTCTGGTTAGCAGCCAAATGCCTTATCCACTACACCACCAGAGCTCCTTTATAAGAAGACAAGAATAGATAAATATAGAGAAAAACAGTGTTTATTGGTGGTTACCAGGGAAGTACCAAAAGTATGCTTAAACCATAAATGAAAAATCAAACTCACAGCGATCAAGTTGTTTCCGACTCAGCAACCCTCATTGGGCTGGTTTTCAAGGCTGTAGATCTTTACCAAAGTCCATTGCCCCATCTTCCTTCTGCAGAGCAGCTGGTTGGTTTTGAACCACTGATCTTCTGGTTAGCAGCCAAGTGCCTTATCTGCTATGCCACCAGAGCTCTTTGCTTTATACCATAGAGACTAGTTATTTTGGAGGGATGGGAAAAGTGGTACCAAATGTGGATGTAGTGAGCGCAGCATAACCAAAGTAAAAACTGCTTGAGTACATATGGATGGATGTAGGCAAATTGGTATATGAGTAGGTACAGATGTATACATATGGAAGAACAGAAGTGTCTATAGGTAAATGTAAACAGAAATATGTGGGAGTAGGCATATATATTTATTGAAGACACAAATACAGATACTCTAGATATAACCAAACACCTTCTAACATTGGTGTTCTGGATTTAAAGGCTTAGGACCACAGTTTCATGGGAAAACTCAGTCAGTTGGCATAACATATTGTTATTATGTGCTGTCGAGTTGGATCTGACTCATAACAACTCTATGCACAACAGAATGAAACATTGCCCAGTCCTATGCTGTCGTCACAGTCACTGCTATGCTTCACTCCATTATTGCAGCCACTGTGTCAATCTATCTCATTGAGGGTCTTCCTTTTCTTTGCTGACCCTCTGCTTTACTAAGCGTGATATCCTTCTCCAGGGACTTGTCCCTCCTAATAACATGACCAAAACGCAAGAGACAAAATCTGGCCATTCTTGCTTCTACAGAGCAGTCCAGCTGTACTTCTTCCAAGACATGTTTGTTCATTCTTCTGGCAGTCCATGTTATATTCGATATTCTTGGCTAATACCATAATTCCAATGCATCAAGTCTTTGGTCTTCTTTATTCATTGCCCTGCTGTCACATGCATATGAGGCAGTTGAAAATTCTATGGCTTGGGTCAGGTACACCTTAGTCTTCAAAGTGACATTTTTGCTCTTTAACACTTTAAAGAGGTCTCTTGCAGGAGATTTACCCCATGCAATACATTATTTGATTGGCATAACATAGTTTACAGAAACCATGATTTGCATCCTAATGAAGTTAGTAGTGTCTGAGGCCTTAAAATCTTGTGACTGGCCATCTAAGATACAACTACAGGTCTCTGTTCACCAGGAACAAAACAGTAAAGAGATAACCAAAAGTTCAGAAAAGAAACAAGTCTACGTGAGCCACAACCTCACCTACCTTGAGACAGGAAGAACAACAAGATGGCCCCTGGCTACCACCACTGACCGTTCTGACTAGAGTCACAGTAGTTGGTCCCAGATAGAATGGGAGAAAATAATGGAGCAGAAATCAAATTCTTCCTGGGGGAAAAAAAAAAGCCAGACAAACTGGATGGTAGATAATAGAGGACTCTCTGAGACTGTTGCCCTGAGAAACTCTTTAACAAGAACCAAGCCTATCCCCCTGAGATGGTCTTTTAGGGAAATAGCAGAGTGGCACTTGAAATGAAGGGTATTACCTGTAAGATCAGTGCCCTACTTAAAAGCAATCAGTATGAGACCGAAAGGTCAATAATTACTCAAAAGCAAAGATGAGAAGATAAGGAGGCAGGGAAACTGAAGTACAGACAAGGGAACAAAGTGAACACAGTTAAAGAGAATGTTGACACATTGTGATAAATGTAACTAACATCACTGAACAATTTGTGTGGAAATTTTCAAATGGGAACCCAACTTGCTGTGTAAATTTTCACCAAAAACTCAATAAAATATTATTTTTTAAAATTAACAAAGAGCAACAACACCTTAAAGGAGAAATTAGAGGAGGTAGGTGTCATCAGGAAGAACAAGTGAGAGGCTGTTGTAAATGTCCAGGTGACAGATTAAAAGTTTTGAACCTGGGCACTTGTAGAACTGGAGTAAAGGGGAGGCACTGGAGTCAGTAATGCTAACAGGTGTCAAGCAGCTTGAGTGTCTGTGGCAGAGGTGGAGATACCTAGAGAAGGCCACACATGGATCTCAACCCATCCCCAAGGATAGATCCCTGCCATGTGCAGATCTCTCATCTCAAGGAGGCCGGCATTGACGGGTCACAGGAGAGGATGTGATGGAAGCCTGGTGGTGCTCAGGAGCACTCAGTAGACAAGAACTGCTGGAGGCTGTGTCAGGAGGCAGTCAGGGTATGCCGGTAGTAGGGGCTGCTTTCCAAAGCCACATGGAACAGGGAATGAGGCCCAGCTCCATCACACACATCCTGTGTGATCTGGAGTCCACTGTCTTGCTTTGTGCTTTTGACCTTTCTCATCTTATTTAATTTTCTTTTGGATTATTTTTATTATTACCTTTTTTTCTCCTCCACTAATTTGAACTAATATGCTCTGGTGCTTTTTCTTTTGTCTGTTTTGAGTGGTTGCCCTAGCAATTACAACATGCATACTTATCAAGGACTAAAGTTAGTCAATACTTGTACCTTCCTCTTTGGTAATGCAAGAACATAGCACATTTTAACTCCATTTACCCTGCTCCTGACTTTGTTATTGTTGTGACTTTAATTCTTGTTTTTTTTTTTTTGTCACCTCACAAGGCTTTATAATTATTGTTATATTGTACAAGCAATGTTTGTTTAACTTTATTCATATATTTACCACTTTCTTTGCTTTTCATGCCCTCTTGCATCTCAGTTTGCCATCTGGGATCATTTTCTTTCTGCCTAATGTTCATCTTTCAGAATCTTCTTTAATGAGATTTCCCTGGTAACACATCCTCTCATTTACTGTTTGTCTGAAAATGTGTTTGTTTTGTGCTCAAAACAATATGATATTTTTACTAGATAAATAATTCTGGGTTGTTATTTATTTATTTATCTTTTTCTGCCTTCTATTGTTGCCATTAATAAGTCAGCTGTTACTCTAAGGTACTGACTTTTTTCTCTGCTACTTTAAAGAGTCTCGCTCTTTATGTGTATGTTCTTTGCAATATACTATATGTGAAGTATGTATTTCTTTCTTTTCATTCCTGCTTGAAATTCCTTGTGTAGTGCAATGGATTGCTTTTATATGGCTTTTCTCACCATGGTCTTGTAACTCCCACCAAGTGACTGAGTGGGAGTATGCAGATAAAGTGCTTGTGGCCTACCAAGAGGATTGGACAACTTATTAATTACGCAAATAAGGTGCTTGGCACCCTTGTGAGGGTGGGACCATTCACATAAGGTATATGGAACTTTAACAAGGGGGTTGGTCAGTTTTGCTGTCCTACTAGGATTAAAATGAGCTATTCCAGAAGACTATTAAAATGAGCTATTCCAGAAAGGGAGACTCACTATAATCAAGAAAGAAGAGCCAAGAGTGGAGCATGTCTTTTGGATCCTGGGTCCCTGGGCTAAGAAGAGCCTCCTAGACCCAGGAGACAAGAGAGAGGAAGAAGACAGTGAGAGATAGCGGTGCAGTAGTAGCAAGAGCAATAGTAGCATGAGACAGTGGAAACCAGGAGACTAGAGTGAGATGGCTGCGGTGAGGCTTGCTGGCCCACAGAACTAAGAGCTGCAACACCAGGAGGGCCTGATAGCAGCAAGGCCCCAGCAGGGCTTAGAGGCAGAAGGCATCCAGTAGGACCTGGTGGCAGAGGGCAAGAAAAACTGTCCTGATTGAGGAAATGTGCCCTTAGTTATTCCTGTTACTTCCAAGTTGATTCCAACCCTGAGTTGTACCCTGGTCTTCCCTAATAAACCTCACAATAGTGAGTATTGTCTGTGAGTTCTGTGTGGTGCAAAGAATTATCAAACCCAGCAGAGAAGTAGAGAATGGCGCAAGAGGGACGGTTGGTGTCAGAATTGGTTAAAAAAAAAAAAAAAGATTGGAAGGAGGAGGTGTATCTGGCCTCCCCCTCATAGGAATCAGCCTGGGGCTGTAGATCTTGATTCTTCTCCCCTGTTGTGAAGTTAGAGGAGGTTACATGTCCCTGCCACACCATTTTTCCATCATGGGATTCTTAATATCTGTGAATTGGTGTCTCATCAATTCTAGAAAATTCCCTGCTAGTATTCTCTTCAAGTATTGCCTCTTTCCATTCTCTTTCTTTTCCTTCTAGAATGCTCCTACTACAGGCTACTCTCTCTTCCATGTCTCTTACCCTTTCTTCCATATTTTCTGTCTTTTGGTCTCTCTCTCTCTCTACTATTTTTTATTGTTTTCTTCTAAGCCATCTGCCAGTTCATAAGTTAGCTTATGAACTGAGTCTATTCTTCCATTGCATTTTACATGTGCAGTTATGGTATTTTTCATTTCTGTAAGTTCTGTTTGGTTCTTTTCAGATATGTTAGCTCACTCTTTATAGTTTTCTATTCCATGCAGATATTTTTGTGCTTGTCTTTTATTCCACTAAGCATTCTAAGTATAGTTGTTGTGTCACCTGTATTTGGTAATTCCATCATCTGAAGTCGTTGCAGGTCTTGTCTGCTCTCCGTAGTTCCTCCTGGTTCTTGCTCATTGTTTCCTTGTGTGCTTGGTTATTTTTGATGTGTGTACTACCCAGTATCTTTGAAAACTTTTTTGTGAACATTTGTTGAGACCGAGGATGACGAGAGGATTTGTACATCTGTCTGTCATGAGGAGTTTGAACTAAATTTCTGACTTGAGGTTTTTGAACTAACTGATAATGATTTAGCCTGTAAATCTGTGTAAAGGCTAGCTTGTACTTACAACTTCTCAGGGACATTCTCCACCTCCTTTTCATTCTCCTGGATGTGCCCTTCTCGGCTGGGTGGGGCAGTCTCTTAAGCGGGCCTTGAGTTTTGGCATCTGTCCACATTGTCCCACAAGACCTTTAAGGCCATTAACACTGAGGTTCAGATTTACCAATATCAGCAAATATCCAGAGTCAAAAGGTTTCAGTGCTCCCTGATTCTCTGGATTCTCACCTCTTAGTAGATTTTGACCTTGTTAGTTAACTAGTTAGACTAGTCAAGTTTCATTTTTCATCCAGCATTTTTGGTTGTTTAAACCAAGTACATTCCCCAAAACAGAAGGTGGGAAATCCTTCCAGGCTATGTGTCTTAGTTCCCTAGTGCTGCCGCGGCGCAAATGCCACATGTGGGTGGCTTTAAAGAGTAACAACTTACTTTCTCACAGGTCTGGAGGCTAAATGTTCAAATCTAGTTCCTGTCCATGCTGATGTCTTCTTGTAGCTATCCCCAGGCATAGCTTGGTTTGTAGGTAATGCTCGTCTGGCATCTGTCTTCCCTGGTGCATAGCTCTGTGTTTAACCTGCTCTTTTTATAATTCAGAAATGATTAGATTTGGAACCTACTATACAAGTACAACCTAATTAACATAACAAAGAAAATCCTATTTCCAAACAGGATTACATGCACAAGTATAGGGATCAGGGTTCCGACACATATGGAGGAGGCACGATTTAATTTCTATTACTGAATGACCTTACACAGTCACTTCCCCTATCTGGGCCTTAGCCGCAACTACTTCATGGGGTCATTGGGAGGATTAAATGAGAAAATGAAGGTAAAGGGCTTAACCTAGTACCTGGCACATAGGACACTCAGTAAAAGTTAGTTCCCTTCCTTCTTATTGCCCAATGGGGCTGGATCCTTGGGACAAGCCTAGCATCCAATCTGAGTCCCAGAGTCCAGGTTATGGCAGACACAGAGATTTGGGAGCCAATGCCCAGAGATCTCCATCCTCAACCCCTTAAGGCCCAGCTCAGGCTTGACTCCAGAAGTGGAGGTTCCATGGCCCAACCAAGCTGGAAGCAAAGGTTGATGGGGCGCACCTGACCATAGCTCCAGTGTGAGGAGGATGACAAGCTCATGGGGGAGTCTGGAGCTGGGACCTCCCCAGAAGTGCTGCAATCAGACCTACAAGGGTGGTTTGACCACAGACAGGTTGCCTGGTTTGTGAGCTGAGCCTCTGGGAGAAGCACTAGTTTTGGGGTCTAGAAGGCCAGTGGTAAGTGTCCCTTCCCAGAAGAACTAGCTTCCTGGGGTCAGGAGGCCAGGAATCTCCCTCTCCAAGGTGGGGAGTTGGAACAAAGGAGTCTACTGGGGCGGAGCTGACTTTTCCCAACGCTGATCACCCCATTCCACTCATGTACATTATATCCTCTCACCTGGTCACGCTACCTGTCCAGGTCACTATAGTATACCACCAAACCAGAGGGATTTAATGACAGTTTCCAAAGGTCATAGACAATGCTACCTATGGGCATCATACTTTTTCCTTGTTGGGTTCCCCAAAGTCAAGGTCAGATGACACTGTAGCCTTCTGCCCCCTCCACTCCTTTTGCATGATGGCTGGTATAAAAATGACATGATGGGACCATATAACTTCCTCTAACTTCATGAGGGGGAGAGAGAATTACCGTCAGTATCAGTCCAAAGCTGATTCCTATGATGTAGAGGTCAGACATACTTCCTCTCTCCAACCTTTTTACCATTTCTGCCATCCTTCCCATGGCACTTCCCACTCTTTACTCTAAACTCCACTAGGTTCAATAATTTGTTGCAATGGCCATATAAAACTTATAGACCATACTCACAGTTACAGGGTTTATTAGGGAAGTAACAGGTTACAATTCAGGATCAGGGATGACTCAGGATAAAGTTCTTCGATAAGGACAGACTCTTTAGAGCTGTGTCCACAGATAGGCCTCTCTCTGGCCATTGGCCCCTCAGCCCCTTGGCTTGGCATCTGCCCTGCTCAGGCAAATGTTACAAAGCTCTTTAGCTCTGCTAGTAAGTGCCCAGGGACATCCAACTCCTCCAGGAAGCCTCCTGCCCGAAGGCACTCAGTTCTCTCACTCCCTGGGTCAGTATAACCACCTTGCTCCATGGTCCAGGAAGCCACCACACCATGTCGCACTGGTCTCCTGGTTCTGCTGCTGTTTCTTTGCTGCTGCTTCTTACCATCTTGTGCCATATACAGTGTTAAAGCTCTCTCTCTCTCTGTCTCTCTCTCTCTCTCTCTCTCTGTGTGTGTGTGTGTCTACTGGATCTAGGAGGTTCTCAGCACAGGCACTCAGGTCCAAAGGACACACTCCACTCCTATCTCTTTGTCTTGGTAGTAGTGAGGTCCCTCTGACCCATCCACCTCTGGCATAACTCATTTCAAGCCTAGTGGGATGGGAAAACTGACCAATCCCCTTGTTAGGGTTTCACACACCTTATTTGCATGGTACCATTCCTACAAGGGTGACATGCACCTTATTTGCATTATTAACAAGCTATCCAATCCTTTTCATGGGCCACAAGCCACTTTATTTGCATAACCTTACCCAGCTATTTGATGGGAGTTATAAGACCAAGGTGAGAAAGGCCATACGAAAGTGATCCATTGCACCACAGTTGGGGAAGCTCATGGAAGCTTCTGGTACACCTCTGAACTTATCTCAGCCATTTCTGTCCCCCTGGTCCTCAGACTAGCTCCCTGGAAAGTGAGATCTGGTGAGGCAGACTGGACATATGCATTCTAACAGTGTGCCTTGCAGAAGGAGTCTCTTGGTGCTGTCTTCTACCAGCTCAGAGAGATCCTTTTGGAATTCAGAATCAAGCGGGGTGGGAAGCAAGTTGGAAACCATTGCATTGTCTGCAGAGCAGCCCGGTTTTGAAATAATAAAAAATCCTGTAATCCTAAATCATACAATACATTATAGAATGAAGCCATTCTCTCATCAAATGTAAACTTTGTCATTTTATACATTTATGTGTATAAAATAGACACTTTGTAAACAAGCTCATCCACTAAAAACAGGTATATGTCCTTACAAAATGGAAAACAAAATTCAAATGTGGATAAAATATATCAGTTAAGGAGCCCTAAGAGCTCTGATAGCATAGTGCCTAAGGCACTTGACTGCTAACCATAAGGCTGGCAGTTCAAATCCACCAGCCACTCCTCGGAAGGAAGGTTGGGCAACCTACTTCCGTAGTGATACTGCCTCGAAAACCCAAGGAGGGGTCGCTATGAGTCGGGTTCGACTCGACGGCATGTAACAACAACAACAACAAGGAGCCCTAGTCCCTGGGCTTATGAAGTTACACCCTGTGAAGAATGCAACCATTCTCAAAAGATTCAGCTGCATCCTAATTATCCAGTGGGGAATCAATCTGTTTTTGGAGAAAAACATTACTAAGGGCTTTTAGTGTGTGCTCTCTCAAAAGAAATTCCCAACAAAGCCTGAGGGAGAATTAGGCCAGTGCCAGACTCAGAGCACACATTCTTATATTAAGAGGCAAACGTCACTATCTTTTCTAAAACACTAGGAATTCTCCAGAATTCTTTGAACTCCCATAGGGAAGTTTGGACCTCTTTTAAAATACTTTTTATCTTACATTATAAGATATTTTGCTCATGTTGTCTCTTGGCTTGGACTGCCTTTCCTCGCTTTATCTGCCTGGCAAACCTTAGTTTATTACTCAGAGCCTGTTCAAGCAGCTTCTTCTCAGGAAGCATACCTTGACCCTTGACCCTCTCAACAGAAAGAGCAGCTCATTTAATTCTTCTGGAGAGGAAGATACGAATGAGAATGAGACCAAACACATGCTATTCCCACCTTCCTCCCAATACACCTGTTCTGGAACATTCTTTCATCAGTTCACAGAGCACTCTGAACTGTGTTTGTCCCTCAGTGCCCCTACTGAGGGCAGGGCTTCTCCAGTTTCTATGTCCAAAGTCATGGAGTGTAGCATGGCACATTCAGGGTGCCACTACTGACCTACTGATTGTCATGTAAGAAATAAGAGAAAACGCTGCAGAGGGCAGCTGGTTGCTACAAAGGTCTTGAAGACCAAGCTGAGTGGTGACTGTATCCTGAAGGCAATGAAAGGAGGCTGAAGAGAGGGTTCAGGAAGACCCAGCCCTTTCTTCTTCCTCCTCTTCTCCTCGTGCTCCATTTCCTTCTTCTTCTTTACAGTTTTACTAA
>NW_006921654.1:4783997-4801239 GCF_000298275.1 Orycteropus afer afer
ATGACATTGACCACAGTTTACCACAATGCAACAGCTCCCCTCCCACTTCCTCCCCATAGTTACCTCTTCCCAGTGTCCATCCCTCCATACACTTCTGCCCCCTGAACTGTCTCCCTGTACATAAGCAAGTCTAAATTCACATACACATATAGGAACTCTATCCTGGAACAAATCTATCCTGGAAGAAGTGCAGCCAGAATGCTCCCTAGAAGCAAGAATGACCATACTTCGTCTCACCTACTTTGGTTGTATGGTCAGAGGGGACCAGTCCCTGGAGAAGGATGTCATGCTTGGTAAAGTGGAGAGTCAGAGAAAAAGGGAAAGACCCTCAGTGAGGTGGATTGACACAGTGACTGCAACGTTGGGCACAAGCATAGCAAGAATTGTGAGTGTGGTGTAGGACTGGGCACTATTTCATCCTGTTGTACATAGGGTCACTATGAGTTGGAATTGACTCGATCGCAGCTAACAGCATCAACAAATATGACCTCTGGTGGCATAGTGGTTAAAGCATTTATCTCCTAACTAAAAGGTCAGCAATTCAATCCAACCAGCTGCTTTGTAGGAGAAAAATGAGGCAATCTGTTTTCATAAAGATTTATAGTCTTGGGAATCCTAAGAGGCAGTTCTGCTTTGTCCTATAGGATCACTATGAGTTGGAATTAACTCAGTGGCATTGGGGCCTTGTGCACACATTTTTAAGTTAGGTGCCATTGAGTTGGTTCCAACTTGTAGCGACCCTATGTACAACAGAAGGAAATGCTTCCTGGTCCTGTGCCATACTCACAATTGTTACTAGCCTGGAGCGCATTGTTGCAGCCATTGTATCAATCTATCTTGTTGACCCTACACTCTACCGAGCATGATGTCCTTCTCCAGGGACTAGTCCTTCCTCATAACACATCTAAAGTACATAAGATGAACTCTTGCCATCCTCTCTTCTAAGGAGCACTCTGGCTGTGCTTCTTCCAAGACAGGTTTGTTCATTCTTCTGGCCATCCATGGTGTGTATTCAGTATTCTTCACCAATACCATAATTCAAATGCATCAGTTCTTCAATCTTCCTTATTCATTGTCCAGCTTTCACATGAGTGTAAGGCAATTGAAAATACTCTGGCTTGAATCACATGCATCTTAGTCTTCAACATGACATCTCTGCTTTTTAACACTTTGAAGAGGTCTTTTGCAGCAGATTTGCCTAATGTAATATGTTATTTGACTTCTTAACTGCTGCTTCTATGGGTATTGACTGTGGATCCAAGTAAAATGAAGTCCTTGACAACTTCAATCCTTTCTTCATTTATCATGATGTTGCATATTGGTCCAGTTGTGAGGATTTTTGTTTTCTTTATGTTGAAGTGTAATCTAGACTGCAATCTCTGATCTTCATCAGTAAGTGCTTCAAGCCTTCTTCACTTTCAGCAAGCAAAGTTGTGTCATCTGCATATTGCAGATTCTTTGTCTTCCTCCAATCCTCATGCCACAATCTCCTTCTTGTAGTCCCGCTTCTCAGATTATTTGCTCAACATACAGATTGAATAGGTATGGTGAAAGGATACAACCCTGATGCACACCTTTCCTGATTTAAAACTATGCAGTATCCTCTTGCTCTGTTCAAACAGTAGCCTTTTGTTCTATGTAAAGGTTTCACATGAGCACAATTAAGTGTTCTGGAATTCCTATTCTTCACAATGTTACCCATAATTTGTTATGATCCACACAGTCAAATGCCTTTGTATAGTCAATAAAACACAGGTAAGTATCTTTCTGGTATTCTCTGCATTCAGCCAAAATCCATCTGACATCAGTAATGATATCTATCCATTGTTCCATATTCTCTTCTGAATCCAGCTTGAATTTCTGGCAGTTCCCTGTCAATGTACTTCTGCAACCATTTTTGAATTATCGTCAATAACATTTTACTTGCATGTGATATTAATGATGCAAAAAAAACAAACTCACTGTCGTTGAGTCGGATTCAACTCATAGCGACCCCTCCTTGGGTTTCCGAGGTGGTATCACTACAGAAGTAGATTGCCCAATCTTCCTTCTGAGGAGTGCCTAGTGCGTTTGACCCACCAGCCTTCTGGTTAGTAGTCAAATGCCTTAGGTACTACGTCACCAGAGCTCCCTCCTGTACTAATGACACTGTTTGACAATTTTTTTTGGGGGGGGTGTCCTTCTTACTTACTTACTTACTTACTTACTTACTTATTTATTTATTTATTTATTTATTTATTTATATCTGGGTGAAGATTTACAGAGCAAATTCACTTTCCATACAGCAGTTCACATATACTTTGTCTCATGTCATTGACAACAGTTTACCACAATGCAACAGCTCCCTTCCCACTTCCTCCCCATAGTTACCTCTTCCCAGTGACCATCGCTCCATACTCTCCTGCGCCCTGAGCTGTCTCCCTGTGCGTAAGCAGCCCTTCCTTCTCCCATGATTGTTCTCTCCAGGGCGTGTCTACTTGAGGTAAATGTTTAACTCACATGCCTGTACACTGTTTGGCTGGAAACCACAGGTGTGGGTTCAATTCCAGACCTGAAGGGCAGCTAGGGGCCATAGTCTCAGTGTTTGATAATTTCCACACTCTTTTGAATCACTTTTCTTTGGAATGGGCACAAATATGGATCTCTTCAGTGTACCCAAAACCCAACTGCTGCTATTGAGTCAATTCTGACTCATAGCAATCCTACAGGATAGAGTAGAATAGAACTGCCTCATAAGGTTTCAAAGACTGTAAATCTTTATGGAAACAAATTGCTTCATCTTTCTCCCATGGAGTGGCTGGTGGGTTCAAACCACCAACACATTGGTTAGCAGCCAAATGCTTTAACCACTGTGCTGAAGCAATGCTGTAGGAATTGATGGAATATCAATTGAGATGTTCTAACAAATGGATGTAATGCTTGAAACACTCACTTGTTTATGCCAGGAAATTTGGAAGACAGCTACCTGGCCAATTGACTGGGAGACATCTATATCTATGTGCATATGTATCTATATCCATATATGTATAAACTGCACATACCTAAAGTGTACAATTGGATGAGTGTGACATATAAGCTCTTGTTGTATAGTGGGTAAGACATTTGGTTGCTAACCAGAGGGCTGGTAGTTTAAATCCACCACTTGCTGTGAAGGGAAAAGATGAGGCAGTCTACTTCCATAAAGATTTATGGCCTTAGAAACCCAATAGAGGTCGCCATAAGTTGAAATCAACTCAATGGCAGTAAGTTTGGTTTGGTTTATGCTTCTGTAAAACCATCACCACAATCAAGGTAATGAACATATCCATTACCCCAAAAACTTTCCTCAACTCCCTTTGTAATCCCTTTCTCCACCTCGACTGTTCATAGGCAACCACCCATCTGCTTTCTGTCACTTTAAATTAATTTGGATTTTCTGAATTTTATGTGACTGGAATCATCTAGTATGTACTATTTTTGTTTGTTTTTTTTTCCTCAGCATAATTATTTTGAGATTCATCCGTGTTATGTATATCAATAGTTCATTAGTTTTTATTTCTGGGTAGTATTCCAATTACAGATTATACCATAATCTGTTTAATCTCTTAACCTATTGATGAATATTTGGGTTGTTTCCAGATTTTGGCTATTACAAATAAAGTTGCAATGAACATTTGTGTACAAGTCTGTATGGACATATGTGTTCATTTCTCTTGGGTAAATACCTAGGAGTGAAATGGTTGTGTTGAGTCATATAAAAGGCTTGTATTTAACTTTTAAAGAAATTGCCAAACTCTTTTCCAAAGTGATTGTACTACTTACGTTCACATTGGCAGTGTATGAAGGTTCCACATACCCTTTCTTGGCTTAAAACTTCAGGGTTAACCTTCAGAAGTGTCTCCATTAGATTTGTCCAGCTGTTGACGTCAGTTGAAGTTTTTGGAGAGGACTGAGACATGCACTCCTTGGACCCAGGACAGTGAGGTGTCAGAGACTCTGCATCATCTCTAGAGGCTTGTTTGGCTCTAGGACTGGAATTGGAGGAATTGAGCAGATGTGAGGGGACAATGAGCTGAGGGGACCTGTAGCTCAGCATTTGAGAAAATCCCTCTAGAGCTGAATGGGCCACAGTCCCATAGCCCAAACTCTTCTGAAACTGTTTTTACACAAAGGAATTAAGATCCCTACCAGTGTCGTAGCCTCCAGCCCCCCAGCCAGACGGCCCGGGAAAGAGCCACAGAACCGAGGGTTCCACAGTTCTGGGGACTCTCCCACATAGAAGACTATTGATATGGGCCTATTTCCCACAGGAAAGAGCTGTGGAGCAGTGGCTAGGACTAGAGGAAATGTCTGTGTCCCTACTGGAGGTTATGGGGTGTGGCCTTTCTGGCTGGTCCTGTTTGTAACTTAAGACCTCTAATGTTAGGCGCCAATGCAATCTGTAGGCTGTGAGGCCCTCCAGAGTTTGGGATACACTGTTCATTCATTCATTCATTCATTCATTCATTCATCCTTCAGAACCAGAGATGAGTCAGGCAGATTAGGGTTGGTTTCTGTTTGTAAAATTCTCCAGTTCCTTTCAAGGAATTGAAATGATGTTTAATACCAAACCAAATGGGAGGGGAGAAACTGGTGGTTTCTCCATAAGACATCGACTAGATCAAGTTTGTATCCTAGAAAGATCCCCTTGGCACCCAGTGTGGAGAATGGATTAGAATGTGGACAGAATGTGGGCAAGGAAGTTATTAGGAAGAAGCAAGTGAAGATCTGAGTAGGCAGTGGTGGTGGGAGAAAAAGGAGGGGAAGATGTGGAGTGAGGGAAGAAAGGAGTCAGCACCACCCCAGGCCACCAGCTCTTTCCTCTCATGGCTTCAGTGTTACTACTCTTGCTGGTACCACCAAACACTGATTGGGTAAACAATAAATAGATGAAGGGATGGTTGGAGAGATGGGTGGATGTCTGTTTGGTCTCAGGAGCAAAGCCTCAGATAGATGTACACTTGCATGTGTGAGCTGAGCCAAGGCATGTGTCTCCCTACTTACTCACCCATTCCCTTCTGGCTGAGTAACCATCCTTCATGGAGCTGTAAGTGGGGACTGCAGGTGTCCTCTGGGCCCAACAGAAAACCACTGACTCACAGTTCTCAGCATGAATGACTTGCAGAGACTCAGTTAGTCACCTGTGAGACAGGGCATTGCCATCCATTCTTGTCCCAAATTCCTAGGGTGATAAATATTTCCCTGGGGCCATAACTTTAAAGTTCCAGGAAGGAGAAGCCTTAGTTTCCTATGGAGATCCAATCCAGAAGTAGATAGTGGGTTGAAGCAAGAGCTTGGTGAGGAGGTTAAAGGTCTCCGCTGATGCCGCCAAGGAGGAGTTGGAGCTCAGCCTGTGATCACTGTGTGCTTATACCGCATGATCTTTTTCTAGTCATGCATAGAGAGTACACTACCATCTGGACACGTTTCTGGCATTTAGAATGACCCACTGAAGCTTCCATCCACAGATGAATGCAGAATGGCATTCACTGAAACCAGAGTTCACCTTCAAAGTTGTGTGTAGGGTGGGGGACAGAGGTGGAGGAAATGGGGGCAGCAGTGGGAGGGACTGCAGGTTTGTATGGTACAAAGGAAGAGCCCAGGGTTGTGTGATCATGAGAGAATCACTTCACCCATGAGCTGATTCTGGAGGCAACAAATTGAGTGTGGCTGTGTTCCCTGGTCTTCTATGGGCCCCATGAAGGCTGTCAAGAACGATAAATGGCAGAACTAAACCAAAAAACAAACCCACTGCTATTGAATTGATTCCAACTCGTAGCAACCCTATAGGATGGAGTAGAACTGCCCCATGGGGTTTTCAAGGCTATAAATCTTTACAGAAGCAGACTGCTTCATCTTTCTTCTAAGGAACAGGTGGTGGCTTAGAACCTCCAACCTTCTGGTTAGTAGCCAAATGCCTCAACTACTGCACCACCAGAGCCCCCTATAAATGGCAGAGTCTGGTTGAATTTAAAAGTAAAGAGTTTTATTGAGAGGCAAGGCACATTGCAAATTGAGATTAACAAGGTCAAGAGGATTCTGAACCAAGTGATCCAAGGAGTTCAGGGATTTTTTAATAAGAAAATGTTGTTGTTGTTGTTATTTGCCGTCGAGTCGGTCCCGACTCATAGCGACCCCTCCTTGGGTTTCCGAGGCAGTATCACTACGGAAGTAGGATTGCCCAACCTTCCTTCCGAGGAGTGGCTGGTGGGTTTGAACCGCCAGCCTTCTGGTTAGCAGTCAAGTGCCTTAGCCACTATGCTACCAGAGCTCCCAAGAAAATGTAAGAAACTTAAATAAAAATTCAGTGATTTGTTGACATTTAGGTAATGGTTACAAAATTGGGTGAGAGTACATCTGATTGGTAGAAGGTTACACACATTTCATAATTTTGTTTAAGTTACAAAGTAATTATTAAGTTGGGTACATTTGGCCTCAAAATGATTATAAGACCTGCCTTGCCTGATCACAGAAAGGACGTACATAAGGTTTCTCTGGAGGAAGCATCTGTTCTGAGAATTGTTTTGGACCCAATTTTCTGAGCAGGTTGTATTAAGCAAAAAAAAAAAAAAAACCTTAAGCAAATAAAATCACATTCTTCTCTAAAATTGTTTACCAAGTAATTTTCTCAGGATGCAGTGGAGAGTTACAGAGTGACAGGCTGCGTTCTTGATGCAGAAGTTACTTTTGATTCAAAGTGGAGTTTTTACCTCAGACCTTAGCATAGCCCCATCTCATGTTAAGGGTCCTAAGTTAATTTTTGGTGTTCTTACTCAAGATCACGGGAGCTCTGGTAGCATAGTGCCTAAGGCATTTGACTGCTAACCAGAAGGCTGGCGGTTCAAACCCACCAGACACTCCTCGGAAGGAAGATAGGGCAATCTACTTCCATAGTGATACTGCCTCGGAAACCCGAGGAGGGGTCACTATGAGTCGGGTCCGACTTGACGGCAAATAACAACAACAACAACAACTCAAGATCACGGCATCAGATACAGACCCTCTGAATTGATTGAGTTCAAAACGATAGAATTGGAGATGTTCCCTCCTGCTTCTCTGAGTGAGGTTGACTTGTTGGCCAGTTGATGCAGTTTACAGTGAGTGAAGTGAGACTTCTGATTTGGTTGTGAGGAATGCTATTATTCAGTCCCTTGCCCTGCTCAGGAGCTGCTCACAAGTCTCATGAACCACCTAGAGTTTCTGTCTTAGTGTTTCAGAGCTAGGAGAGCGCTTAGAAACTTCCATTCAACTTAACGTTTGATGTAAGAGGAAGCGAAGACCCAGAGAGGGAGGAAGAGTATCCTGGGCTGAATTTGTCCAAATGGGATCCAAAGACAGCAGGGGGTGAGCGACGCAGTGATCACTATTCCTTGCCCAGCAGTATTACCCATGAGGCCCTCCTACCATTCCTTGTCCATTGAACTTCTGAGAGAAAAGAACCTGCTTCAGTCAGGCCAGGTCAGTGAAAATGGCCTTCAGGTAGACCAGACTACTGAAGCAGTAGCAGCATAGAGTTGGGGAAGTGTTGTTCCTAATCTAGCTGGGCTGAGACAAAGAAGGAGAGGAGACCAAGGTCAGGGTAGAGGTGGAGGCTGAGGCCACCATCCTGGGCCTTATCTTGGTGCCTGAAGATAAGGTGTGTGATGTGCAGGGCAGTGCCTGGCACAAGGATGGGGAGCTGAGGCTAAAGTTACTCTCAGTCCAGGGCACTCCCCTAGGACTTGACGGTAAAGGCCAGAGCCAGGAGGTGAATACTGGTACCACCTGAGAAACCCAGCAAGAGGACCCAGTGATAAGGTGTTTGGCCCCAGGCCAGATGGTCTGGGTTGGCCGTCCCTGGATTAAGGGCATGAATTAATTCCCTGTCCCCTCCCCCTGACCCTGTGCCACATTGACTCAGGAATTAGAGCCAGAGGGGCACCCTTTAAACCTGCAGCCCTGTCAGGAGCCCCACCTGGCTGCCACCCCTGCCTGGTAGCCTCCTCAAGTGAGTGAGAAAGAACGAGGAAGAACTTGTGAAGTGTGCCTCTGGGGTGGGAAGCTGTGATCTCTGGGCTGTATTTGCATAGCAAACACTCCCTCAGGCCTCCAGGCCTCACCTGGGAGCTGCAGATGTGGGGCGCAAGGGAGCCACCTCTGCCCTGGGGCACAAGTTACTCCCACAGAGCTTCCTCTGAGCTTTTCTCATATGGACCCTTTTCCAGAAAGAAGAGATGTCCCTGGCCACCTGCTTAGTGAGTGATGGAAGGAAAAAGCAAGTGACCAGACAGCCCCCTCAGCTCCTCAACCCCCAGGCTTCCCACCTGCTGCATGTGGGGGAGGGTGACCTCAGGATCCAGCACATCTGGGTGTGGGGTAGGGGACAAAGAGCAAGCTGAATTAGTCATTGACCTTGGCCTTCTCCATGTCTACCAAGCAATTCCAGGGTCAAACCTCAGATCCTTTAGATGTGGGTAGGCACTGTCTTATGCTTCCCTTCTCGTGCACTTATACTCATACAGGTGCCCTAAGTCCTCTCCCTTTCTCCCTCTTCCAAACCCTCCTTGGCTCAGCTCAGTCCCTCCCACCTTGCAGAAAGTGTCCCTGACATATCTCCCAAAAACCTCCTGTCTTTATCTGCACCTGTCAGAGTCTCTGGCAGGGTGTGTTGGAGCTGGGGTAGGAGGCAGCCAGAGAAAGAAAGTTAGGGGGAGAGCAAGGCCCCAGCAGTATGTCTGCAGCTGGATAAGGGTCTAAGGTGAGGGCTGGAGGCTTTCAGGATTCCCCAGAAAGGAGGCCAGAAAGGTGGTCACTTCTCTGAGATCTGGGTACAGGGATTGACGATCAATGGGAGCTATTGATCAGAGGGCCAGACTGGTAGGAACATGGTAGTGCTTGACAGGAGGTTCCAGTTAGAGCTGTGGTCAGTGAGTAGGACAGGGAAAGGAGGGAGGTGCTAGAGCCCTGGGCCCTGGGTCTGAGTCTGGATCTTTCTGAATGGTGGGGATGAGGCCCTACTACTTGCAGACTTCCTTGGTTCCCCTGGTGGCAGGAATCAGGAAGTGGTGTCAGGACGACAGGTTCCTTATCTGTACTCACTAGGGATCCCATTTGGAGTGCAGAAGCAGAAACCTCCCGTTTGTGGAGCTCCATCCACTAAGTGCATGAGAAGGGAAGGGTAGGCAGTGCCTGCCCATATCCAAAGGATCTGAGATTTGACCCTAGAATTGCTTGGTAGACATGGAGAAGGCCAAGGTCAATGGCTAATTCAGCTTGCTCCTTGGCCCCTATCCCACACCCAGATATGCTGGAGCCTGAGGTCACCCTCCCCCACATGCAGCAGGTGGGAAGCCTGGGTGTTGAGGAGCTGAGGGGGCTGTCTGGCCACTTGCTCTGGCTTTTCACTTGGCTGTGGCTCTACATTAAGGCTGGGGCCTGAGGTAGACAGGCCCAGGGCTTGGAGGCTACTTTTCCCTTGGGTGTGGCTCTGTATTAAGGCCAAGGCTTGAGGTAGGTTGGTCCAGGGCTAGGAGGCTGTTTTGCACTTGGGGGCTGCTCTATTTTAAGGCTGGGGCCTGAGGTAGGCGGGTCTGGGGCTTGGAGGCTGCTTTTCACTTGTGGGTGGCTCTATTTTGAGGCTGTTGTCTGAGGTAGGCAGGTGCAGAGGGGTTAGGAACAACAAGGAAGGCAAACTTGTCTGTCAGTTTGTTGTCTAGTGGTGGCTTATGTGTTGCTCTGAGGCTGGAGGCTATGCCACCGGTGTTGCAAAATGCCAGCAGGGTTACCCATGGTGGACAGTTTTCAGCAGAGCTTCTGCGCTAAGAGAAACTCGGAAGAAGAAAGAGGCCATCCACTTCTCAAAGAATTGGCTAGTGAAAACCTTGTGAATAGCAGTGAAACCCTGTCTGATATATTACTGGAAAACTTTATGAATAGCCCTGAAACACTGCTGGAAGATGAGCCCATCAGGTCGGAAGGCATTCAAAATTTGACTGGAGAAGAGCTGACTCCTCAGAGTAGAGATGACCTTAATGATATTGACAGAGTTAAGCTTTCGAGACCTCTGTTGGCTGATGTGGCATGACTCAAAATGAGTAGAAACAGATGCAAACGTCCACTAATAATTGGAACATGGAATGTATGAAGTATGAATCTAGAAAAATTAGTTGTCAAAAATGAAATGGAACACATAAAGATTGATATCCTAAGCATTAGTGAGCTGAAATGGACTGATTTAGGCCAGTTTGAATCAGACAACCACACTATGCTGGGAATGACAAATTGAAGAGGAATGGTATGGCATTCATTGTCACAAAGAGTGTTTCAAGATCTGTCCTGAAGTACAACACTGTGAGTGATAGGATAATATCCATATGCCTACAAGGAAGACCAGGTAATACTACTATTATTCAAATCTACGCACCAACCACGAAAGCCAAAGATGAGGAAGTTGAAGACTTTTACCAACTTCTACAATCTGAGATTGACCAAACATGCAATCAAGATGTGTTGATTATCACTGGTGACTGAAATGAAAAAGTTGGAAACAAAGAAAAGTTACCGGTAGCTAGAAAATATGGCCTTGGTGTTAGAAATGATGCTGGAGATTGCATGATAGAATTTTGCAAGACCAGCTACTTATTCATTGCAAATAACCTTTTTTCAACAACATAAGTAACAACTATACACAGGAATCAGATTGACTACATCTGTGGCAAGAGGCGATAGAAAAGTTCAGTATCTTCAGCCAAAACAAGGCCAGGAGCTGATTGTGGAGCAGACCATCAACTACTCATCTGCACATCCAAGATGAAGTTGAAAACAATTAAAACGAGTCCACGAGAGCCGAACTATGACCTTGATAATATCCCTCCTGAGTTTAGAGACCATTTAGAGAATAGATTTGATGCACTGAACACATATGAACGAAAACCAGAAGAATTGTGGGATGACATCCAAAACACCATCCATGAAGAAAGCAAGAGGTCATTAAAAAGATGAGAAAGGAAGAAAAGACCAAAATAGATGTCAGAAGAGACTCTGAAACTTGTCCTTGGGCAGAGAGTAGCTAAAGCAAATGGAAGAAATGACAAGATAAAAGAGCTGAACAGAAGATTTCAAAAACCAGCTTGAGCAGATAAAGCCAATTACTATAATGAAATGTGCAAAGACCTAGACTTAGAAAACCAAAAGAACATGCTCAGCATTTCTCAAGCTGAAAGAACTGAAAAAAAATTTAAGCCTTGAGTTGCAATACGGAAAGAGTCTATGGGCAAAATATTGAATGATGCAGGAAGCATCAAAAGAAGATGGAAGGAATACACAAAGTCACTGTACCCAAAAAGAACTGGTCGATGTTCATCCATTTCAGGAGGTAGCATATGATCAAGAACCAATGGTATTGAAAGAAGAAGTCAAAGCTGCACTGAAGGAATTAGTGAAGAACAAGGCTCCAGGAATTGATGGAATACCTGTTGAGATGTTTCAACAAATGGATGTCCCACTAGAGGCACTCACTTGTTAAGCCAAGAGATTTGGAAGACAGCTACCTGGACAACTGAGTGGAAGAGATCCATATTTGTACCAATTCCAAAGAAAGATGATCCCACAGAATAATGAAGTTATCAAACAATATCATTAATATCATATGCGAGTAAAATTTTACTGAAAATAATTCAAAAACAGTTGCAGCAGTATATTGACAGAGAACTTCCAGAAATGCAAGCTGGATTCAGAAGAGGATGTAGAATGAGGGATATCATTGCTGATGTTAGATGGATCTTAGCTGAAAGCAAAGAATACCAGAAAGATGTTTACTTATGTTTTATTGACTATGCAAAAGTACCCAATTGTGCGGATCATAACAAATTATGGATAACATTGAGAAGAATGGGAATTCCAGAACACTTGATTGTACTCACAAGGAACCTGTACATAGATCAGGAGGCAGTCATTCAAACAGAACGAGGGGATACTGCATGGTTCAAAATCAAGAAGAGGGTGCATCAAGGTTGTATCCTTTCATCATACTTATTCAATTTATATGTTGAGCAAATAATCTGAGAAGTGGATTATATGAAGAAGAACGTAGCATGAGGATTGGAGGAAGACTCATTAACAAACTGCGATACGCAGATGACTCAACTTTGCTTGCTGAAAGTGAGGATGACTTGAAGCACTTACTGATGAAGATTAAAGACTTCAGTCTGCAGTATGGATTACACCTCAACATAAAGAAAATAAAAATCCTCACAACTGGTCCAATAAACAGCTTCACGGTTGATGGAGGAAAGATTGAAGTCGTCAAGGATTTCATATTACTTGGTTCTATAATCAACACCAATGGAAACAGCAGTCAAGACATCAGACAATGTATTGCATTGGGCAAATCTATTGCAAAAGACCTCTTTCAAGTGCTGGAGAGCAAAGATGTCTCCTTGAAGACTAAGGTGTGCCTAACCCAAGCCATGGTATTTTCAGTTGCCTCTTATGCATGTGAGAGCTGGACAATGAATAAGGAAGACCGAAGAAGAGTTGATGTTTTTGAGTTGTGGTGTTGGAGAAGAATGCTAAGAGTACCATGGTCTGCTAAAAGGACTAACAAATCTGTCCTGGAAGAAGTGAAGCAGGAATGCTCCTTGGAAGTGAGAATGGCCAGACTTTGTCTCCCTAACTTTGGTCATATTATCAGAAGGAAGCATTCCCTGGAGAAGGATATCATGCTTGGTAAAGTGGAGGGTCAATGAAGAAGGGGAAGACCCTCAACAAGATGGACAGACACAGTGGCTGCAACAATGGGTTCAGGTATACAAGGATCGTAATGCTGGCACAAGACCAGGCAGTGTTTTGTTCTGCTGTGCGTAGGCTCACTATGAATTGGAAATGACTTGGCGGCATCTAACAACAACATCCGTTGAATGGGACAGCAACTCTTTCCATCAGGACAGACTCAGAGTGTAGTTTATGGGAGTCAACGGAGGGATCTTTGACTTTATGGGAAGCCCCGACCTCCCCCATAGTTTACTCTCACTTCTGGTCCCACAAGTGTCCCCACACCCTGAGAGGGTGGTATTCTCAGCATCAAATGTCACAGCTGGCCTAAATCACCACCCAGCTGGCCTGACAGTCACAGGTGAGGCATTGAGCCTAGGTCGGATAGCAGGCACCCGCTCAGTTTGAGCAAAATATGGCTCCTGGCATAGCCTTGAGCTGCCTCTTGCCCCTGCATTGCCTCAAGGTGGCCTGTCTGCATCAAGCAGGGAAGAACAATTATCTGAACCTGGAGGGCTGGCCAGCCACACAACACAAGACACTGGCTGTTCTAACTGCTGACCCTGGGTTTACTGGCAATGTAAACACATGAATTCAACATTGTTAGTCATTAATCCAAGCCAAACCCACTGCCTTTGAGTCAGTTCCAACTCATAGCAACTCTATAGGACAGAGTAGAATCACCTCATAGTGTTTTAAGGCTATAAATCTTTACAGAAGCAGACTACCTCATCTTTCTCCTGCAGAGCCGCTGGTGGGTTCAAACCATTGACCTTTTGGTTAGCAGCTGAATGCTTTAACAACTATGCCACTAGAGTTCCTTCATTTGTCATTAGGAGAATGCAGATTAAAACCACAATGAGATGCCATCACACATCTGTTAAAATTACTAGAGAAAAAAAAATTACAGTACCAATTGCTGGTCAGGATTTGAAGGAACTGGAACTGCTGGAGGGAATGCAAAATGGCATGGCCATTTTGGGAAACACTTTAGCATCTTCTTATAAAGTTAAATATATATTTACCATGCAACCCAGCAACCCCACTCCTAGATATTTACCTAAGAGAAATGAAAACTTAGGTTTATACAAAAACTTGTATGTATACATTTGTATTGTTGTTGTTGTTATGTGCTGCCGAGTCAGACCCGACTCATAGCGACCCCTGCTTGGGTTTCCGAGGCAGTATCACTATGGAAGTAGATTGCACTATCTTCCTTCCGAGGAGTGGCTGGTGGGTTTGAACCACCAGCCTTCTGGTTAGCAGTCAAGTGCCTTAGGCACTATGCTACCAGAGCTCCTGCATGTGTATTAGCTTATTCATAATCATCCAAAATTAGAAACAGCTCAAATGTCCTTCAGCTGGTGAGTGGATAAACAAACTGTGGTATATCCATACAGTGGAAAACTACTTAGCAACACAAAAGAAGGAACTACTGACACCAGCAACAACAAGGATGAGCATTTCTTTTATGCTAAGTACAAGAAGCCAGACTCAAATGGCTTCATACTTATGAGTTCATTCACATTTTGGAAAAAGCAAGACTATACAAAGAGGAAAAAGAGGCCAGTGATTGCCAGGGACTAAGGGTAGTAATGTGGGAAAGTTAACTACAAAAGGTACAAGGAACCTTTTGGAGTGATAAAAATATTTTATATCTTGATTGTAGTATGATGACACAATTGCACATGCTTCTCCAAACTTGTAGACCTATACAATAATAATAATGATAATAAACCAAACCCCACTGCCATCAAGTCAATTCCAACCCATAGTGATTCTGTGGAACAGAGTAGAACTGCCACTTAGAGTTTCCAAGAGTGTAAATCTTTACAGAAGCAGACTGCCTCATCTTTCTTCCGTAGAGCAATTGGTGGGTTCTAACTGCTGACGTTTTGTTAGCAGCCCAATGCATTAACCACTGGACCACCAGAGATCCTGACTTTTGCAAAGCACATGTTAATCATAACTACTCTTCCTCAGCACCTACTGTGTACTAGGCATTGTGCCAAGCACTCTGAGTGTACTTTCTCATTCATTCTTTCACTCATTTGATCACTTATTCAGTAAACATTTATTAAGTGCCTGTACTATGTGTAGCATGGTGTCCATTTAACACCTTGTGCAAAGAGCTCTGGTGGCATAGCGCCATAGGCATTTTGACTGCTAACCAAAAGGTCAGCAGTTCAAACCCACCAGCCACTCCTCAGAAGGAAGACTGGGCAATTTACTTCCATAAAGATTTATCGCCTTAGAAACTCAAAGGGGGTCGCTATGAGTTGGAATCGACTTGATGGCGGTAAATATCATTTTTTTTTAACACCTTGTGCCTATACCATGTGTAGCAAATTAAAAGCCAACACCTCCCTAACCTCTTCAAGCTGAGTGGTTCTTGAGTCAGGTGGAGAAGCCGGCAGGAAGATGTGGCTAGAGGCCTACCCTTGGGGCCTGTGGGTGAGCTGTAAGGCCCTTTGCTGGTACATTTCCCCAGTAGCGGGATTCCCAGCTTGGTAAGCCTCTCCAGGGAATTTGCAACCCAGAAAGGAAAGCTAGGTAATGGAGGCAAGAGGCTGTTCCTGCCAAGGAGCTGTGTCCAGGACACATGACCAGGTGGCCGGCCAGCCAGCCCTTGCTCCTCACAGCTCTGAGCACAGAAGCTGGGCTGGGGTTCATTTATGTGTTCAGTTTTCTTGCTGGATAGTTAAGTACTTGGGTGCTAACCCACCAGCTGCTCTGTGGGAGAAAGATATGGCAGTCTCCTTCCATAAAGATTACAGCCTTGGAAAATCCTATGGAGCAGCCCTGTCCTATATGGTGGCTGTGAGTCTAAACTGACTCCATAGCAATGGATTTGGTTTGGTTAGACTTGTCCTCAACTCTAGAGCATGTCTATATCTGTCCAACTCAGACAGGAGTCTAACTGGCTTCTCTGGTGAAGATTCAAATGTGGGAAATCCCTAGATAAACCAATCCTGGAGTACATACACAAAGGAACACTGTACAGCAGAAAAAATGAGCACACCAGAGCCGTGTATATCAACATGGATTCATCTCAAGACTGCAATATTGAATGGAAGACAAGTGACGAGACAGACAATAAATGATCCTATTTAAGTATGATTAAAAACACAAAATACTAAGTACCATATATTGTTATGGTTATAAATTTAAGTAGTAAAAATGTGAAAACATAAATTAAAAAAATTAACTTCAGGACTTCAGAATTAGCTCTGGAGAGTGTTGGGGAGGACATTAGCAAAAAAATTAATTCATTTAAAAAGCAAATATGACAAAATGTTAACCCTTGTTAAATCTAAGATGAATGAGTTACTAGAATTTATAGAAAACTCCAACATCTCAATAACAAAAAGACGAGTAATCCAATTAAAAAATGGGCAGAAGACATGAATGGACACTTCACTAAGGGGGATATTCAGGCAGCCAACAAACATATGAAGAAATGCTCACGATCATTAGCCATTAGAGAGAAGTAAATCAAAACAACAATGATATACCATCTTGCCCCAGCACTAGTAGCAAAGTTCAACAAGACAGAAAATAACAAATGCTGGCGAGGATGTAGAGAGATTGGGACTCTCATACACTGCTGGTGGGACAATAAAATGGTACAACCAGTGTGGAAAGCTGTATGGTGATTCCTTAAAAAGTTGGAATTAGAAATACCATTTGACCCAGCCATTCCCTTACTAGGTGTATATATCCTAAAGAAGTGAGAGCCATGACAAGAACAGACATATGCACACCCATGTTCATCGCAGCACTATTTACAATAGCAAAAAGATGGAGACAACCTAGGTGTCCATCAACTGAGGAATGTATAACCAAACTATGGTATAGATGCACGATGGAATACTATGCAACCCTAAAGAATAACCTAGAATCTGCAAAACACCACATAACGTGGATGAACTTGAAGGACATAATGCTGAGTGAAATAAATCAATCACAGAAGGACAAATATTGTATTAGTCCATTATTGTAAAAGTCAAGGAAAAGTTTAGATATGGAAGGAAATTTTCTTTGTTGGTTACCAGGGGTGAAAGGGGAGGGGAGGGAACACTGTTAGATAGGTATTGATTTGGGTGAAGAGAAGGGCAATGTACCAAATGTGAGTGATCAACATGGTGGCATTGAGGAAGAGGAAGACATAGAAAAGTACTTGAGAGGTATAGACAACAAAGATGAACCCTTTTTCACATATAGTACGGCATTGTCAGTGAAGGCAAACATGGATATACAGGTGGATAGACGGATGGACAGGCTGAACTATTAGGTACGTCTATGCAGCAGGGAGTGCATCCAGGACCATGTATTGGGTTGGTAGACAATGGTTCTACAAGTGTATTTGTATGATCTGTAAGAATTCCCAGGTGTATAGTAGAGCTGACAAGGGACAAGGTTGTAGTCACTTCTTGGTCACAGCCAGCTATCCAGAGGGAGCGAGTAGTTGAAC
>NW_006921654.1:4802439-4823887 GCF_000298275.1 Orycteropus afer afer
CAACTCAATGGCCAGGTTTTGTTTTAGGGTGTGGACTTTAGGAGCTCTGAGAGGTGATGGCTAAGGGATGCGAGGTTTCATTTTGGGGTAATGAAATGTTCTAAAACTGATCGTGTTGAAAATGCACAACTCTGTGAATGTATAGTCACTGAATATGCTCTTCAAATGGGTGAATTGCATGGTATGTGAATTATATCTCAAAAAAGTTGTTAAAAAAGAAAAACAAGCCCAAAGAGGGAAAATCCTTCCCGTGTCAGCCACTCTAGTAGAATAGAAGCCTGTGGTCTGCCTGGTCTCAATCTGGCTCTGTTGTGAGTGTCATGGAGTCATCAGTCATCAGAAGCCCTAAAGCCTCCTCCTCTGGGACTTGGGAGCGACTTTGCGAGCTGGGCTCCCAGAGCTGGAACCAGTACTAACTCCGTAGGCTCCAGGAGGGAAGCAGAGTGTATCTTCTGCAGAATGATGTTAATGAGAATCTGCTCCAGGCTCCAGGGGTTTTGAGCCTTAATTAATACTTGCAGGGCCCTGGGTGATTGTGAAATCAGAGGTTCTGTAAATGTGCACAACAGTGGCCTTATTAGCACCATCCATTGCATTACCCAGGGGAAAGAAGCGACCTTCTTATCACTTACTTGTTGTTGTTGTTGTTGTTATGTGCCGTCGAGTCATACCTGACTCATAGTGACCCCTCCTTGGGTTTCCGAGGCAGTATCACTACGGAAGTAGGATTGCCCAACCTTCCTTCCGAGGAGTGGCTGGTGGGTTTGAACCGCCAGCCGTCTGGTTAGCAGGCAAGTGTCTTAGCCACTATGCTACCCTGGAAAGCCTGGTCCCAGGGAGTACAGGGCAGGCTGAGCCTGTCTCCTGTGACCCTTTCTCTTGTTTTCTAGGCCACTACTCATAATCCAAATGGTCTGGAACAGCCCAGACTCCAGGGTGGCCACCTTGAAGGGTATATTTAAGCTCCAGGCAGACAGTGAGCAGTACATCCCCACTTTAGGAGGGCAACCAGACAGACCCTGTACAGGAGTCTCAGTGATTGTCCTTCCAGGCCTAAAGAAGATGGGCATTTCCTTTTCTACCAACCTCAGGACTCCAGAGGAGGGTGGCCTGTCCTTTCTGTGTTAGATGTCCTTCCTTGGACTGAGCTCTGCCAGGTTCTGTGAGGCCCTCAGAGGAGGACTGGCTCTGCCTCTTTACCCAGGGCTTCTTGGGGGTTTGGGACCTCACATTTTTCCTTGGCTAGGACCTTTCCTGCCTTTTGGCTCCATCCTGCACCCTCAAGTGTCCCTCCTGCAGCTGGACCCTGAGTTCTCCCAAGGCCACCTGGCAGAGCCTCTCTCCTCCTCTGGTCTGGCAATCCTCCCAGGCATGAAGCCTCAGACCACATCATCCTTTAGGCCATCCTCTCACGAGCATTTCATACAACCTCAGAGGCCCCTGCTCATGCTGGCGGTCTGGAGTTCGTGTGGAACCACAGCCCCCCTCCGGCCCTAGCAACTTCACTGCCCATGGCCACTGTGGCCATAAGCTCATTTGTACCCACTAGGATGGTTCACTGGCCAGGGAGGTAAGAGGTAGATGAAGGTGCAGGCTAACAGCCAGGCTCTGTAGCCCTGGGTGCCCTCAACTCTGGGGCTGGTGACCAAGGAGACCCTTGAACATTGGGACCCTGGAAGCCCATGAACTTGAGGATCTGCATCCAGGGTACCTGCAGCCCTGGGTATCCTCAGGATGCATGGCCCCTGTGCTGGTTGGCTCTGAGGTCTGTGATCCTGGGCCAGCTTCTTATATGTGGCCCTCTCTAATCAACCCCTTTGATGAGTTCTTGTTGTATGCACTGCCAAGACATGGCCCATTCTTCCTCCACATTTAATCTTCTCTCTGGGGACTGATCCCAGCTCTCCACATTTCTCCCTAGTTATGTTGCATCCTAATAGGTGCAACTTGTCACTCCTGTCAGGTAGCTCTGAGCATTGTGAACATTCTCCTCCGCGTCAGCGTCCCTCCCTTCCTCTCTTCCGCCTGGCTTCCTGTCACCCTCAAAGCCAGCCCATTATTTATCTCTTTCCTGATCCAGGGCCTGTCAGACCAGATGGTGCTGAGGCCAGGCCCTATGGCACCCTACCAGAGACCTCCCTTGGGTCTGATGCAGGTCTCTTCACTGCCTTCTCAGGGAAGCAAGGTAGTATGATGGTTAGACACACAGGACTGGAGACAACAGCCCAGATTCAAACCCTGTCTCCGCCTCTAACCTGCTTTGTGACCCTGGGCAAGTTGCTTAACCTCTCTGCGCATCATCTGCAAAATAGGTTAACAACAATACTCCTTCACAGGGTTGTTGTGAGGATTAAATGAGCTCATGTGGAGGAAGTGCTTCACATGGGCCTGGCATACAGCAAATCCCCACTGAAGGTTAGCTGTCAATCAGTATTTAACCCACTGCTTAATAAGATACCTGAATGTCCATCGTCCATGTCCAAGAATGTGTTCTAAGAGGGTGGCCAGGCATCTTGCCCAAACCCAGGTGACTCTGGTCCACAGCTTGGCCCTAAGCCCGCCCTCCTCTGCTTGGCAAAGGAGACACTGTGTACGCCTGCAGAAGATTCAAGCCCCAAGCTCCCAACTTCTCTGACCACTCTCCTTTATTCAGGAAGAAGGGACCTTGGCCAAGTTCCCAGCTTTCCCCCATGACTCCTACTCTAGGGTTCTCATCAATGTGTACCATGTCTGTCCTGCCATGTCAGTCGGGACCCTCTGTGGAACCTTCCCTGCCCTGGCCCAGTGCCCACCTAAAAGTTTGTGCTGCACCCCACCCAGCCCTGCTAACCACCTCCCCCACACCCCACCCAGCTGGCTCCCCGAGCCCAAAGTGGCTGTGAAGACTGCTTAATGAGGGTGCAGGCTTCTACCTCATCACACCATCCCAGGGTGGCTTGGAGAAGGCCAGCTTTCTTCTATTTATAGTTAAACTTCTCTACCATTATGGTTTTTCTCTAATTGGGAAGCACTTTTATTTTGCTTTCTTTATGTTCTCTTCATGTGGAACAGTGGCAAAATATGTGAAAGAAAAAAATCAATGGTGTTATAGGAAAAACTACCAGGGGGAATTGTACACCTCACGTCCCTCCCTTGATGGTATGTCTGGGGTGTCTCGAGAAGTCAGAACTAGCTAAGGCCTTTCCTGGTGTGGTTTTCAAGCATTTGTGGGTGGAGTGACTGCAGCTGTAGGAATAGACTAGAGCCTGAATCCTGGCTTTGCCCTTTGCTCCCTGAGTGCTTTTGAGCAAGTCCTACCTCTCTGGACCTGGCCTGCCTCACCTTTAAAATGGCGATAATGGGCCAGCTCAGCTTGCTGGTGGCTTGGAATGCTCATTCTCCTTTGAGATGAAACATTTTAGCTTAGAAGTAAGAGCAAGAGAGACCAAGGACTAGTTCTGTCCTGCCCTTGGGACCCAAGACCCCCATCCCCATGTCTCTCAAAGCCCAGGGAACTGCTACCCCTCTTTCTTTTCCTGTTCAGCAATGACCACTCATCTGGGAGGCAGGGGAGTTCATGACCAAAGATGAGAAGAACCATCCTGTCCAATATGGGGACTTCCCTACAGCTGCCAATGGAGAGGCAGAGGTTAACTTGGTCATGATGAGTCAGAGAGTCTCAGCCACAGATCTCCTTGCACACAGGTCCATTTTAGGAGGACAGCCTGGCACTTCTCTCTGTAGAGCAAGGCCTGACCTATTTTAAATGGGACAGAACAAAGGGCTTGGTGTCTCTGTGGTCTCTGGTCTGTGCACAGATCTGTGGTGAGGCTGTGGTGGGAGGGACATGGGTTAGCCCAGCTCTCAGCCCTCATCTGACCTCCTGTGGGTCGTCAGTACGCCTGCAGAAGATTCAAGCCCCACGGCCCCAACTTCTCTAACCACTCTCCTTTATGCAGGAAGAAAGGACTTTGGCCAAGTTCCCATCTTTGCCCCATGACTCCTACTCCAGGGTTCTCACCAGTGTATACCATGTCTGCCCTGTAATGTTAGTCAGGACCCTCTGGGACCCTCCAGTACTTTGGCTCTTCCTCTCAATGCCCCTGGTAAGGTTGCACCTGACTGGGTATGGAGCCATGCCTGGCATCTTCGACGTCAGGTGCTGCCCCAGCTGCCAGCAGGCATGTCTATCAGCGAACCTAGGACCATGCAGCCCCAGTGCCCCTCTACCACTACCAAATTCCAGTCCTGACAGCATCACTACTCAGATGTGCGGCCTCGGACAAGGCACTGGGCTTCTCTGAGCCAGTCTCCTCAGTGGACACTTGAGGATGATGGTTCTGACCTCTTGGGGCTATCTGAGGATCAAGTGGGTGAACAAGTAGGAAGACCCAGCATGGGGCCTGGTGAACAGTTGGTGCTCAGTTTCTTCCACAAGCCCTCAGTGACTCACTGGGGCAGCATACAGCATACCCTGCTAGTTTCATTTCCTCCATTGCTCATCAGTCCACCCACTTCTTGACAACCCTACCACCTCTGTCCTAATTCAGACCTCTGTGGACCTTTGCTCTGGCCCCTTTAGTCCATTTTCCACATTCATAGGCAGAGTGAACTTTAGAATACATGAATCTGATCATGGCACTACCCTGCCTACAATCTTCCATGGTTCCCTATTGCCCTCAGAGTAAGATCAGAATTCTTTGACTTGGCCCATAAGGCCAATGTAATCATCCCTGCCAGCTACTCTTCACCACTCCCTTGAGCTCCCCCAGCATGTTCCATGTAACAGATGCACCAAGTTACTTGTTCCCTGGACATGCCCTCACCCTTCTATCTCCAGTTTATGGAATGAAATGGGCTTGGCCTCTATAAATCTCTTCTTCCTTTAACTTCCATCTCTACCTATTGGAAGGCAGGCTTTATAGCTATTCCAGCCAACGTCACGTAAGCAAAAGTCTATGCTATTTAAAACGTCCACACAGGAAACCTACATTGGGAATTGCAGTGTTTGGAATGATTTATTGAGCCTGTGGTGGGCTTCTCCTTTCTTTCTTGTTCCAGCTCATCCACCATTTTCCAGCTGCTGTGTTGTCTATATCTTTAGGAATGGACCAAGGTAGAGGAGAGGCAGAGAGGGAAGCAAGAGGCCTGAAAAGGGCTTTCTTGACACTAGAGCTGGGATCTGACATACTGGCCTTCTCCATGGCATATGTACAGCTTCTGGATCCTTCTCTCCTGAGTGCTTTAATGGGTCCCTCAGAGACCTCCCCTTGTCTTCTCCCTACTTGGAACCTCCAAATGCAGTTCTCTAGTATGGAGTTCACTTCCTCAAGCAGCTACTTGTGCCCGCCCAAGCCTCTTTCTGTGACCACCATCACTTCATCCAGAAGGAAGCCCTCTTGGCAAGATCCCTTTATGATGTCTCCAGCCCAGCTCCTTTCTCTTGGGGGCCTGAGGAGGAGGTGGGCATAGAGCCCACACTCTGTGGCCTCTGTAAGCCACTGTGAGAAGTTCAGATATTAGCATTCTGAGAATGTGGGGAACCCTCTGAACAGTTTGAAGCAGGGAAATGACATGATAGGTAGCTACTGCAACTGTCCAGGCAAACTATAATGATGGTTTGGTAAAAAAAAAAAAACTTTTAGGAAAGGAGCTATGGAGGACAGAAAAGCAGGCTGGCTTAAAGGTAGAGTTGACAGACTTGCTGCTGGATTGGATAGGAGAGGTGATAAAAGGAGAGGAGTCTATTGTTTTGGGCTTGAGTAACTGGTTGAACAGAGGTGCCGGTAATTGAGAAAGGGAAGTCTTAGATGAAGCAGGTTGAGGGGAGCAGAAATCAAGATTTCAGTCTGGGTCATATAAAGTTTGAGATTCTTGTCGGACACCAAGTGGAGCTGTCCAGGAGGCAGACAGATAAATGCAAGTCTTCTGCCAACCCAGATGGTGTCTTTGTACAAATTAGAAAAGGGTGTCTCTTCCTCCAGGTGAATGCAACCTCATACCAGGACACACAGCTTGGTAAGCAGAGCACAAGTAGGTCTCAATCCCACTAATGCTCTTGGCCATCCATCCTTGTGCAGCGGGCAAACTATAAAACTATGTGTAGTTGCTGTGGACATGCAAGTCTGGAGCTCAGCGGAGTATTTGGGAGTGGAGAAGAGCCATTAGCTAGTAAGAAGCTGATTTGGGCCACAGTGAGCCCTTCCTTTCCAGGGCCAGGTTTTCCTTCTCTTCCTGCAGGTGAAGTCCCCTTGCTTCCCTACAGGGCTGAGTAGCTGACATCCCCTCAGTCTTGTCTTCTTCAGGCTCATCCTGGAGGGACACAAGAATAGACTAAAGAAGCCTCTTTCTGTCTCTCCACTCGCTTTCCTTACTGCAGGGATGTTGGCCTCTGTCACCATAGTGGGGTGCCTTCCCCATGCTGCACAGACAGGGCAAGCACCGAGCAAGGAGGGGAATACCCAGAGTGCCCCTGGGAGCAGGAGTAGTCAACCAGGCCATAAGACTGAAATGACTAAAGAAACAAGCAGCCAAATGTTTGATAGAAGAGTGGTTGATGTCAGCCTGCCAGAATTCAAATCCCAGGGCCACTTTTTACCACCTGGATGACTTCAGAAAGTTCCTTAGCACCTCTAAGCCTCAGTTTATGCTCTAAAATGGGCTATTATGAGAATTGAATAAGCTATTTCATGTAAAGCACTTACCATAGGACCTCAGATTGTAAGCACTCAACCAATGTAGCTAGCTTACATGGTATCTTAGTTACCTAGAGCTGCTATAACAAAGATACTGTAAGTGGATGGCTTTAAAGACCAGAAATTTATTTTCTCATAGTTCTGGAAGATAAAAGTCCAAATCAGGCTTTCACCTATGCCACTTATTTCCTTGTAGGTGGCCCCAAGTGTTCCTTGGTTCCTTGGCAGTCCTCACATGGCATTTATCTTCCCCTGTGTGTATGTCTCTGTGTTTCATCTGTTCTTTTATAACTTAGAAGTGATTAGGTTTACAGCACACCCTTCTCAGGTATGATCTAATTAACATCACAAAGAAAACTCTATTTCCAAACATGATTACATACACAGGTATAGGGGTTAGGGTTCCAACACGTACTTTTTTGGGGGACACAATTTAATCCATAACACATGGTATATATAGGAAAGTCCTTCCCAGTGGAAGCCTAAAGCCCCCTGCTAGTTGCCAAACAAAGCAGGCAGGAGAGAAGTGGCCTCACTGAGCTTGTAAAGCACAGAGCTGCTTCCTGCCTCCCAAATCATGGTCCTCAAGGCTGGCATACCCAAAGGTGTGTGGAGGTCAAACTTGAGTCAGGGCAGTTTGACCATGAACAGGGGGTGCTCCCCAAACCACTTCCCAAGAAGGCAATTTCACAACTCCTCAGGATCCATTCCAGCATTACACAGCCCCTCCAAATGTTCTCTTGGGTGCAGCTATGTCCAGCCAAATACTTTTTTTATCTTCAGAGCCAAGCAGAAGGGGAATGAGCTCAGTGTGGTGGCCCTTTGTTATACCACACCCCCAACTTCTCTTCAGTCTGTTTGGGATCCTGGACCCTTTTAGAAATAGAATGAGTGTTTTAGACTCTCTTTATAGGGGGGAAAAAGTAGTAAAAAATACATATGCACACAAGCCAATTTTTGCAAGATTTCTCATCTTTTCCTAAAAGTCCCAGTTATCACTTGGTGGTTAAGTTGGTGGGCTGTAGAGTTGAATTTCCTGGGTCCCGATGCTGCTTCTATTATTACTGGCTATGATGCTTTAAAGAAGTCATGCACCATCTCTAAGCCTCTGTTTTCTTATATAGAAACCACAGTAGTAGCTCTTTTATAGGATTTTGGGAGGATTAAATGTAGGATGATCAACTCATCCCAATTCATTCTGGACTTTCCTGGTTTTAGCACTGAAAGTCTCATGTCCCAGGAAACCCTCAGTTCTAGATGCACTGGGAGAGTTGGTCACTCTGGTAAATGACATTAATCACATAAAGTGTGTAACCCAATGCAGGCAGTTCATCCAGGTTCCATCACCATCAGCTGATACTGCTCGTATGAGAAAGGGCATGGCAGTTGCATCTGACTTCTTCTAACTTCACAAGGGGGGAGAAGAATCAAGATCAATAGCCCAAGTCTGATTTCTATGAGTTGGAGGTCAGACATGCCTCCATCCTCAACATTTTTACCAATTCTGACACCAACCATCCCTCCCACGGCACTCTCTACTTCTCTGCTGGGTTTGATAATCCATTGCAGTGGCCACACAGAACTCGCAGACAACACTTATGATGATGTGGTTTATTAGAGAAGTAACAGGTTACAATTCAGGAGCAGGAACACTCAGGATAAAGTTCTTCAGTCAGGACAGCCCCCTCTCAGCTGTGCCCAAAGGTAAGTCTCTCTCTGGCTGTCAGCCACTTAGCTTGGCCTCTTCCCTGCTTGGGCAAGTGTTACAAAGCTCTTTGAGTTCTGCCAATAAATGCCTAGAGATACCCCACTCTGCCAGTAAGCCTTATCCTGAAATCACTTAGCTTTCTTGCTCCAAGGGCCAGGAAGCCCACCACTCTGTCTTGTGCCAGTCTCTTGGTTCTCTTGCCTCTGCTGCCACTGTTTCTCTGCCACTGCTTCTCACCGTCTCTGGTATCACAGCTCTCTGTCTCCTGGATCAAGGAGGTTCAGCAAGGGCTCTTGGGTCCTTGTGCTCCACTTGGGGTCTTTTTTTTTTTTTTTAATTTTTATTGTGATTTGGGTGGAAGTTTAAAGAGCATTCATTTTCCATACAGCAGTTCACATACACTTTGTCTCATGACATTGACTGCAATTTCCCACAATTCAACAGCTCTCTTCCCATTTCCTCCCCATAGTTACCTCTTCCCTGTGTCCTTCCCTCCCATGCACTCCTGCTCCGAGTTGTCTCCCTGTACATACACAGCCCTTCTTTTCTCCCGTGATTGATCTCTCCAAGGAATCCATCTACTTAATGTAAATGTTCAGCTCAAATGTCTGTCTTTTGTTTGGCTGGAAGCCACAGGAGTGAGTTCAGTTCCAGACCTGAAGGGCAGCTAGGAGCCATAGTCTCAGGGGTTCCACCAAGCTCTATCAGACCAGCAAACCTGGACCCCCCCTTTTTTTTTTTTTTAATGATTTTGAGTTTTATTCCACACTGTTCTCCCACTCTGTCCAGGATCTCCTACATAGATCCCCCTCTGAGTGGTTGACAGTGGCACCCAGGCACCAACTAGTTCTTCTGGTCTCATAGTCATATAGGTTGAGGATTGCATGGTGTATCGGGCTTTTCTTTCCTGATGGTAGTGAGATCCTTTCTGTCTCTGGGATGATTCATTTTAAGTCTAGAAGGATGGCAAAACTTTATTAGCAAACTATCCAGTTTCCTTGGCCACAAGCACCTCACATTTGCATAGTCCCATCCAGTAATCTTGTGGAAATCACAAAGAACATGACTAGAAGGACAAAACCAAGCAATTCACCGCACCTCAGTGAATTAGTGTTTTCCCTAATTAACAGAACTGGTAGGAATTCTGTTCTGGGGGTCAGAACTCCAGGCTTCAGTTTCCTTCTGTGTCCCAATCCTGTTTTTACAGCTTTCTGGGCAACCCTTAAGCTTCCTTAGGGCTCAGTTTGCTCATCCATCAAACAAGAGAGATGAACCTAACAGTCACTTAAAGTTCTTCCTGCTAAATACTTTGAATTTATTCAGATAACCCCCTCTCTGTGCTTGGTAAATTGGTCTTGAACATGGATGGGATCAGGTATGTATTTTCCTGCTTGCCTGCTTGAAGTGTTGATGAGCAAAACCAGCCTGTGTTCTAGCAATACAGAATGCCCCAGGAGGATCCTTAACTGGTAACTTCATGTGCACCTTGATAGCAACATTGAACTACAGCTGGAACTTATTTGGGCTTATAGAAAATGTTGACCTAATCATGGGGGAGAAAATCACAAGGTAATTGATATCCTCATATTTTCATGAGGTTGAGAGTCAGCCCTGAAATGACTGTCCCAACAAGAAATGGAGGTTAGTTCCAGGAAAGCCTTTCCCTTGCAAAGTTGAAAAGGGTTGCTGGTTCTCTGTGGCAAGTAGTTTCCAGGTCCTCTTTGTAAGACCTCGGACGGAAGACTGGACAGGACAATCTACTTCTGTAAAGATTTACTGCCTTAGAAATCCAAAAGGGGTTGCTATGAGTCCTAAGAGACTCGATGGCAGTGAGTTTGGTTTGGTTTTTGGTTTGTAGGACCTACCCCAACATTCAGATTTCAAGTTGAGCCAGGTTTATTAGAAGGAAATGACTCAGGTTTCCTCCAAGGTTTGGGGTTTGTAAGTCTGTGAGGACATAAATCCTAGATTGTCAACCTTCCCTTTCTTGTGTGCTCGACTATAGTACTGGACACACAGATCGTGCTCAATAATAGCTCTGTTTTACCCTTGTCATTTATAGGCACTTCACTGTATGGGGCCCTGTATACACCCTCTTGAGTTGCCTGCAGCAGGCTCTGTTGACAGAGGGCTGTTTTATTTTTGGCTTGAAAGGTTGATGCCAAAGGTGGAACTTCCCAGACTTTGGGGCATGAACCTACCTCAGATTATTTGATAATCGTCTACTGGACTCTGGGGGCTGAGGGGCAGTTGCACCTGAAGGGGCCACAAGGCAAAGAATATAGGCAGCCACCAGAAGCTGAAAAAGACAAAGAAACAGATTCTTCTCACAGAGCTTATACAAGGAACCAATTCTGCTGATACTTTGACTTTAACCCAGTGTAACTGATTTTGGACTTCTGACTTCCAGAACTATAAAATAATAACTTTGTGTTAAGTTACTAAGTTTTTTGTAACCTGTTACAGCAGCAATAGGAAACTAATACAGCTGGTGAAGTAGGAGACTCAGGCAAGGCCATGTCCTAATCAAGACACTTCTCACACATGCTCCCTTGTTAGGACTAAGAAAAATGGGAGAAAAAAAACACGGGAACCCTTTTCAGTAGGGCTGTTCTAGTAATTATATCACCCAGTATTTCAGAGCTAACACCTAGAACAGAACTTGAAACATAATGCTGTTATGTGTCGTTGAGTCGGACCTGACTCATAGTGACCCCTCCTTGGGTTTCCGAGGCAGTATCACTACAGAAGTAGAGTGGCCCATCTTCCTTCCAAGGAGTAGCTGGTGGGTTTGAACCGCCAGCCTTCTGGTTAGCAGTCAAGTGCTTTAGGCACTATGCTACCAGAGCTCCTTGAAACATATAGGTGCCCAAGAAACATTTACATTCTCAAAAAGTTAAACAGAGAATTACCATGTTGTTATTGTTGTTAGGTGCCGTCAAGTTGGCTCTGACTCATAGTGACCCTGTGTACAACAGGACAAAACACTGCCCAGTCCTGTGCCAGCCTCACAATCTTTGCTCTGCTTGAGCCCATTGTCGCACCCACTGTGTAAATTCATCTCATGAAGGGTCTTCCCCTTTTTCACTGACCTTCTACCAAGCATGATACAACTCTCCAGGGACAAGTCCCTTCTGATAACATGACCAAAGTACATGAGACAGAGGCTGGCCATTCTCACTTTTTGCATTCTGGCCTTTTGTTTTCTTCATGTATGATGTTCTTGATGTCTTCCCACAACTGAAATGGTGTTCAGTCGTTGGTGTTCAATGTATCAAATCTATTCTTCAAGTGATCTCTAAATTCAGGTGGGTTATAATCAAAGTCATATTTTGGCTCTGTGAATTTGTTTTAATTTTCTTCAGCTTCAACTTGAGCTTGCATATGACCAGTTAATGGTCTGTTCCACAGTCTGTTCCTAGCCTTGTTTTGACTGATAATATTGAGCTTCTATATCCCCTCTTTCTACAGATGTAGTTGATCTGATTCCTGTGTATTTCATCAGGTAATGTTCATATGAATAGTTGCCGTTTAAGTTGTTGAAAAGAGGTATTTACAATGAATTGTTGGTCTTGCAAAATTCTGTCATGTGGGCTCAGGAGTCATTTTTTTCACCAAGGCCATATTTTCCAACTACAGATGCTTCTTCTTTGTTTTCAACTTTTGCATTCCAATTACTGGTAATTATCAATACATCTTGGTTTCATGTTCAGTCAATTTCAGACTGCAGAAGTTGGTAAAAATCTTTGATTTCTTCATCTTTGGCTTTAGTAGTAGTACGTAAATTTGAATAATAGTAATATTAACTGGTCTTCCTTATAGGTGTATGGATATTACCCTATCACTGACAGGATTGTACTTCAGGATAGAACTTGAAATGTTCTTTTTGATGATGAATGCAATGCCATTCCTCTTTAATTTGTCATTCCTGGCATGTTATGTTGTTATGTGCCGTCGAGTCAGTCCCGACTCATAGTGACCCCTCCTTGGGTTTCCGAGGCAGTATCACTACGGAAGTAGGATTGCCCAACCTTCCTTCTGAGGAGTGGCTGGTGGGTTTGAACTGCCAGCCTTCTGGTTAGCAGTCAAGTGTCTTAGCCACTATGCATTCCTGGCATAGTAGACCATATTATTGTCAGATTCAAAATGGCAATTACCAATCTATTTCAGCTCACTGATACCTAGGATATTGATCTTTATGTGTTCCATTTCATTTTTTACAACTTCCAATTTTCCTAGGTTCATATTTCATACATTACACATTTCAATTATTAATGGATGTTTGCAGCTCTTTCTTCTCATTTTGAGTCATGCCACATCAGCAAATGAAGGTCCAGAAAGCTTTACTCCATCCATCTCATTAAGGTCAATTCTACTTTGAGGAGAAAGCTCTTCCCCAGTCATATTTTGAGTGTCTTCCAACTTGATGGACTCATCTTCCAGCACTATATCAGACAATGTTTTACTGTTATTCATAAAATTTTCCAGAAATATATCAGATCTTATTCCACTGCTATTCCTAAGGTTTTCAGTGGCCAGTTTTTTCATAAGTGAGTGGCCCTGTCCTCCTTCCCAGTCTGTCTTAGTCTTGAAGTGCTACTGAAACCTGCCCACCATGGGTGACCCTGCTGTTATTTGAAATTCCAGTGCCATAGCTTCCAGTATCACAGCAACATGCAAGCCACCACAGTACAACAAACTGACAGATGAGTGGTGGGAGAATTACCATCTGACCTACCAATTACACTCCAAGGCATATACCCCAAAGACTTGAATGCAGGGACTCAAACAGAGACTTATACACGAATATTCACTGCAAAACTATTCACAACAGCCACAAGGTAGAAACAACTCAAGTGTCCATTGACCAATGAATGGATAAAAAAATGTGTATATCAATACAATGAATAGTATTCAGTCATAAAAAAGAATAAAATTCTAATCATGTTACAACTTGGATGCATCTTGAAAAACTTATGTTAGATGAACTAAGCCAGATTAAAAAGGACTAATATAATATGATCCCACTTATATGAAATGTCTAGAATAGACAAAAACAGAAAATAGATTAGAGGTCACCATGGGCTTGGGGAGGGGAGGATGTGGGAGGCATTACTTAATGGATACAGAGATTCTAATTGGGGTGTTGAATAAATTTTGGAAATAGATGGTAGCAATGGTTGCACAATATTGTGAATTTACTTGATGCCACTGAATTACACTTTAAAATGGTTAAGATAAAGAACTGTATGTGATGCATATTTTACCACGATGAATGAATACATTTCAGTCAGGTCAATTGAATCAGAGAAGCTGAGGGGGAGTGAGAAGAAGTGATACCCTCCAGGGGTCATTCAACATCAACTCCCACTGAAGACTATGGGCCCCGACCCCAACAGGTCTATCTCCAGGTGCCCCAGTTATTTTCAGACTCAAGGGCCCCAGGGAGTCTTAGCTGGATGAGTCAGTGAGGAGAGGAGGGCAGTCAGGTAGTGGCAACAAAAACACCAGACACACTTGGTAAAAATTTGTCAACCAAACTCCAGACCATATGGGAAGGTTATTAATGGCAGGTCTCATTATGTCTCATATTTTACACATTTAATTCCTCTTTTTGATTCTAGACAAATAGTTGCTGACTTTAGACAGCTACTGGATCCCTTCCTGTTGCCCCAGCACCTGACCTGGGTTGTCCACTGGCCTGTGGATGACCCTTAACACTAAGCACACATCCACTCCAGAACTTGGCAAGGAAATTAAACCAGTTTTCAAAAATTTGGAGCAACAGATTTTTTTTTTTTTTAGTGGGGAAAACAACACTTTTTCCTCTTATTAACAAGGAGGAGAACATTGTGTCCAAGCTATCAACTCCTTCTTAAGGAAAACGTGGGAAGGACTCTCCTCTAAGCCTTAGAGTCTAAGGTGACAGCATTCTGGTTTGGATGGATCTGTCACAAATCATATGTTTATAAAAGGAAAGATTCCCCTCACCTTCTCTCTCTGAGAAGCAAAGATCAAAATTTTCTCTGTGTTCCTTAATAAAGAGCTCATGCACTTTCTGTGCACCCCACCCCCCACCATCAGAATGAATGGAAGGAAGGAAGGAAAAGGAGGGAGAACGAATGCTTGGTCCCTGAATGGCTCTAGGGCTGTGGGTCAGTTGACAAACTGAAACAACCCTTTACTGTTTACACTAGTTGGGTTTTCTGTTACCTGCAGCTAAGAGCACCCTAGCTTATTCCACTAAAGACAAATTTCCTTTCAGGTTACAGGCAGCCTGGGTCCAGGAGAAGGAGAACCAGGCAGCTGTTGGTGACCCACTCAGGGACAAAGGGCTTTGCACTACCAGCTCAGGAGAAGTTGGGGAGGGGACCTCAACACAGAAGAGTCAAGAGTAAGTACATCTGGGGAGGGGAGGGTGGTGTTGAGAGCCCTCGCCCCCAGCCTTGGCTGCTGGCTCCCTTAATTTAACTCCACCTGCCTGGTATATGCAGAATGAGGTCCACTAAAAGACATCAGAGCAGCTGCCACTTCAAAGCAGGAAAGATGTGTGTAGGTGGGTAGGGAGGAGGCGGGTAATTATGCAGGGAAAATAGTTTTCTTGATAGTCTCCTGGAAATGTGCATGGAGCAGGGAGAACAGCAAGACAGAAGACAGGAGAGAGAGAATGGATTCACAGAGGCTGTGCATCATGTCTCTCCAAAGGGAAATAGAGACGGTGTGCACATTTCTCAGGCTTATCTGACAGCAGGATACCCTTGGGGGAGCATGGAGGACTGCACAGAACACCCATGAAGGGTCTCTTTCACATGAGATTTCATCCATGGATTAAGTAGAGGACCCACTGGGAATGACTGTGTCCACTCTTTGTGTGTGTATGTGTGTTTGTACAACACATGGGCTCTTTATCATGAGGGGCCAATGAGGGCCCCTAACCCTCATTGGCTGGGCACCATTTTCATTTCACATCAGACCTTCATGCTTTGGGAAAGGGAAGGGGACTCCTGCGTAGCAGGGGAAGAGCCTGCAATGCGGCAGTGAGAGCTGAGAGCGCTACCTGTCGCCCCATCTCTTTTGCCCCCTTAGCGCTCTGCCCACAGATTTCCCATCCCCTGTATACTCCGAATGGCAGAGGGGCACCGCTGATTCTGAGAAGCAGCTCAGAGGTTGTGAATGTTGGATGCCAATAATTCTCCAACTGTGAGTATGCTGAACATTTCTTGGGGCTATTTCTGCATAATTATAAATATCTGAGGATATTAAATTCCCAGGTTACACATTGAGGGTATGATCCAAGTGACGGTTGGCTGCAGAGTTGGAAACGCAAACATCTTTTCATTCCTCCCTCCTGGAGCACTTAGAATATTTCATGGGATTCAAAAGGAAAAAAAAAAGTTTCAGTGGAGAAAAAAAAAACCAACCAACTGGAAGCTAAGTCAGTCGCAAATATTTCTAAATAGCTCTAAATCCAAAAGAAGAATGTGCCCACTTTACTAAATTGTGGTGGGCTTGTGATGCATTTTCTCTATGGGTTAGGAAAGCAGTTACCACCAAACAACCTACTTGTGCCTCCATTGTGATACAATGTTCCCTCTAATGGGGCCGACATGCCAGCCAGTGGGCCTTTGAAAGCACTTAATGCTTCTGGAACTTCTCACATGGGGCTGCTGGGCCTGCAGTCAGAGTCTGCATCTGGCTCTAAGCCCATCATGGGGCAAGGGGTTCCTTATAGCAGAGGCCAGTGTCTGAGGCACGACTGACCCAGGCCTCGGCTGTCCTGCCTCTATCCAATATCCCAGGCTCCCACTCCTGACACCCTTGGTCGCCCCACCCTGTCCTCCCAGCCACTGAAGTCTCACGCCTCCTCACCCTCTTCCTGTCCACCATCCTCCCACCCTGGCAAAGGGCTGCTTCCCCTGGACATGTCCTCAACCCTCTTCCATCTCCTGCGTTGAGGCTGCCAGCCACAGGCACAGCTTCCCCACAGCCCCTGAACACTGCTGCTCATCTTCTAGACCCCCGAGAGGACCCAGAGATCTTGAGCCTGTGCCCTGGAACAAATGCCCATGCCTTTGGGGCTCTTGCATGCTGCTTCTCCCTTCTTGTTCTCTCCAGCCCCTGCCCTGGGCTCTGGGTCACCCTTTCTCCCCTCAAAGACCTGCTGCCCTCATCTTGGTTAACTTTGATGAGGTGTGACTGACCAAGCAGGTCACAAGCTTCCTTGATGCTCCTCCACTCCCAGCCGCATACACGCCACATGGAGGTGTGGTTAACCAGTAGGTAAGGTAAGCATAGACTTACTGTGCTTACTTACTAATCTGTACGGGTGAGCCTGTGCTTACCTTGCTTATTGGCTAATCTGACACTGGCTGCATGTCCAGACCTGATCCCTGCAGTCTTGGCCACTCAGGGTTGCACCTACATCAGCCACACCGAAAAACTGTCTTCCTTATCCTCTGCCTTCCTGGAAGCTTCTCCTCCTCAACCCCCAGGATTTTTGGTTTTGGTATCTTTTTGTCCCCTTATTTCCAGCTGGGAGCCTCTGACCTCTCTCTTTGCCCTGAACTCCTTGTCTCCATCCCTGGCAGTCAGCCCATCCAGAACCCCTCTGCTGCCATCTGAGGCCTCTGCCAGGGGGAGGCTGTTGCCCTGTGACCCTGCTAAAGGCAGTGTAAGCGGAGTGCTGCCTTAGGCGCTAGACCAAATGGCTCTCAACTTACGAAAAAAGCAAGCCTCGAGGGTATCACAGTCCCGCAGCCGCACCCTGCTGGCCTCTGTCCCCAGGGTCACAGTGAGACACCTGTGAAGATGTGTTAATGTGCAAAGCTCTGCAGAGTAAAATAACCAGGACTTCGTCCTCTCCCTCCCTCCTGAGATGCGGGCGGGCTCTGCGAACCTCCGGGAGCGCGACCGGGTTTGCGATGGGCACAGCAGGCGGTTACAAAGATCCAACCTCGTGTTGGAAGCTAACGGTCTCATACAAAAGGGACCAAGTGGAGAGCAACTGGGGAGGCCCTACTCCCGACCCGACGCTGCCAGCCCCTTTCCAGGTCACTGTCCCCAGGTGGGGCAGAGGGGCAGTGAGAGGACCGGGGCAAGGGAACAAACCCAAGTGGACCTGTTCTGCGGCTCCAGCCAAATTTCTAAGCTCCTGCCACCAGCCGGCCGCCTCGCGGGGATGGCGCGGGACCTCGGCGCCCTCTAGAGGCTGTGCGGGCCGTGCAAGACCCTTAAGGTTGTGCGAACCCGTGCGCCCCCTGGAGGTTGTGCGAGCCGCGGACACGCAGTACAGATCGCAGAGTGGGGGAGCATTGCATTAAAGACCTGATGAAAATTGACAAAGGACAGAAACAGACTTTTGAAATTAAACAGAAATGCCCAATCAAACATAAAGCTAGGGTTTACATAGGTAGGCCCTGTGCAAGCCCTTCCATGCATCAGCTCCTTTAAAACTCACAACACTACTGAGGAGGAGCTAATTATCCCCTTACAACAGATAAGTAAACTGAAACACACAAAGGCTGAGAGACTCAAGATCATACAGTAAGTGGCAGAGCCAGAATCTACCCCAAGCAGCCTGGCAGCAGGGTCTATGGCTTTATTCGCTACATGAAATGGCTCTCAACATACGAAAAAATGTACACCCTGCTAAAAACCAAAGACATATACATTAAAACAATTCATTCAATAAATTAATTTACCCCAAAGTATTTGGTAGATGCCTACTGTGTGTGCCAGGCCCTGTATGGGGTGCAGGGGGACTGTGATACAGCAGTGAACTAAGGCCAAACCATGAAGCGTCCATTCCAACAGGAGGAGAGAGACAATAAACAAACATGAAGCTACATAGTATGGCAGGTGTGGTAAGTGCTATGGAGAAAAATAAAGCAGGTTAAGGGGAGAAGTAACAGCCTATTTTATGTCAGATGGCCAGGCAGCCCTCTTTGAGAAGGTGAGACCTCAGGAGAGTGAAGGAGAAAGCCTTGTGTCGATCTGTGGGAACAGCACACCAAGCAGAGGGCTAAGTCCCTGAGGCCAGTGTGAGGAGTTGTCACATTGATGGGAGGTGGGGGGCTCCTGTCCAGCACTGATGTCCGTTCACCAACTATGCCTAAGGCCGTGCTGGTATTCAGGGAGGACAGACCTACCTGCTGACCATCAGGTGGGTACCCCGACCTGTCTTAGCCCTAGGAATTTGCTCAGCTCTTTGCAATTGGTGCCATGTGACAGCTGTCACCCATGAATCCCAGTGGAAGGTGGGAGGATCTATGGGGAACCAGGGAAACGGAAGGGAAAGAACTCACCAATATTTGGGATATTTGGGATGACCCAGCCATTTAAATACATCGAGAGAGGTTTGGTGCTAGATACAAGAGGGGCCATCTAACCCCCACCCCAGACTCCAAGCAGGCAGCCTGCACAGAGGCCTGAGGGAATCCCAGATGAGTGCATTCTGTACCTACTGATGAGTGCCCTTTTGTGTCCCCTTCCTGAGTCTCCAGGGTCTCATTGCCTCACTAGATTTTGGAGGCACCTGGAATTAGCAGCTAACTTCCCTTTGGTGAGCTTCCTGTCTGTGGCCCTGGGTCGGGAAGGCCAGACCATGACTGTGATCTATATGGTCTCCTTTCCACCAGAGATGGGAGAGCAGAACAAGGTCAGAGGGAGCCCAGGTGGCCCCTAGGGAAAACCTATTGCCTATCAAGTCATATTCCGATTCATAGTGACCCTATAAAACAGATTAGAACTGTTGCCAAGGCTATACATCTTTAGAGAAGCCAACTACCACATCTTTCTCCTACAGAGTGGCTAGTGGGTTTGAACTGCTGACCTTTAGGTTGGCAGCTGAGCGCTTAACCACTTGCGTCACCAGGGCTCCTGCTCCTAGGGAAGGATAACCCAATTCTCTCACAATTCTGCCACCCTCCTTACTGTGGCCCAAAGGCCATTCCCTTCCCCATTGGTTCTCCAGGGTCTCACTGCTCCCTCAGACTTCTGAGTGTGCTATGGCTTATTCTTAGCTTTGAAGGATTTGTCTCATCACATCCCTTTGAGATTAGGTGGGCCACTTTCTAAAAGCTGATTATGTTTCATATGGTAAGCTTCTGCATTGTGCTTTGTTGTTGTTAGGTGCCGTCAAGTTGGCTGCGACTCACAGTGACCCTCTGTACAACAGAGTGAAACACTGCCCAGTCCTGCACCAGCCTCATAATCCTTGCTACCCTTGGGTCCATTGTTGCAGCTGCTATATCAGTCCATCTTTTTCATTGACCCTCCACTTTACCAAGCATTATATCCTTCTCCAGGGAATGGTCCCTTCTGACAACATGACCAAAATCGGTGAGATGAAGTTTGGCCATTCTCACTTCTAAGGAGCATTCTGGCTGCACTTCTTCCAGGACAGATTTGTTAGTCCTTTTAGCAGACCATGGGACTTTCAGTATTGTTCACCAACACCATAACTCAAAAGCATCAACTCTTCTTTGGTCTTCCTTGCTCATTGTCTAGCTCTCACATGCATATGAGGTGATTGAAGACACCATGGCTTGGGTTAAGTTCTCCTTAGTCTTCAAAGAGACATCTTTGCTCTTCAGCACTTTAAAGAGGTCTTTTGCAGTAGATTTTCCCAGTACAAAACGGTGTCTGATGTCTTGACTGCTGCTTCCATGGGTGTTGATTTTGAAACCAAGCAATATGAAATCTTTGATGACTTCAATCTTTCTCCATTTATCATGATGTTGCTTATTGGTCCAGTTGTGAGGATTTTCATTTTCTTTATGTTGAGATATAATCCATACTGCAGACTGTAGTCTTTAATCTTTAGTGCTTCAAGTCATCTTCACTCTCAACAAGCTAAGTTGTGTTGTCTGCACATTGTTAATGAGTCTTCATTATTATTATTGGATTATTCACTCAGCATACAGATTGAATGAGTATGGTGAAAGGATATAACCCTGACACACTCCCTTCTTGGTTTTAAACCATCAGTATCGCCTTGTTCTGTTTGAATGTATAGGTCTTCAAGAGAACAATTAAGTGTTCTGGAATTCCCATTTGCCTCATTATTATCCACAATTTGTTATGATCCACACAATGAAATGCTTTTGCACAGTCACTGAAACACAAGTAAACGTCTTTCTGGTGTTCTTTGCTTTCAGCCAAGATCCATCTGACATCAGCAATGATATCCCTCATTTCACATCCTCTTCTGAGTCCAGCTTGCATTTCTGGAAGTTTCCTGTCAATATACTGATGCAACTGCTTTTGAATTATCTTCAGCAAGATTTTACTTGCATGTAATATTAGTGATATTGTTCAATAATTTCCACATTTTGTGGGATCACCTTCTTTGGAATGGGTACAAATATGGATCACTTCCAGTCAGTTGGCTAGATAGCTGTCTTCCAAATTTCTTGGCATAGATGAGTAAGCGCCTCTGGTACGGCTTCCATTTGTTAAAACATCTCAGTGGGTATTCTGTCAATTCCTGGAGCCTTGTTTTTTGCCAGTTCCTTCAGTGCAGCTTCAACTTCTTCCTTCAGTACCTTTGGTTCTTGATCATATACCACCTCCTGAAATGGATAAACGCTGACCAATTCTTTTTGGTACAGTGACTCTGTGTATTCCTTCCATCTTCTTTTGATGTTTCCTGCATCATTCAATATTTTGCCCAGAGAATCTTTCAATATTGCAGCTTGAGGTTTGAATTTTTCCTTAAGTTCTTTCAGCTTGTGAAATGCCGAGTGTGTTCTTCCCTTTCGGTTTTCTAACTCTAGGTCTTTGTGCATTTCATTATAATGATTCACTTTGTCTTCTCGAGCTGCTCTTTGAAATCTGTTCAGCTCTTTTATCTTGTCATTTCTTCCATTTGTTTTAGCTACTCTCTGCTCACGAGCAAGTTTCAGAGTCTCTTCTGACATCCATTTTGGTCTTTTCTTCCTTTCCTGTCTTTTTAATGACCTCTTGCTTTCTTCACATATGATGTTCTTTTTTTTTTTTTTTTAATTTTATTTTGATTTGGGTGAAGATTTACAGAGCAAATTCACTTTCCATACAGCAGTTCACA
>NW_006921654.1:4827427-4841401 GCF_000298275.1 Orycteropus afer afer
CACGATTATCTTCTGTGTCTGTGTTAATTGGTTTCCCTTTTCTTTGTTGAAGAGGGTCTGTGCAATCCTTCTGCCTAGTCCGCCATCTTACCGGAACTCCACATATGATGTTCTTGATGTCATCCCACAGTTCATCTGGTTTTCTGTCACTGGTGTTCAATGTGTCAAATCTATTCTTTAAGACTAAAAAAATAAATAAATAAATAAAAAGAGAGAGAGAGAGGCGGGGAGCTCTGGTGGCATAATGCAATATTCGGGTGGGATATAATCAAGATCATATTGTGGCTCTCCTGGATATTTTTAATCGTCTTTGGCTTCAACTTGAACTCACATATGGGCAGCTGATGGTTTGTTCCACAGTCAGCTCCTGGCCTTGTTTTGGCTGAAGATATTGAGCTTCTCCAACTTTCCATGGATGTAGTTGATCTTGATTCCTGTATATTCTATCTGGCAAAGTCCACATGTATAGCTGCTGCTTATGTTGTTAAAAAAAGTTATTTGCAATGAATAAGTCATTGGCCTTGCAAAATTCTATCATGCAACCTCCAGCATCATTTCTATCACCAAGGCCATATTTCCCAGCTACTGGCGATTCTTCTTTGTTTCCAACTTTTGAATTCCAGTCACCGGTGATGATTGACACATCTTAATTACATATTTGGTCCATTTCAGACTGCAGAAATTGGTAAAAATCTTCAATTTCCTTGTCTTTGGCATTGATAGTTGGTGTGTAAATTTTATTTTTATCTTTACTTTTTTAAAAATTTTATTGTGATTTGGGTGAAAGTTTACAGAGCAAATTAATTTTCCATACAGCAGTTCATACACATTTTGTATCATGACATTAACTGCAATCCCCACAATGTAATAAGCTCTCTTCCCACTTCCTCCCCATAGTTACTTCATCCCTGTGTCCTTCCCAGCCATGCACTCCTGCCCCACCCCCCACCCCAGCTGTCTCCCTGTGCAAACACTGCCTGGTACGTAAATGAATAATAGTCATTTTAACTGGTGTTCCTTATAGACATATGGATATTATCCTATCACTGACAGCGTTGTACTTCAGGATAGATCTTGAAACATTTTTTGTGACAATGAATGCCATGCCATTTGTGTTAGGCTAGGTCCTCTAGAGAAGCAAAACCAGTTAAGGTTATATATACACATAGAGAAAGAGAAATTTATCTTAGGAAAATGGCTCACACACTTATAGAAGTTGGCAAGTCCCAAGTTCGTGGATCAAATGTCAAGCTGGAGGCTTTTCCCCACTCATGCAGCTGCAGGGCTAATGAGCTCAAGGTTGACAGGCAGTACCAGCTGTTGACTCCAACGAATGATGAATCCAAGATCTCCAGACCTAATGGTGGACAGTTGTAGGCGGCACAACAGGATCCCAATCCACAGAAGAGTGTCTCTTTTCCCAGGATGTCCATAAATATACAGGAAGCAGGCCACACTCCTAGGGGAACTCCCTTTCAACGGATTGGCTGCTCAAAACATATGCATCTGATCCCATCATGGGAATAACCCACATCACAATTGCTTAAACCACACAGAATTGTGGTCCAGCCAAGTTGACACACAGCTCCAATTATCACACTATTCCTAATCAATTTGTCATTAGGCTCTGTTCTTTAGCACTGAAGAACTGTTGATTCTTGTGTCCATCTGGGGTTTTTTTAGTCCTGTTCAAACAACCTTAAGAAGGGGTGAGCTTGTTTTCAGATGAGTGTGAGCTGGAATTGACCTGGAACAGAAAGAAACTGGGAGTAGGGGCCACTCTGGGCTTCTCTGCTCTCTCCCAGGCTCTTATTGTCTCTCTTTAAGCTTGCAGTCTTCTCTCTCCCTATCAACAGCCCCTTTCTTCCTCTACACTCTGAATATCCTTTCCCTGTCTCCTAGCTTCTGTTTCCTTGTGATTTTTTGTTTGTTTCTTGTCTAAAAATGCTTACTGTGAAACTTCAGGGCCTGCATGTCTCCTGGCCACTCTCTTTCCTCCTTTCAGCGTCTGCCCCAGTTGCTAACTGCCTCATTGCTTGAGTTTTTCATTCAAGCCAGCACATCTGTTTTATGCCAGGGCTCATCATTTAGGTCTGGATTGGTTGCTTGGGCCGTGTTCCAATCAGCTGGGGCCAAGAAGAGTAGGACTAACATGGCTGCTACAAGGCTGTCCATTTAGTGGGTGCTCTGGGAGCTCTGGTGGCATAGGGCCTAAGGCATTTGACTGCTAACCAGAAGCCTGGCAGTTCAAACCCGCCAGCCACTCCTCTGAAGGAAGATTGGTCAATCTACTTCCATAGAGATACAGCTTCGGAAACCCAAGGAGAGATCACTATGGGTAGGATCTGACTCGACAGCAGTGAGTTTGGTTGGTTTTTTTGGATGGGTGATGTAGACACCAGGATCAACCTGTGTGCTGCAGCCCTAGATCCATTATTTCTTCTGTTATTCATTGTGGAGTTTCGTATGTTGACCTCTGTTGTTGTCACCTAGTGCTTGCTTGTTGCACTGTTACTGGGTGCTGTGGGGTTGATTGCGACTCACAGTGACCCCATGGGGTTTTCTTGGCTGTGATCTTTATGGGAGAAGATCACCGGGTCTTTATCCTGTGGAGCCACTGGATGGGTTCAAACGGCCAACCTTTAGGTTCATAGCTGAGCACTTCACCATTGCACCACAAAGGTGCCTTAGAGCTCATTTAAGGGTCTTTACATGCAATCTACTTCCGTAGTGATACTGTCTCGGAAACCCAAGGAGGGGTCGCTATGAGTCGGGTCCGACTCCACGGCACATAACAACAACACAACAACACATTTTTCTCAGGGACTCAACCTGGTTCTCTGCAGAGGCTCCCACCCAGATGCCCAGCAGGGACAGGATTATTATTAGTTAAACAACCAGTAAGCCACTTCCTCCTCTCTTTAGTCTCACCCTTCATGTGTTGGGGGGGAGGCCATGGTTAATAAACATCAGCAATTAGATTAGCCCAGTGTCTCTGGATAGTGGGCTTCTTCCAGAAACAGTGCCTCCCCTGCCCGCACAGAAGAGCATGTAGTCAGGAGAAAATGGAATGAAGTCCCTTAATCAGCCACAGTAGTATTTGAGTCACTTCATTTAGAATCTGACAACCGCAAATTACTTTGTTTTTCAGGCCAATTTTAGTTGACCAGCAGGATTGGCCTAGTCTGCCTCATGCTTAATAAATCACCCCCCATGCCGATTATGGCTAGTGTGGGGAAGTGGTTTTTCTAAGGCTTTTCAAAAGGAGTAATAATAATAATAATAATAATAAATCCCTCCCATACTGTGTGTGCCTGGCATGAATTCTTGGCCTTGCTCCCTTCCCAGTCTCTGTGACTGTGGGGTAAGCCCTTGGTGGAGGCGGGGGGACAGTAGGGGACCCAAGCAGGAAGCTATCACCTTTGCAGCCAGTGCTTTTTCTTCTTGGCTCTGCAGGGCCAGGAAAAGAAGTCAAACCAAATCAGATGCCAGACTCATGCCGTCTTACAGCTCACCCTCTGCTACCCCAGACTTTCCTACACCTGCTGAAACCTCTTCACTGGAAAAAATGAAACAGGAATTTCAGATTTAAAATAACACCCACTTGACACCCCTGATTTGGCCTCTACCAGAGTCATGTTAAATTACCTGTGAAGGCCCAGTAAAGGGTGAAACACAGCTCCCTCCTTCAGAACTAGTCCAACTTGAGTGCGACATCCCTACACATGAGCACCTAGCAGATGCCTTCTGTGACCACCAGGCAGATGAGCTGGGCTGAGAAAAACAACTGGGGCTCAGTCTCTCCCTGATGCAAATGGCAGCCATGTCTGTGCATGAGGGGCTGCTTGCAGGCTGGCTTGCTCATTGCTATGTCTATTCCAAGGAAACAGAATGGCAGGAAGGAGGCTGAGGAAGGGGTGAGGGGAAAGGCAGGGCCCATAGAGGTACGTTGCATTCTTGGAGATGCAGTATCCTTAAGTAAATAGCATTAAGGAAGGAAGAATGTGGCATGGGCCAATGCATGCAGAGGACTGTAACTTTCTCATGAAATCCATTTTTCTTAGAGTTTCTTAAGGAGCTCTGGTAGCACAGTGCCTAAGGCATTTGACTGCTAACCAGAAGGTTGGTTATTCAAACCCACCAGCTGCTCCGTGGAAGGAAGATGGGGCAATCTACTTTCATAAAGATTTACCACTTCGGAAACCCATTAGGGGTCGCCATGAGTCAGAATTGACTCGATGGCAGTGAGTTTGGGTTTTTGGTTTTGTTTTGTCTTGGTCAGAGATGTGTTGATGCTAGAACAGAAACTCATCAATAGCCAAATTTACAAGCAGGTGTCACTGCAGGAAACCAAATGCAAGAGCCCTGTCAAGCCTCTGCATTCTGTCTAGTCACAGGCAGCATCTCCTTTGGATCTGGGGCTATTAACTTGGTCTCCCAGCTCTATGACACATCCCCCTCTCTGCAGCCCAGTCCTGGGTTCTTGCTCCCCTCAAAAGTTGACCTTGCCCTCTGAGGAAGAAGGAACAGAGAGAGATACACAGGAAGCACAGACAACAAAGATGAACACTTGTGCATGAATAGTACTGCATTGTCAGTGATGGCAAACATTGATCTACGGGTGGATGATAGGTAGACAGGCTGAATGATCAGGTATGTCTAGGCAGGGGTGAGTGTGCCCATGACATGTGTAGGGTTAGAAGACAATGTTTCTACATGTGTATGTGTATGTACTGTAAGAATGTCCAAGCATATAGTAGAACTGACAAGGGACAAGGCTGTGGTGGCTTCTTGGCCACCACCAGCTACTCTGAGTGAGTGAGTAGTTAGATCTGCAGACTCAAGACCATGGTCGCAGGGGACATCAAGCTCAGTTGGTGTAACATACTACACAGAAATATTATTCTACATCCTACTTTGGTGAGTAGCAACTGGGGTCTTGAAAGCTTGCAAGCGGACAGCTAGATACAATGATGGGTCTCTTCTCATTCAGAACAAAGAAGAATAAGGAAAACCAAAGACACATGGAAACAATTAGTCCAAGTAACTGTAGACCATGCTATCCTCAGCCTATATGACCAAGAGACTAGAAAACAAGATGGTTACTAGCTACCACTGTCAGCCACTCAGAGGGGGATGCAGGAGATCCTAGATAAAGTGGGAGAACAATGTGGAACAAAACTCAAAATCATAAAAAAAAGACCAACTTTGCTGGTTTGATAGGGCCTGGTGAGACCCCTGAGACTATGGCCCCTAGTTACCCTTCAGGTCTGGAAGTGAACTCATTCCTGTAGCTTCCAGCCAAACAATAGACAGGCATATGGGGTGAACATTTACATCAGGCAGATACACTCCTTGGAGTATCCGTCGTGGGAGAACAAAAAGGCAGTTTGCACACTCCTGGGGGTGGGAATGCATGGGAAGGACACAGGGAAGAGGTAATTAAGGGGAGGAAGTGGGAAGAGAGCTGTGGAGAATTGCAGTCAATGTCATGAAACAAAATGTGTATAAACCACTGCATGGAAAATGAATTTATAAATTTCACCCAAATCACAATAAAATTTTTTTTAAAAAGTTAACCTTGCCCAAACAAAGTTCCAGGTTCACTAATTCTGGTTATTATACTTGACCCAGCCATTCAAGAGCCACTATTGTTCAAGGAGCTCCACTTCTGGCACCTTTGAGGGGCTTTCCAGGAAAGAGAAGTGCCTGGAAAGTCCAAGTCCTGAGGAGTCATAGAGCCATCATCCTGTAGGTTTTCGTCAGAAGCCCCACCCAGAGCCTTCTCAGAGGGGCTCTGAACAGCAACTGGCCCTGTCGGAGAATTGGGAAGGTGATGGAGATTTTGGAGAGGGCTTCTGAAACCCCTCAACCACCCATTGGCACCACTGCTGCCTAAACTCCTACCCCAACTCCTGGCCTGACTTTTCCAATTGAATCTTTTTTAAAAAATGCATTTTATTGAAATATAATTTATGTACAGTGAAATACACAAAACTAAAGTGACATGTGTCAATGCATTTTTTTTTTTTTTTTGCAGTGTTCCCTCCCCTCCCCTCCCACCCCTGGCAACCAACAAAGAAAGTTTCCCTCCATATATAAACCTTTCCTTGGCCCTCCACAACAACGAACTAATAGTATATTGTCCTTCTGTGATTGACTTATATCACTCAGCATAATGTCCTCCAAGTTCATCCATATTATGTGGTGTTTTGCAGACTCTACATTATACTTTAGTGTTACGTAGCATTCCCTTATGTGTATGTACCATAGTTTGGTCATCCATTCTTCTGCTATAAATTTTAGAGATAAGTCCCTTGCCAGATATGTAATTATCGGCAAATATGAATTTGTTGCTGTCATTTTTGTTATGTACTTTTTCGTGGTGTCGATTTCTTTGTGCCATATAATTTTTTACGCTGAGCTCGTTTTGTTTATGAATCATGTTATCACTTCCTTCATTGCTATTGTTTTAGTATTTGCTGAATATTTATACTGGTCCTCTTTTTTATTTTGATGTGAAGGTTTTTCATTTTTTTTTCTTTGAAGTTACCCTGTGATTTATAGTTTTCTTCCCAAGTTTAAAACAGTCCATTCTATCTTGTAGTTGTCTTGACTTCCCTACCCTCTAGAAGTTCTGTAACAACACAATTCTTTCCCTCTTTTTGGTTTGTAGTTGTCCTCATTTGTCAATTGATGTCTCTGGTTCCGTTAACACTCTTGTAGACTTATTTACTTTGGATACTTTCATAGTTGGGTTGGTTTCTGGGTTGTATGTATCATCATGTGTGTTAATGGTCAGTTGTTGCTTCTCTGTCCAAAGGGCTCGCTTTAGCATCTCTTGTAAGGTTAGTCTGGTTTTAACAAATTCCCTTAATTTCTGCTTATCTAGAAATGTCCTAATTTCACTATCATATTTGAGGGACAGTTTTGCTGGGTACATAATTCTAGGTTGAAAATTTTTCTCTTTCAGGGTTTTATATATACTATCCCATTGTTTTCTTGCCACATGGTTTCTGTCAAGAAATCCGAGCTTAGTCTTATTGGTTGCCCCTTGTAGGTAACTTTTTGTTTTTCCCATGCTGCTGTCATGGTTCTTTCTTTTTCTTTGGTTTTGGTAAGTTTAATGATGATATGTCTGGGTGATGTTTTTTTGGGGTCTATCCTGTTGGGGCTCGTTGGACTTCCTGAATGGATATTTTCTCAGCTTTCATCATACCAGAAAAATTATCTTCCAACAAATATTCAACAATTTTCTCAGTGGTTTTATTTGTCTCTTCCCGTTCTGGAATTCTGATTACACGTAGGTTATTCCTTTTGATGGTATCCCATATGAACCTTAGGCTTTCTTCATTTTGTTTTGATCTTTTTTCTGATTGATCCCTTTTCAAAGAAGTATTCAGGTATTTGCCTCTAATCTCACTAATTATGTTTTCCCTCGATTCAATTCTGCTCTTTTGCCCATTCAATGTCTTATTTAATTCTGAAAATTTAGTATTAATCATCTGGATTTCTGTGTGTAGATTTTGTATCATTTCTAATTTTTTATTTATTTTGTCATTTTGTTCTTGTATTGTCTTGAAATTGTTCTAGGGTTTTCTCTGTGTTTTCTTTGATTGTCTCTCAATTCATTGAAGATGCCTAAATATAATTCTTTTGAATTTCTTATCAGGGAGTTCTAATGCTGTGTCTTCCTCAGGGATGTGTTTTGGGTCTGTGTCTTGGTCTCTTGTTTCTCCTGCTTTATCTTGCTTCTTTTTGCGGACTGTGATGCTCTATTGTCTCCGAGGCATTGTGATGTTTTTGTGTTTATATTTAATTGGTGATTGTATGTTGGAGTGACTTGCCCATGATTTTTGTTTTCTTTGTATGTTATCTATGCAAGCAGGGTACTGTGCTTCTCTGTTCACTAGTTGACCACACTTAGACACTCACCACCTGTCTCCTTTCCTGTTGTCAGCGTCTCGTATGTCCCTGCCAACCTTGGCAAACAGAGCCTATTCTTAGGTCCCTGGAATCTGAATGAGAATGCTATCACTTTAAAATCCAAAATGGTTGCCACTTGTAAAGATTCAAAATGGCTGTGCCCTCGGTCACTTTAAATATCCAAAATGGCTGCCATGTGTAAACAATCAAAATGGCTGTGCCCTCCGGACTGCAGAAAGTCCACAGCTCAGGTTGTCTCCCTCCTTGCTGTTTCCCTTCCTAGTCATAGTCCACCAGCCCAGTCATCCCTGCAGCCCTTGGTGGCCAGGGATGATCTTTAGGTCAATTCTCAGGTCCCAACACCACTTAGAAATATTCGGGTTGTTGGTCCCGTCAGAGTAGCTGACAGTCTGCAGCTCCGACTGTCTCTGTACTCACTGTTTTCATTCAGGTTTTTCCACTAGTTGGTGCCTAATCCAGTTCTGTATAGTTTCTTTCAAAGCTCAGGGCTCCAGGATTATCTTCTGTACCTCTGTCAATTGGTTTTTCTTTTCTTTGTTGAAGAGGGGCTGTGTGGCTTGTCTGCCTATTCCTCCATCTTAGCAGAAGTTCCAACTAAACCTTAAGTCTGCCACTTACTCCTGTGTACCCTTGAGCCCCTTGGTTAATTTCTGATCTCCAGATGTGGATCAGAGATAAGAGATCCCTTTCCTCCCAGAGGTGCTATGAAAATTAAATGAGATCAGATTTTAAGAGCATAAAATATTTTGGGAATAATAAAATGCTAAACTTTGGCCTACATGCATTTTGAAATCATAGAAAATATAAGTGAGTGGAGCATGAAGATATGATCTTGTTCGGGAAAGATGAATAGTTTACATTGACACAAGAATAAAGTACATTTTATTAAAGAAAACAAAAGAGATAATGTATGTGTAACCCTACAAACATGAGTCATAAAATATAACTATGGACACTTTATCTTTGTCTAACTTTGTCTTTTAAATTTACTCTACAAAGTTTTCCCCTTGCCCTTTTTCTTGCTCCCTCCAAAAGTTGACCTTGCTCGTGTGAGGCTCTGCATTCACTAATTCTGGTTATGACACATAAGTGCCTTATGATACCTTTCACCCCTTGGCCCAGTAGTAACTTTCAGTTTCATTTGACTGTGTCTTTTTGGTCCTCCCAGAAGCTTTCTTAGGAGCTCTGATGGTATAGTGCCTAAGGCATTTGACTGCTAACCAGAAGGTGGGTGGTTCAAACCCACCAGCCACTCCTTGGAAGGAAGGTTAGGAACATACTTCTGTAGTGATACCGCCCGGAAACCCAAGGAGGGGTCACTGTACGTCAGATCTGACTCGATGTCAGTGAGTTAGTGGCTTTCTTGATCAGGCTCTAAGACAACCCTATGTCAGCTCTCTTATGTCAGTGGCCACCACTCTCTACTCCAAATACTTACTCATGCTCTGATGGTCTCTGGGCGTGCAGGCAGACCCTAGTGTAGCTACTCTCCTTCCTGTGCCATGAGGCCATCTGGCCAACCTGACTCCTGCCATTTTGATTTATCTGGCATGAGTCACACCCCAGTTCCAAAGGACATGTATGGAGCTTTCCAAATGGTTCCACTGAAGTGAAGTCCCTTTGCCTCACTTGAAGTAAGGGATAAGTACCCTTCCCCCTCACCTTGGAGAGAGGTTCACAGCACCAACTCTCCCAATATACCCACAGTATACTACTGCAATGCCCAGTAAATGGCAGCCATCTGGGCTTCTGATCCTGCCTTTCAGGGCCAGGCAGAGGCTCTGTGCCTTATGGGCCTTGCCTAAGCAGTCCTTAACCCTAAATGTTGAGTTCAGTCCCAAGTCCCTGTGACATAGTAAGATTCTGAATAAGGATTTTCTACTCTAAGCCTGTCTGACCCAAAAGTTGCCTTTCTGGCCTTTGTCAACTATGTCCAGGGAGAAGGATCCCTCTGCCTCTATATTATGATGATGGGTGGGGCTGATGAGAAGAATGGCCAGGCCAGCCATGGACACATGGTATAGCAATGTCTCAAGCAAATACCAAACAATTCCCACACTGGCATTCCTGTTAGAAATTTGATCCCTTTAAGCACTTACCTGAGAGCAGCCTCTTAATTACATGGCTCAGTGTGACCAAAGGGGTTCCAGAAATGCTAGGCCTAGAAACACAATAAACCACACCCCAGGAAGCAGAAGAGGAGGAGTCTGGGGTGAGGAAGGCAATGAGTGTGGTGGAAGAGGGAAGATCCTTAAGTCAAAGTAATCTTGAGAAGAAACTCAGGTCCTGAGGGTCAGGCCTTGGGAGGGGTCTGGGTCCTATTCTCAGAATGGCCCAGGAGGAGACAGATGGTCTGGACAGGGTAGGTAGTGCCTAGGAACATCCATGCCAGCAAGCCTATCTCAGATGATTAAATGGCAGGAGATAAATTTAAACATGAGAAATGGGGACACAAAGGGGAAGTTAAAAAAAATAGAATATTTTAGTACCATAAGGAAATGAGAAGAAAATGACTTTGCAATGAAATATCAAAATTCTATGCCTGGAAGAGATGTAATCTGGTCATTGCAGGCTCAGGAGAGCAGGTGAGTCTGTGGTTATTTCAAGCAAATTTTAATTCACTTTAATAACAAATACTTTTGTGACAGTGTCAGGGGACAGGTCTGGGAGTCAGGGAGTACCAGCCCTATTAACTGGGGTGTTTCTTGTTTCTTGTTACTATGTTAGGAGAAGCTTTGATTATATTCATTCATCAATCCATGTGTTCATTTAGGGAGTGAATGTAAGAGCCTGAGGATTAAGAAGAGACAAACCACAGCCCCCATCACCATTACCACCACCACCCACTGCCCCAGAAATCCTGTCTGCTGGAGACTGACAAGTGAACAGAAAGTTACAATGTAGGGCCATTACCCTGGACCTAACACTTATTGATGCCCACTGTAAGTTTGTGGAATGAGTGCCTGACTGAAAGGGAGGTTCTGGGAAGGCCTCGGAAAGGTATAAACCTCAAGCTGGGTCTTGAAGGATGAACAGGAGTTTACCAGATAGGCAAGTAGTCAAGAGAAGTCCAGGTAAACCAAATAATGAAACCCACTGCCATTGAGTCAATTCTGACTCAAAGCAGCCCTATAGGACAAAGTAGAACTGCCCAATAGGGTGTCCAAGGCTATAAATTTTTACAGAAGCAGGCTGCCTCATCTTTTTCTCATGGATCAGCTGGTGGGTTCAAACTGCCCACCATTTGGTTAGCAGCCAAATCTACTGCACCACTAGAGTCTCTGAAGTCCAGGTGGAAGAGACCATCTATGACAAAGTAAAAGGAACCCCATGTGACAAGGTGAAAAGGATCACATGTAATAAGTGGTGCTGGTCACAATCATGGGGATGAGTAGGGGAGATTGTCCAGGGAGAGGGGACAAAACGGGCAAGGAGGGAGACACTGGATTGTGGACCCCAGTAAGGAATAGCATGTACTCAGAAAGGCAGACTCTGAAGACTCTCCAGTCCACCTAAACCTTGCTGTTGCTGAAATCTATGCTCCAACCCACATCGTACTCATCCTTCCAGGCTCAATGCAGGCCTGACTTCTCTAAAAAACCTTTGTGCCCTTCTCTGGCTGGGGTGGATGTCCCTTCCCCCACATGATGCTCCCAGGGCACCCTGTGCCACCCATGCTGTCCTGCCCACATGCATGCCTATATTGGATTGGTTTGTCTAGAGGCCCGTCCTTCTCCCAGTGGAGGCTGTGATGCCTGACTCCAGTGATGCTTCAGCCACTGGTGGCTACCTGGACTCTGGCCAGGTCATCCTGTCAATATGGTCCCACCTCAAGGAAGGACAAGGCCATTCTAGAGAAGTGGCTCCAGAAACTGAGGTCTAAATCAAGGGGTGCTAGGCAGGTCTGGCAGAGGGAAAGGTGTTTTGGTTCACACTACATCGATTTTTTATGCTCTTTAGAGAAACTTTGGAAGTGGCCTGGGTAAGAGCCCTTCCTGAGTCCCCAGTACTCTAGCTGGAAGGGGTAGGTAGTTAGGGCTGTTGGCCTAGGCAACAATGCCAGAGAAGCCTGGCCCCAGGGTGGACAGGCTGGAATGGTTGGAGGGGACCCAGTGGGGGGCGGCTCTGAGGCCAGGGCTCAAGCCAAAGACCAGCAGGACAAGGTCTGGATAAAGGAGCCACCTCCAGGATGGAGCTGCTGCAGAATACACTGCCTGAGGGAAATGTTGGCCTGTTAAGTTCTCTGGTCTTCAGCTGTGAAGCAACAGAGGCTACACCAGGCAGTGGGTTGCCATGGTAACAGCTGATGCTGTATTAATCCTAGAGTGTGGTGGGAGGTGAGGAGAATGCCCCAGGCACTGAGTTCCGGTTGCTGGTAGGTCTGTGTTCATCAGCTCTGGGACGGCTATGAGCCCAGGCAATGGCCCAGTTGGGGACAGATAGCCCAGCTGACTCTGACCTTCATATTTTCCCATCTCTGTACAGGTCACCTTTATCCAGTTTAAGGCAGGAAAGCTGCCATAAATATTACAGCCAAGAAAATTCTATGGAGCAGTTCTGCTCCGTAACACACAAGGTCACCAAGTCAAAATTGACTCAGGGCAATGAGTTTTTGTTGTTGTTTTAGCAGTTGAGGAAGAAAAATAAAATAGAGTGCAAAAAGGATGTAGAAGCAGCATCAGCAGCCCAAAGCTTATTCTTATAAGGTTAGATATGCCACACACACACAGCCTTTTGGAAGAAAATACAAGAACAAAATGACAAAATAAATGAAAAATTAGAAATGATTCTATATCTACAGATAGAAATCCAGAAGATTAATACTAAATTGTCAGAAATAGATAACATATTGAAAGGGCAAAGGAGTACAATGATGCAATGGAAGACAGAATTATTGAGATTGAAGACAAATACCTAAATACTTCTTTGAAAAGGGATCAATCAGAAAAAAGATCAAAACAAAATGAAGAAAGCCTATAAGGTTCATGTGGGATACCATCAAAAGGAATAACCTACATGTCATTGGAATTCCAGAACAGGAAGAGAAAAATGAAACCACTGAGAAAATTGTCCAAGGTAGGGACAGAAAAAAAAAAAAAAAAAAATGCTCCCAGTCTTGGTTCCTAGGACATGAACCCACCTGGCACAAGATGCAAGTTCCTACCTAACAGTCCTTCTAGAATTCACAGAGGATGAGCCCCTCTGCCACACTGGCACAGCTGCTCCAGCCAGCACCCACTTCACTGCACCCTTAAAGTCCTTGACTACACCTCCAAAGCTCCCATTCAAAGCTCTGGACAGAACCTATTTACAAAAAGGGGGCATAGCCCTGTCTGGGATTCACAAAGTTTCCAATAAGGATGGGGGCTAGGGAAGAAGCCCAAGTCTCACTCAGTCTCAAAACTGTGGAAAGCCACCGCTTATCACAAAAAAGGCTTCACTCTACTAAGGGGGTCTCTTCACGCCTGCCTAGGATATCATTGGCAACCAATCTATTAATAAGATTTTGCAAAGTCATGTTGAACTCCATTTCAGAGAGGGCCTCCATGAGTTTTAAAAATAGAAGCTTCCTTTCTTTGTTGGTTACCAGAGATGGGAGAGGAAGGGAGGAAACACTGGGGGGGGGGGAGCATTGACTCATGTCACTTTAGTTTTGTGTATTTCACTGTACATAAATTATATTTCAATAAAATGTATATGTTGTTGTTGTTTGCTGTCGTATACACACACACACACACACACATATATGTTAGGCTGAAGCAAACCTAAGCCCCAATATGTCAGTTGGCAGTTTCCTCCAGGTGTCAGGCCCTGATGAGACAGCCTGATAAGACAACCGAAGTGACAGAACCCGCCCAGGCTGGAAAGTCCCATGTAAATGACAAACTTCCTCCTGTGAAGCCCCCTCATGTTAATTAAGTGCAGACCCATGCTAACAGCTAATTGGACCCTGCCATTTCCTTAGAGGACCCTGTCATTTCCTTGGTGTCCCCAAATAGGTCCTCTCTGTGTCTATAAAAATCCATG
>NW_006921654.1:4841566-4914255 GCF_000298275.1 Orycteropus afer afer
ATATATATATATATATATACATATATATATATACATGGGCTTCCTTCCCTAACCTGCTTCTCCACCTGAGGAGCATCTTACAACATGCCATCAGATCTCCTGGATTCTCACATTCATACATCTCAATCTCATTTTCTTCCAGTTTGATAAACTTTGTCAATTTTTTTCCAGTTAGTTTGTAGAACCTTGTTTCCAAACTCATAATAGCTTCTATTGGTAGCTGCTCCAGATTATATATGGAGGCTGATGCCTCTGTCCTGCTCTGGAGCCTGCAGGCAACACAGGACAAGGTCATGTCAGTTGCAAAGGCATCCCTGGGCCTCCCTTCATCACCACCTCCTGCAGCACAGTGGCCTCCCAGGGGTCCTCTGAGAGGCCTGAAGGTGTCCTGTTCTTGGATGGTGAGGCCAAGCCCTTCTGCAAAAATACCATGGGCTTCACAGCCCCCTGCTATATCCCTGGGCAGCAAGGCCTCCTCACTTGGGCTGCTGGTGGTGAATGGGCCACCTGGTTCACTCAGTCTTTCTTTAAAGAACCTGATGTCCCTGGAAAAAAGCTGAATTCCTCTTAAGTTAGCAAATGCACACGATGCATGCAGAGATAAAAAGCACCATTGGTATGAGGATGAAAAGCCAGTAGAGGTTTGATTTCCTTTCTCTCTGATACAGGTTTTGTCCCCTGTGGCATTGCATGGGTGAAGGGTGAAGCCTTCAGGACACCTTTGACACCATTTGTATGTCTCACAGCTCACAGTTACGGTAGAACCTTATCATGCCCTGGCACTGCCAGTTGCTGGTCGCATGCTGTCAGCCACCATCTTCTGGTCCTTCCAGCACTGGATGTACTTTTGGCAGTTCAAGCCAGTGGAGTGGACATGTATGGTTTCTTTCCTTTTATTTTTTTCTGTTATTGTCTATACTTCTTGTGCACCTCTCTGTATCTTCCTTTTCCTTAGTGATATTGTGTTGGTCACATGCTTTTGTTATATTGCCTTGCCCTTCACCTAAATCAACACATCTTTTTTTTTTTTTTTTTAATTTTCATTGTGATTTGGGTGAAAGTTTACAGAGTAAATTCACTTTCCATACAGCAGTTCACATACACTTTGTCTCATGATATCGACTACAATTTACCACAGTGCAACAGCTCCCCTCTCACTTCCTCCCCATAGTTACCTCTTCCCTGTGTCCTTCCCTCCCATGCACTCCTGTCCCCCAAGCTGTCTCCCTGTGCATACACAGCCCTTCTATTCTCCCATTATTGTTCTCTCCAAGGAGTGTATTTACCTAATGTAAATGTTCAGCTCATATGCCTGTCTTTTGTTGGGCTGGAAGCCACAGGAGTGGGTTCAGTTCCTTACCTGAAGGGCAGCTATGAGCCATAGTCTCAATGGTTCCATCAGGCTCTATCAGACCAACAAACCTGGCCCTCCCATTCCTTTTTTTAATTTTTAAATGATTTTGAGTTTTGTTCCACATTGTTCTCCCTCTCTATCCAAGATTTCCTACATAGATCCCCTTCTGAGTGGTTGACAGTGGTACCTGGGCACCATCTAGTTCTTCTAGTCTCATAGTTATATAGGCTGAGGATCACATGGTGTACCAGTCCCTTGGGCTCATTGTTTCCATGTGTCTTTGGTTTTCTTCATTCGTCTTTTCTCTGGACAAGGAGAGACCCATCGTTGCATCTAGATGGCCTCTTGCAAGCTTTTAAGATCCCAGTTTCTACTTGCCAAAGTAGGATGTAGAACAATGTTTTGTGTAATATGTTATGCCAATTGAACTTGATGTCCCCTGCAACTTTGGTCTCAAGCCGGCAGGTCCAACTATTCGCTCACTCTAGAAGTGACTACAATCTTGGCCCTTGTCAGCTCTACTATATACGTGGGAATTCTTACAGACCATACCAATACACTTACAGAAACATTATCTGCCAATCCTATACGTGGTCATGGGCAACACCTGTCTCTTAACTATCTAGCCTGAAAGAAGTTGAGATCTATCTTAGGAGTTTATCACAGCCTTGTTCCGTTTCCTGAATTTCACAAAAGTGTCAGGATTTTATGAATATTTGACTGTATAAGGTCTTTTGAAATCATGGACCCCATGGCCTAAAAACTACTATAAAAACCCCTAGCCTATAAGGCTCGGGGAGACACACATGCGTTGCTTCTGGCCCTGTGTATCTCCACCTTGCAAGGTTGTTATCCTCTTTTTAATTTCTGACTTTCTAGTTATTATTCTGGAACTAGGCCTGCGACACTGGCAACTGGTGCAGTTTGGGCAGCAGCAGTTCTCAATTCATGCTCATCTGGACCACACGAGGTCTAGTGGTTGTCATAATCACATTGCTTATTGGATAATCTGACAGGGTCCACCAGAGACAAACATCAGGTTTCACCTGAGTTATTTAAATTAAAAAAAAAAAAAAAGAAAGAAATTTAAGAATCCCCTTCAGCTGATCACATGTGTCTTTTTCATCTGTTACCATTTTCTTCCTTCTCCAATAGTGCCTTTCCCTCTCTGGGCTTCTGTTTCATCTATGAAATGAAAACACTGGCCTACCTGTTCTCAAGTCCATTATGTATTATAATAAAGCAAAGCCTTTATTTAAGAAATTCAGCCAGTTAACTTGGCACATGTCTGCTGGATACACATGAAGGTAAGATCTCTTTGGAGTTAGAGCTCATTTGGCCATTAGTTGTCTGTCGTTGGGCCACTGGCAGGTTGAGCCTCAGGATAATCTAGTCCACGTTCCTTGGGCTCATGTACCTGGTTGTAATGTTGGAGGCATTGGCTATGACAAAAACTACCTCGAATAGAATAGATGCAAGTTCATTTAACTTAGAACTCAAACACAAACATAGTTAATTCAGTAAATGTGATGTGAGAACAGTATGTGTTTAACAGTATTTTATTATTTAGATGAAAGTTTACACAGCAAATTAGTTTCCCCTTTAACAATTTTTATACGTATTGTTCCATGCCATTGGTCAAATATTTTACAATGTGTCAGCACTGTTATTATTTCCACTGTTTGTACTGTTTCCATTGATCTAGCTTCCCTTCACCTCCCTGCCTTCTCACCTTTGTTTTTGGGTAAATGATGACCATTCATTGTTTGAAGGAGCACATTACTCCTGGGTGATCTTTCACCTCCCTCTGCTTCTTCAGCTCCTTCTGGAACACAGCCCCTTAACTACTGCATTCCTTCACTTTGTGAGCTACTCTCCTCCACCCCATCCCCCAAAGCTCAATTGCCTCCCGTGACATTCACTTGCTACCCTTAGACTCAGACTGCTCCCTGAACGTCCAGCTATTTGCTCTCTGATCCTCCTTTCCCTTGCTCAGGGAGACATTGGGGGTAGTTAATGAAATCGCCCTGTGCCTCAGTGGATTGCTTGGTATGGCCCTTCTAGCCATGGTCTTTGTGACTCCCACCAGATGACAGGGTGAAACTATGAAAATGTGAAGTGTTTGTGGCCCACCAAGGGGACAGAATAGCTTGTTAATAATATAAATAAGGTCCATGGCACCCTTGTGGGGATACAAAAAAAGAAAAACTTCACTGGCATTGAGTAGAGTGAGTCGTTGCCGACTCATAGTTACCCCTCCTTGAGTATCTCTGCAGAAGTAGATTGCCCAATCTTCTTTCCAAGGAGTGGCTGGTGGGTTTGAACCACCAGCCTTCTGATTAGCAATCAAACACCTTAGGCACTACACCACCAGAGCTCCTAGGATAGGACCATAGAAATGAAAGTGTATGAAACCCTAACATGGGGACTGGTCTGTTTTGCTATATGCTAGGCTTAAAATAAGGAGCTCAAGGCATTTGGCTACTAACCAGGTTAGCAGTTCAAACCTACCAGCTGCTCCGCAGGAGGAAGATGAGGCAATCTACTTCTGTAAAGATTTATAGCCTTGGAAACCCAATGGGGGGGGGTCACTACGAGTCAGAATCAACTCAATGGCAGTGGTTTAGGCTTAAAATAAACCAAGCCAGAGGTGGCAAGTGGGGAGGTGATCTCATTACCATCAAGAAAGAGCCGGGAGTGGAGTGTATCCTTTGGACCTTATACCCCTTTGCTGAACCTCGTCAACCCAGGAGACAGAGCTGTAACAGACGACGAAAGATAGGAGAAGTGGTGGCAGAGAAACAGCAGCAGCAGAGGCAGCAGAACCAAGAGACTGTCACAAGACGGAGCCACAGAGCAAGACAGCTCAGTGCCTTCAGGCAGGAGCCTTGCTGGCAGACTAGGGTGCCTCTCTGGCCACCTACTAACAGAGCTAAAGGAGCTTTGTAGTGCTTGCCCGAGCAGGGCAGAGGCCGAGGGGCCACAGGGCAAAGAAGCCAAGGCCAGAGAGAAGTGGGCCTACAGCACAGCTGAGAAGCTGTCCTAATCAAAGAACTGGATCCTGAGTTGCTCCTGATCCTGAATTGTAACCTGTTTGTTCCCTAATAAACCCCTGAGTCTTGAGTATTGTGTGAGAGTTCTGTGTGGCCACTGCAATGAATTATTGAACCCAGCACAGAAGTAGAAAGTGCCATGAGAGGGACAGTTGGTGTCAGAATTGGTAAAGAGGTTGAAGGATGGAGGTTTGTCTGACCACCTCATAGGAATGAGCCTGGGCAGACTGTGCTCCCCACGTGTGAAGTTGGAGGAGGTCAGACTATGATGCCCTGTGCCATTTTTGCACTCCCCTTCTCCTGGGTGCTCTCAGTGTTTGACTGCTTGTCTTTCTCATGTTCATCTTGGATTTCAGGATGGGACATTGCATTCCCTAGTAGGTGGAGGGCTTGCTATTCTGAGAACTTCTTTTCTTTCTCATTATGTTTTCCTTGTGTAGCCTGGTAAAGAGGAGTGGTGCTGAGGCAGTAGTTAGTAGTAGGGCAAGATCAGCGCCTGCTCTCTGAGACCTGAGATGTATATCCTCAAATGTTTTTGTCTCTCTTGAGAATGTGGGAGAACTTAATCCTTTGAATCCTCATTAGCAATTCTGGGACAAGAGGAAAAGTCCTTTTTAGTTGATTCCTTTATAGCAATGATTATTTCTTTAAAGTAATAATAAGTGTCTACGTTGCTGCTACTTATCCAGTGGCCTCTACTACACTCAAAGTAAAATCCACCCTCCTTATCGTAGCCTCCAAAGCCCTGTTCAATCAAACCCCAGCCTGCTTGTCTTCCACTCCACTCACCCTTCCCTCCCTCTGCTACAGATGCAATGGGCTTCTGTTTTCAAACACATCAAACTCTTCCCACCTCGGGGCTTTGGCATCGTCTGTTCCCTTAGACAAGGAGCTCTGGTGACTTACTGGTGAAGGCATTTGCCTCCTAACCAAAAGGTGGGTGGTTCAAAACCATCAGCCGCTCTGTGGAAGACTGGGCTGTCTGCTTCAGTAAAGATTTCCAGCCTTGGAAACCCTATGAAGGTTGTAATGAGTCGGAATCCACTCTATGGTACTGAGTTTGGTTTTTCTGATGTTGTTCCTTCAGGGTGGAAGCTTTTGTCCTGCATGTCCTGCGGTTGTCTTCGTAAGTCTCTACTCATATCGGCCACCTTCCTCCACCCTAACGACGCTCCACTCCATTCACTATCTTATTCCTATGGCGAAGTCAGTACCTGAAATTATCTTGATGAGTTTACGTCTTTATTGTCTGCCTCGTCCCAAGGGCATGTACATTCGCTCCCCCAGCAGTAAGACCTTTTCTGCCTCGTCTATTGCTGTATCCTGCCGCTTTAGCACGATATCCCTGGCACAGAAGAGACGCTATTTGTGGAAGCAGGGAAACACAATTACTCAAGCTGCACACCCCGCTGCGCTCAGCCCTCACAGTGGTCCCCGTAGCGAGCCAAGAAAACGGGGCGTCGTTCTCACCGTCCGCCGTTTGCTGGGGCAGTGCGCGAGGGGCCTCTGGGAAATGTAGTTTGCAGGAGCACATCAGCCCGGAGTTTTAAGGCGCAAGCCTCCGTGTGCGCAAGCGCACTTTCGGCCCTGCGCCGCAGCTGCGGCCATTGTCCAGTTCTAGTGCGGCTGAGGCCGCTGTGGAAAACCCCTCAGCTGATCATAATCCTGGAGGGCCTAGTCTGGAGCTGGGGCGAGAGAAACCGACCAAGGCCCTCGAGTGGGCCAGTGGTCGAGAAATCCGGATCCCCCAGGAGGCGGTGATTCCGCGTGCGCGGGTCGGGGTGGCGCCTCCCATGGGCTTGGCGGGTGTCGGCGGGGCCGCGCCCTGCGTGCTGCGAGAGGACCGGGGTGTGGCTTGGGGGCGTCTGAGGCGCGCCAGCAAAATTTAATTTGGGCGACTGGAAGCGACAGGCCGGGGCAGAGTCTGCGCATCTCCCCACCTCTCTCCGCGAGTGGAGAATCTCTAAAAGCAAAGGCGGGTCCGGCGGGGCGGGTTGGGGGCTGCGGTTGCAGAAGCGAATGAGTGTCTTCTTCTCTCCCTAGCCCTTGTTCGGGAGCCGGGCCTCTACGAGGCAGGAATGGCCCCGAGGCCGCCAAAGGCCGCGCTCCAGGTGAGCAGTGCGTTCTTAATCCAATTAGGCCCCTGGAGGGTGTTTGGGGCAGTCATTGTTGTCCTTCTGTGGACCCCCTTACCTGGCTAGGTGCCCCCACGGATCCTCCTAGCCATGCGGAGCCAGAAGATATCCAGAGCTGGTGGGAGCGATTACACGGATGCTGGATTGGCAGGAGCTTCCCAAAAGAGGGTGCACACTGTGGAATGGAGGGGACCAGTGTGCCGTGGTCTTGTGAGAGGAGTTAGGGTTGGATAGGTTGGGAAGTGCCAATGTTGAGAGTTCTGAGTGCCAAGCCAGTCCCTTGAACTGCCAATACGCAATGGAGAGGGTGGGTGACAGGTCGAAAACTAGAGGAAGTGACAGGGGAGGCAGTGAGTGAAGGAGAGAGAAGCCCAGCTTCTCAGCCAAGAGCCATAGAGACTTTCACAAAAAAAAAAAAAACACCTCATTGCCTTCAGGTGGGTCCCAACTCCTAGCCACCCCTCCTCCTTGGGTTTCCGAGGCAGTATCTCTATGGGAGTAGATTGTCCAGTCTTTAAGGGGCCAAAAAGGCTTGGTCTAGACATCCCTAGGAAGAGGCCAGAGATGGACTTTCCTGGGCAGGGAGGCAAAAAAGCAGGGAGGACTTGTCCATGGCTTTTCAAGTCCTTTTCTGCTTTAACAAAGATAAAATAGTGCACATCCTTAGAACTCCTGCCTTCACTTTAAGGCTGATAAGAATTACCAATTTTAATTCCTAGGTGAGTGAGACAATCAGACTTAATCCATAAAAATACTAATAATGTTCTTTAAAAACAGTTCACAGAAAATTAAACACACACATTATATAAGGCCTTTTTGTTTTTCCCATCTTATATGTTGTTCTACAGAGGTGAGCCTTAAAAAGTAAGAGGAGTACAACACTAGAACTAGACAGTTGTTTGGTTTGAGGGAAGTCAGAGCAAATCATTATCATTATCACCTTTAAATACAAAATATTCTTCAATAAAAACCCATCCAACTCATAGTGACCCTGTGGGAAAGAGTAGAACTTCCCCCATTGGGTTTCTAAGGCTGTAATCTTCACAGAAGCAGACTGCCAAATCTTGCATCTACAGAGTGGCTGGTTGGTTTGAACTGCTGATCTTTCAGTTAGTAGCCAAGCACTTAAGCATTGCACCACCAGCATTCATGAAATTAGGATGTTTAACATCATAGTGCCTAAGGCACTTCACTGCTAACCAGAAGGCTGGTGGTTCCAGCCCACCAGCCACTTCTCGGAAGGAAGGAAGATTGGGCAATCTACTTCCTTAGTGATACTGCCTCAGAAACCCAAGGAGGGGTTGCTATGAGTCAGTCGACTCGACGGCAGTGTGTAACATCCTATCAAAAGAGCTCTGGTGCTATGGTGTTTAAAGCATTTGGCTGCTAACCAGAAGGTTGATGGTTCAAACCCATCAGCCACTCTGCAGAAGAATAGTGAGGCAATGTGGTTCTGTAAAGATTTACAGCCTTGGAAACCCAGTGTGGGTCGCTTTGAGTCGGAATTGACTCGAAGGCATTGAGTCAGTGAGTGAGTGAGTGAACAAACATCCTGTCAGAGGTGATGGTCCTTTCCACAGGAGGGATTGCCTTCTTAATGGTGCTGAGCTTGAAGTTTAGTCAAATGTGGATTCCTTGGTCTTCCAGAAAACTGAACGTGGATATGTGTTCAACACAGTGAATTTTAGGGACCACATTAAACTCAGTTTTAAAGTTGTGTTCCCCAAGCACTGTGGTTCAGTTACATTCTCCTGCAGAAGCCTGATAGTCCACTTGGGTTGCCTAACTCAGACTTTAGGTGATGAGCAGGCATGAAGGACAGAACACTGGCCTTACAAAGGGGATTTGTAGGCAAAAATTTCCCTTTGTCAGTGGTTTCTCTTCTCTGAGCATGGCCCTCTGGGGAATGCACAAGATGAATAATTGAGTCATATGACTTCTTATCCCCGAAGTTAAGTTAATGGGGGAAGACGGTCTCATGTAGAAATATAGCACAAAGGTGAAGGAAATGTCAAGTGTTACTACAGAGCCCCAGAGGCTGCTTTGATTACAGAGACCAAAACCAAACCCACTGCCATTGAGTCAATTCTGACTCATAGTGACACTATAGGACAGAGTAGAACTGCCTCATAGGGTTTCTAAGGCTGTAAATCTTTATGGAAGCAGACTGCTTCATCTTTCCTCCCACGGAGCAGCTGGTGTGTTCAAACCACCGACCTTTTGGTTAGCAGCCAAATGCCTTAAACACTGTCACCAGAGCTCTTTGATTACAGACAGGGGAGTGGAAATTCCATCTGTAGGAAGGATTTAATGAAGACTGTCACCTGAATCAGTACTTGTTAGGTAGGCCTAAGCAAGTGAAAATGAAGATGGTAGAAGTAGAGCTGATTGACTTTGTGGGTCAGAGGAGAAGATGGGGGTCAAATGGAGAGATGAGGACAGAAGTTTAGTCTTTTTATTTGGCCACGGTAACTCATTTGTTCATCCATCCATTCAGCTGATAGTCATTGAACACCTGTGATGTCTGGGGCACTTTTCTGGGCAGTTAAGATACATCGTTGTTCATTGCCATGGAATGGTTCTGACTCATAGCATCCCCATGTGTGCACAGTAGAACTCCTCCACAGGGTTTTCAAGGCTGACCTTTTAGAAACCGGTCACCAGGCCTGTCTTCCTTAGTGCCCCTAGGTCGGGTCATACTGGCAACCTTTTAGCCAGTAGTTGATTGCTTAACCATTTGCACCACCCAAAGACTCCCATTCATGAACAAAATTTACAAAGGTATCTGCTTTCATGGAGCTTACATTCTAGAAGGGAGAGACAGAATAATTCAATAAACAGTGAACAAGTAAATTATACAGTATTCTGAAAGCAATAATATCAGGAAAAAAATACAAGACAGAGAAAGATAAGAGAAGCTGAATGAGAGGCAGGAAACTTGTGGTAGGGATACAGTTTGAACTTTAAGTGGGGTGTTCAGAGTAAACCTTACCCGTGTTGGCCTCGGGATGTTTGTGCAAAGGCCCTATGCCAAATGTATGTGTGGTGTATTCACAGAGCAGAAAGACCACTATAGCGTGGCCCAGTGTTTTTGAGCAAGGAAATAGTATGCTTTCTTCTTAGTTTTAAAAGTTACTGTGAATAAGGAGTTACAGGAGCAAGACCGGATGTCAGAGCTCCTCTGAAAAGGTTTTTTAATGGATGTGACCTTCCCCCTGGGCTTGGCTAACAAAAGACCCACTAGGGCTCCAGCAGCAATGGGATGGGAATGGGAGTCAAAATCAGAGAAGCAGGATGCCATTAGAATCATTAGAAACTATATGTGTTGTAGCTCTTTCTATATAACGTTGTGTACCTTGTTCATCTTTTATTTTATATATGTGTGTGTGTATGTGTGTATATATATATATGTATAATATATATATATGTATAAATACACACATACACACACACACACTACGTTTTTAGTTAGGAAAATAAAGTATTTGCCAAACTTAGATTTGAATTCACCAGAACAGAAAGAAATGGGGAGAAAGATGATGGAAATGTTTAGAACTAGATAGAGGTGTTGGTTGCTCAACATTTGTGAATCTCTTAAATGCCACTAAATGGCTAATCTTACGTGAATTTCACCTCATTTAAAAAAAAATGTATACACACACACACACACACACATACATGAGAAAGTTTTACAAGAGAAAAGTTGCATATGGAGTCTACGTTTCTTGGTGTTCTGCCTTGATGGGGAGGAAATGGGCCCCATCTCTGATCTGGTCTCTGCTGACTCCATATCCTCAGACCTCAGAGGGTTCTGAAGTCACTAAGATGAACAGACCCAGCCAAACCTGACTCTCAGGTTACCCAAACCCACACAAGATATCCCTAGACCACTATCCTTCTTCATTAAGAATTACCCACACTCTGTATTCACTCACTGAGCAGACATTTTGGAGTGCATGCTCTGTGCCAGGCAGTGGTTCCTAACCAGAGTCATGCATCTTAACACAGGGTCACACTTCAGAACCAAACAGGAAGTGATACCTGCTTCCTGTGGAGTGGTAACAGGGTTTCTGGGAGAAAATTTAGTAAGACAGTGCATATAAATGACTAAATGTCTGGCCTGCAATTGTTGTTAGGTGTCGTTGAGTCAGCTCCAACTCATAGCTGCCTTGTGTGCAACAGAATGAAACAGTGCCTGGTCTTGCACCATCTTCACGATCCTTGCTATGCTGGCCTGCAGTTAGTGCTCAGTAAACGTTAGCTGTTGGCTCTTTTATAATGAATCACCTGAAAAGCTTTTGAAAGATCCTTGAAAAGCTCCTCCTTCCATGAGTAATTTAGAAAATTGCCCAGAATTATCTCAATATGTTTAGTATGGGGGATACTGAAATAAAGAGAATATGATGTCAGTGTTCAGGTGGTTTGAGAAATTTAAGAGAGGGAAATACATATGACTAAATGACTACAGGTTTGAAATGGAGACATAGACCAAATGCTGAAGAGTGTGGGAGGATAGGGGATCTAGAAAAGTTTCAGGGGAAAGGAACCATTGAATTGGTTCTAGAAGGATAACTATGAGTTTTTCCTGTAGAGCTGAGGCAAGAAGGTGTATTATGGTCAGAATAGAGTATGTACATGATGTACAAAGCAGGATTTTGAACCAGTTCCATCGTGGCTGACAAATCGAAATTTGGAACAGGCCCAAATCTTTAAAATTGATGCAGAACAACTGGAACAGGAGAAATTATGGGTCAAAGCTCTATAAAGGGAGACTTGAAAGAGGCATAGTGAGCTCTTTAAGGAGCCTGCTGCAAGAGTGGATTATTGCCAGGATTGTAAAGAGACACATTCAAGGTGGCGTGTTCAGCTGCCATCTTTGAGCAGGACACTGTTGTGCCTGACTGTGCCAGTAAAGAAATTTGGTTGTTACTCAGTGTGCACACTGCCCTTGTTTTCTAAGAGGAAATTAAGTTTCTAGCAGGGCATTTACCCATAATTTTTCCCATTCCATTTATTGGGACAATAAATTTTACATTTTACAAATCCAGGTCCATTCCACTTTTGCTTTGTCAGCCATGACGGAACCAGCAAGAGCCTTTTTGAAGCCCTGGTGCAAAGCCAAGGAGACATGAAAGGGGTTAATATGAGCAAGGAATAAATGGCAAAGAGTCCACAAGGCAAAAGAAGCATGGTTGTGTACGGTGAATGGCAGGAGGTCAGGTTTGAGAGAAAGAGGATTCGCTAGCCCTGGGGTAGAGTACGTCTATGGCTGGGAGATAATGTAGAAGAGCACTGTCTGAGGAAATACAATGCAAGCTACATACAGAGTTTTAAATTCCTAATAGCCACATTTTTTTTTTTTTTTAATGAAAAGTACAATTTTTATTAAATGGCAAATATTTATTAAGTATTTGTGACTTACTCTGTGCCCTGCCTGTTTTAGGCAGTAGAGACTGAACAAAGAGAATAGTTAATATCTGTTTCACAGTTGATGTTCTGGTGCAGGATAGACTGTAAACGAAAGCACACGTCAGGTGGTAAAGGATATGAAGAAGGAAAAGGGCAGAATGACCAGAGCTGCATGCGGTGCTGTTTAATGTAGAGCGGTCCAGTGAGGTTGCTCTGATGAACTGACATTTGAACAGAGCTGTAGGAAGTAAGGAGGGGAGCTATGTGTATACATGCAGGAAGAGATTTTCAAGTCAAAGGGACAGTCACAGTGAAGGCTGTGAAGCAGAAACATGCGTTGTATATTCCGGGAATCAGAAAGTGGGCAGGGAAAGCAACAAGTGCAGTAGGTGATGAAGCTTGAATGAAGTCGGGAGACGGGGAGGCCCAACTGTGAATGCCTGTGTAGGTCACTCTAAAGAGTTTGGCTTTTACTTGGAGTGAATTGGGATACCATTGTAGGGTTTTAAGCAAAGGACTGATGTGATCTTAAAGGTTGTTACACGGAATGCAGACTTCAGGGTGGGGGTGAGGCATAAGTGGAAAATGAGAGACCAGTTAGGAAGTTGTAGCAGAAGTCCAAATGAGAGGTGGTGGCATGGGGCTATAGATAGGGAGAAGCAGTAAAACAAGTTAAAGGTTTGGAAGCATGATCAAATTAGTGGTTCAGAGACTTTTAGACTCTGGTAATATGTAGGGGAAAAAGGGTTGTTGGGACCAAAAGCAGAAGAATGGAGAGCAGTCAAGGCAAGCAATGATGACTGGCTTGAAGTACACATTTGTTTACTAGTCAGCACATTCTTTACCATCAGTGGAACGTGTCTGGGGAAGCAGAGTAAAAGCAGGAGGCCGGGGGTTAAATATGGGGACCACAGCAAAGGAATCCGACTTTGCAGACAGCTAAATCCCTATTACTAAGCCAAAGGGCTTGTGTGTTTAGAGGACAGAGGAGGCAATGGAGAGAGGGTGTTAGTTCTCCAACACAATTTAAAATGGTCCCACCCCTTTTTCTTGCTGGCCATGTCCATGCCAAGTCCAGCCTCCCTCCTTAACCTTCTTAATCTATGTGTTGGACTTCCATCTTTTCTCTTCCCATCTAAATGGTAGTTCCTCTTAAGGCCTGGTGCATAGCCTCCCTTGAAGATACCTCTCCCTCTCCTAATCTTCCCTGCTCTGAACACCTGTAGTGCCTCACTCTCCTGTCTCAAATTGTGTTCTAATAAATGACACATTTTAAAATAAACTGAAATCTATTCAAGGACTGCAGTGTTTTTTGTTTGCATTTTTATTCTGCCACATTATATGTGGTAAAGCCAGGCACTTAGTAAATAGCTAGTGACATCTTATCTGGCACAGTTAGATTTCCTGACGTTGGTCAGAAAAATCTTCCACAGGTTTCAACCTTTTTCTGTTTCCATGGGGACACACAGCCTCAGTGTTTCAGAGTTTAAGGAAAAAAAAAAAAAAAAGATAAAATCTCTGCCCTCCAGTGCTTTACAGTCTAGCCAGGAATATGAGCATTAGGTTGATATTTGGTTTATTTTTGGTTTATACTTATGGGTGTATAAAGTGACTTAAAGCACATAATAGAGGGATTGCCACTCCTATAGAAAATCGAAAGAATTCACTAAGGATCTGCTCATCGCCAAAGGCTGAAATGACATTAGCTAAGGGAAGGTCTGACAGAAAGGGGAAAGGGAATGACACCCTCAAACTAAAAGGAGCTTGGTTGAGCTATAACGAAGCAAAGGGAAAAAGGGCATGGTACAAGGCAAAAAAAAATCCATACCATCTTCCATCACTGCTACAGCTAACTCAGCTCTGCTTTTAATGTCTTTTCACACTAGTTTTCTTAAGCACACTTCATTATATCCTTGCTGAGACAGAAGTCCAGCCAGGACTAAAGGAGGTATTGCAAGGAGGACACGGTTGTAGATACCTCATAGCTTAACAGTGCCAAATGAGGTAAGGCACAAACAAACCCACAACCATCAGAACAGTTGTGAGGCATTGGAGACCTTGGCCAGCCTGGTTTCAATGCAGTGGTGGAAAAAGGAGCATGGTTGGAGTGGGGTAAGAAGTGTGAAAAGACCTTTAATCTAGCGATTTTAATTCTAGTTATCCTGGAGAAATTCTAGCGTATTTTTAGGAATTGTATTTCTTGCAATAATGTTTGTAATAGAACAATACTGGGAATGATCTAAATGTCTGTTCACAAAAAACTGGTCCATTTATTTGTTCAACAAATATTTTTTTAATATCTTTGTGTCAGGAATTGTTCTAGGTGTTGGGCATATAATTGATTAAGATGGATGGTCTCTGCTCTCTAGGAGTTCACAGTGGGAGGAGACAAAACACTCAACCAGCAAGCAAACTAATCTCAGATAATTAGAAGTACAAGGGCCCTTTTCTACTTGCATCTGTTTGGTAGCAAGCATTTTGGCAGTGGAAAATTAAACGTGGTTATATGATGGAGAGTAAATTAGAGGTTCTAAGACAGCTTTTCTGGAGAGACAACACTTGAGGTGAAACGTAAGCAGCAAGTTGTCGACCGTGTGGTCATGTGGGAATGGTAAGCATAAAGGCTCTGGGTGGGGACAGGCTCGAGGTCTTCCAGAACCAGCAAGGTCAGCATGGCTAGAGCCTAGTGAGTAATGAGGAAGTTTGAATTTTACTCTTAAGGACAATAGGATGCTATTGGTTCTAGGCAGTGATTATTCTGTAATATAACTGTACTATGGGGTACTAAGAAGCAATTTGGAAAAATGAAGTGAAAGTATGTGACCACTATGGAAAGATCTCCAAGACCCAGTTAGTTAAATGTAAAAAGCAAGCTGTGGAACAATTTGTGTGGTGTTTTGTAAAATGAGGTTGTATGTGTGTGTAAAATATGACAGGGGCTCTAAAGATATATACCAACCTGTTAACAGTGATTATTTCTGGAAAGTAAAGTAGGGTTGGTGATGAGGACTAAGAGGGCTTTCATTTTTTACTCCCATTGTATTCATGTTTTGTAAATCCTCATACACGATGGAAGTGGATGGACAGTGAGGAATTGGCAACAGGGAATTGGCCACAAGGCTTGGCTTTGAAGGAAAGCAAAGAAGATAGCTAAGTAGGTTACAGGTTTGGAGACCAAATTGCCCCTTGTGACTTTCCTGCCTGCCATACTAGATCCTGTACGAAATTATATAGTTAAACAACCAGTCTGTATAACCAAGTCTTGCCCCCTTAGAGTACCAAATATGTGATCACTGCTTTTGATAAATGCTGTAGTATGTTCCAAGTGTTGCCATGCGCATGTTTGGGGGCTTGATCCTTGGTTGAGCAGGAACATGATCCTACAGGAATCGGTGACATTCAGAGATGTGGCTGTGGACTTCACCCAGGAAGAATGGCACCATGTGGACCCTGCTCAGAGGATCTTGTACAGGGATGTCATGCTGGAGAACTATAGCCACCTGGTTTTTCTTGGTAAGAACCAACTCCCCTCAGTGTCTTGCCTATTGTTGGGTCTTTCCTTTCTCATTTGTTAAGGCTGTGGTACTCACAGCTTAAGTGACTAAGCAGGGTATTCCGGGGTCAGAGCTTGTTAAACTCTGGGATCCCCAGCTTTATGGGTTTTTGATCCTGCTCTTGAGGTAAAAGGTCTCTGTTGTGCAGAACTGGAAATAGGTCCTTTGATTGCATGGCTCCCTAAATTGCACCTCTGTTTCCTTCAGAGTTCCTACAGATCAAGGTCTAGTACTGACTTGTAAGAGAATTCTTTGTCCACTTGCACAAACAACCTAAGCTTGTATATTTGCCCATGAGCAGGATATCAAGTTTCCAAGCCAGAGGTGATCTTCAAATTGGAGCATGGAGAAGAGCCATGGATCCCAGAGGGAGAAATCCAAAGACCTTCCTGTCCAGGTAAATGAGCAAGAATCAGGCATGTAGGAATCAATGCAGCTGACAGCAGAGCTCAGGGAAGGGGAAGCCTTTGAATTGCTGACTTGGGAGCTTTGGGACCTGCAGAGGAAGCTGAAGCTATTTGGTTTGGGTAACACCTTAGGAAATCTCCTACCACAGAATGTTTATGCTATTAGTGGGACTTACAGGAAAAAATACTCCCTATTCCTTTCTAAAAGTACCCTCTTGCCCTACACTGTGAATATCATCTCTGCCTATCCTGTAATCCTCCTTACTGGATTATTTCCTTCTCTGGCTTCCTCAGATCCCCTTCGTTAGAGATTCCTTTTCTTACTCATTCAGACATTAATTGAACTTCAAGTCTCCTCCTTTTTTGGGGTGGGGGGTGGAGGTCACTTTCGCTATCAGATGTCTCAGACTTGTAGGAAATACAGCAATGATTCTCCCTCCCTGTTGTAACCTGTCTTCAGACTTCTTTCCTTAAACTGCTGAAACATCTGTCAGGGAGCTCCACCATCTTCCTTCCATCCCACCTTTATGCTGATTTGATTCATCACCTCCCTTCATAGCTCCTGTGATACCATTCTCCTGATCTCCTCTCCTACTCGGTGCTTCTTGGATTTTAGGTGTTTAGCTTATCTTACCTTTTCTTCTAAGTGAATTTTTCTAAGCAGCTCGCCCTCTAGCCTCCTTCTCTTTCTCTCTGAATTACGTCCCTATAAGAATACTTGCATTTTGGTGGTTACAGGTCTTTATTCTATGCCGTAGACTCAAAAATCTTCCCTATATGCATTCTGGTCTCAACATTTTTCTTCTCACAGGAACTCTCCACTTAGAAGTCCCACTCAGTTCATATTAAATACGTGAAAAATGAAAGTTAATGATCTTTCATGCCCAGCCACTGTATTTTCCTACCTTGCCTGTTAATCCATTTCTGCCCTTGACTATTAGAGACCACTGGGTTTTGAACACCTTAGGCCCGACTCCATAATCTTTTTCTTATAATCTCTTTACCTCATCTCTCCAGGTTATTTTTCTCCTTTAAGCAGTATCTTAGATTTTCCTGTCTTTTTACTTTCACCAGTAACATGCTGAACCAAGGTTAGATTACTGTAATTCCCAGTTGGAATTGTTCATTCTATCTTTTCTATTTATAATCCACATTGGATTTTCTTTCTTTCCTTTTTTTCCCCCTTGTATAGCACTCTTACTGAGATATAATTTTCCTTACCCCAAAAGGAAAAGAAACCTGAGACCCATTAGCAGTCACTCCCCTTTCCTTCTTCCCCTAAGTCCCTGACCACCGTTAATCTTAATCTACTTTTTGTCTCTCTATGGATTTGCCTATTCTGGTCATTTCATGTAACTGGAATCATACAGTATGTGGCATTTTGTGTCTGGCTTCTTTCACTTAACAGTGTTTTCAAGGTTTATCCATGTTATAGAATGTATCAGTACTTGATTTCTTTTTTATGGATGAATTATACTCCATTGTTTGGATATACCACATTTTGTTTATTTATTCATCGTTTGCTAGACCATGTTGGATTATAAAGCTCTACCTTCATATTCCAGGAGCTTTGGTAGCATAGTGCCTAAGGCATTTGACTGCTAACCAGAAGGCTGGAGGTTTACACCCACCAGCCACTCCTCAGAAGGAAGATTGGACAATCTACTTCCATAGTGATACTGCCTTGGAAACCCAAGGAGGGGTCGCTAAGAGTTGGATCTGGCAGTGCATTTGGTTTTTGGTTTATCTTCATCACCCAAGGATCTCTGGTAGGTGCCTAAGGCATCTGACTCCTAACCAGAAGGTTGGTCATTCAAACCCATCAGCCACTCCACAGAAGCAATACAGGGCAGTCTACTTCGGTAAAGATTTACCACTTCGGAAACTCATTGAGGGTTGCTGTGAGTCAGAATCAACTCGATGGCAGTGAGTTTGGTTAATCTTCATAGCCCACCCACCTCTGAAAAAACCTTTTTCCCTATATCTCATTACAGGAAATAGAAACTCTCTAGATTCAAAAGTTCTCTATCACACCTTCTTATTACTTTTTTAATTTTGCTAATACAAGCTTTACTTAGGTTGAGTTTCTTTTTAATATTCCCTTTTAGGTAGTATGCACTTTTACTCATTAGGTAATACTTTCTGTCTATTCAGAGCTGTCTATTCGAGTTCAAGGTTTACATATATAAATATTTACTTCTTTCCTGATCACAAATACCATTTACATCATCTCTACCACACATAACTCAGATTTCATAATATACCATCCAGTTTTCATTTTCAGTTGTTGAAATGATAGGTTTTGTTACTATTCTTAGATTCCAAACTTCTATAGAAGAACCTGATATATTTCTATCTGTGTTGCAGAATACCTAGAAGGCAGTCAGATTATTGACTGATTATTATGGAGTCATTCACTCATTTCATCACCCATTTCTTGAATGTTTCATTGAGCAGGATTTTGAAAGAAGAAATACAAAGCATTTTCTGCCCCTGGGAGTTTAGAATTAAGTCTAGTTTCAGGGTAAGGAATTTTGGAGTTTGAGATCCTTTAATTATATTTTTTCTTCCCAACATTTTATTATGAACAATTTCAAAGTTAAAAGAATTATACAGTGAATACCCACATACCTACCACCTAGATTTTACAATTAACATTTTGTTATATTTGCTTTATCACATACCTTCCCATTTGTCTGTCTAATTTTTTCATGCATTTCCAAGTAGGTTGCAGATGTTTTATTCTTGAGTACTTTAGCATACATATCATTGACTAATGTTCAATTTTATTTTTTATGATTCTTTTTTTACTTTTAAGGAGCCCTGGTGGTGCAGTGGTTAAGAGCTCAGCTGCTAACCCAAAGGGTAGTAGTTCAAACCTGCCAGCTGTTCCATGTGAGAGAGATACGGCATTCTGCTTCCATAAAGATGTACAGCTTTCGAAACCCTGTGAGGCAGTTCTACTCAGTCGTACAGGGTTACTGTGAATCAGAATTGACGAGATGGCACTGGGCTTGGTTTTATTGCATTTTTTTTTCTTCTTTAAAGAAGAAGTTATATACAATGAAATACTTAACTCTAATGTGTACCATTCAGTTGGTTTTGATGAATTCATTTATTTATGTAACCCAAGCCCTATCAATATGGTATATTTCCATAACTCCAGAGAGTTCCCATCCCTTAAGTTTTTAAAGGTTACCTTTCTTAGAACCTAGATATTAATTAATTCTATGCTATTGGTATTCTAAGGTAAATAGAATTATAGCTCAGTTTTTATGAGGCAGATTGAAATAAATGCTTTCCTGATCGAGAGAAATGAGTAGTATAGAACCAGAACTCAAATTGGCCTAAACCACAGCCCCAGGTATAAGGGCAAGGACGATCTGCCTTCTGAAATACTCTTTCTTGCCTTAAGAAGTATAGCTCTCAGTCTCCAGTTATATCAAAGTATAGATTGAAATCTGGCTGTACATTTTCTCTGCAGGATTTGGAGGCCTGGAGCCTCAGGGGTAACTTTAAAGAAGTTAGGAAATGGATGTATTGGGAAAACAGATTTTGTGGTGGTTTGTGAAATAGACCGGAAGCATGAAGAATAAATAGTATCCTTAAGCTGAACTTTGTTCCTGTTCCATTTATATCTGTGCTTGACATTCTCATACTCACTTATTCCCTTGTTCGCTAACGAGCCCTCTTAGATGGGCTTTCCTCATTCTCTGGACTTTGCCACACACTGTGGATCTGCAGTCTTTACTGTCATCTCTCTTCACTCTCCCTTTTCTCTATTTTGGGTCTTCTCCCCAACCTACAGGACTAATTTCAAAACAGTCATGTGTAATTTGTATCTCTTTCATTCCCTCATTCCTAATGTAGCAGTTTGTTTCAACAGCAGGGAATAGGGACTTTTGCACTTTGGATTTCTTTCAGACTGGGAGACCAGGCCTGAAGCCAAATCATCAAATCTGCGGCAGGGCATATCTGAAGGCTCCAGTAGCACAGATGATTTCTCACATGCCACACTAGAAGACGACTGGGATGTTAGTAGCCAGTTAGAGAGGCACCAGGAAAACTGGAAGAGACATCTGGGGCCAGGTGCATATATCCAGAAGAAAATCACACCAGAGGAAAGTTTTGAGCAGAATAAATTTGGTGAAAACTCTAGATTGAACATAGACTTGGTTACACAACTGAACAACCCTTCAAGAATGAGACCTAGTGAATGTAATACTCTTGGAAGCAACTTGCAGTATAATTCAGACTTACTTAATCAGAATAATATCCTTATAAAAAAGAAACCCTATAAATGTAATAAATGCAGAAAAGCCTTTATTCATAGATCTTCGCTTACTAAACATGAGAAAACTCACAAAGGAGAGGCAGCTTTCCCCAACGGCACAGATCAGGGACTTAACCCTGGAAAGAAACACCATGAATGTACTGACTGTGGGAAAACCTTCCTCTGGAAGACACAGCTTACAGAACATCAGAGAATTCACACTGGGGAGAAACCCTTTGAATGTAATGTGTGTGGAAAGGCCTTCAGGCATAGTTCATCCCTTGGTCAGCATGAGAACGCTCATACTGGAGAGAAACCCTACCAGTGTAGTCTTTGTGGGAAAGCCTTCCAGCGCAGCTCCTCCCTTGTTCAACATCAGAGAATTCACACTGGAGAGAAACCCTATCGATGTAATTTATGTGGGCGGTCCTTTAGGCATGGCACATCCCTCACACAACATGAGGTTACACACAGTGGAGAGAAACCCTTCCAGTGTAAGGAATGTGGGAAAGCCTTTAGTCGATGTTCTTCCCTTGTCCAGCATGAGAGGACTCATACTGGAGAGAAACCTTTTGAATGTAGCATATGTGGGAGGGCTTTTGGTCAAAGTCCATCCCTTTACAAACATATGAGGATTCATAAGAGAGGCAAACCTTACCAAAGCAATACCTACAACATAGATTTCAAACACAGCTTATCTCTTAGTCAAGATGAAATCAGTCTTACTGAAGTGAAATCCTATCATTGTAATGACTGTGGGGAAGATTTCAGTCACATTACAGACTTTACTAACCATCAGAGGATCCATACTGGAGAGAACCCCTATGATTGTGAACAGGCCTTTCATCAGCAACCTAATTCTCATCCAGGAGATAAACCCTATCAATGTAATGTTTGCGGGAAAGCTTTCAAAAGGAGTACAAGTTTCATAGAGCATCATAGAATTCATACTGGAGAAAAACCCTATGAATGTAATGAATGTGGAGAGGCCTTCAGTAGACGCTCATCACTTACTCAGCATGAGCGAACCCATACTGGAGAGAAACCCTATGAATGTATTGACTGTGGGAAAGCCTTTAGTCAAAGTTCATCCCTTATTCAGCATGAGAGAACTCATACTGGAGAGAAACCGTATGAATGTAATGAATGTGGGCGAGCCTTCCGAAAGAAAACCAATCTGCATGATCATGAGAGAATTCATACTGGAGAAAAGCCCTATGTTTGTAAGGAATGTGGGAAAAACTTCAGTCGAAGCTCAGCTCTTACTAAACACCAGAGGATTCATGCTAGAAATAAACTCTAGGAACCCTAAAATTAAGGAATGTGCAGAAACCTTTAGCTAAAATACTGTTCTTATTCAGTATGAGATCATTCTTACTGGAGAGAAAACTTGAGAATGTAGAGGATTATGTGTGTGTTTCTATGTTGTGTGTGAAGAAAACTTTTGTGCCAGTAGACAGTGTTTGTTTGAGTTTTAATAAAAAGTACATTCTCAGATCTGATTACAGACTTTTGTAAGAACTACAAACATATAGCCAGATGGAAATGATATGCTTCTATATTGGACATTATAAAGCGTTTGAATGTATGTATGTAGGAGACTCCCAGCTCTCAACAGCTTGATTCATAACCTTCACTGTTTACAGCCTTTTTATAAATAAAACTATTCTAGCAATGACCAAAACTCATTTTTAAAACTGTCTACAACTTTACCCAACTGCCCTCTTTGACAGAATTTACCTTGGAAACCAGTTCCACCTCCAGGAATTCACCATTCAAAGAACTAGATCAACTAGTCCAACCACTTCTTTGTACAGATGAAGAAACTGAAAACCAAAGATGTGAAGTGGTTTGTGCTGTGTGATGCAGCTTATAATGGCAAATCTGGGTGGAACATACAGCCTTCCTGGATCCTTGACCCCACAGCCTTGCCACTGAGAGGGTATTTTGGAATTCAGAGGACTCAAATTTTAAAATAAGCCAGATGCAAAACATGTAATGAGCACCCATGGGATAGACACTTTATAAATTAATAAAAGTATAAGAGGCAGCAAAGCATATGCAAATTTGTCACAAATTTGTTTAAAACAACTTCTTGGAAACTTAAACCAAAATGTTAACAGAGACAGTAAATGGTTCAACTATTGGTAACTCTGTTCCTTTCCCCAACTATCATCATTATACTTCCAGCTAACGTATATCAGTTTCATAAAATTATTAAGTCTTCCTTTTGTGCTTTTCATGACTCACTCCCATGAAAAAAGCACTGATCCAAGCTTTCTGTATCAGATCACTGGGAAAACTAAGGAAAGAGAGACTTTTTTTTCCCCAAAAAAATTAATTTTATTGTAGAGAAATATAAATCCAGTTACCTGCTGCCATAAATTTTGCCTCTGACTCAGTTTGGAGAAATAGAAGGTATTAGTTCACATTGTGTGCCAAGGAAATAGTTCACTGTAAAAAAGTCAACCCTTTTAGGTCCATGATGCTTTTCTATTAGGAAAGCATGAGTTAAGCTTTAGTGGCCCACTCTGGGTCTTAATGTCCCTTACACATCTCCCATGGGTGATTTTAAAGGAATGTCCAGAACCTTTGGTGATTCATTGGCACCAGCAGTGCATACAGATTAGAAGCAACTATAGATACTGATCTCTTTTACACAAGAATTACTCTCCCACTGAGACAGATTTTCCTAGTGCTAATGATGACTCTTGGGGAGGGGTGATGTGGGTCATGTTGATGTCAACCTTTGCTCCTGGTTGGCATGCCAGGTGCAATTCTTGACCCTTCTCAGTCCTGGACAGCATCAGGAGCTCCCAAGCATTCTTCGTCATTCTTGGCAGGGAAGATATGCGTGGGGACTGAAATGTGAGTTGTCTAGCCCAGTGAGTCTGCTACCTGTGAGGCAGATTTGCCTTTCAAAGACATTAACCAGAAAACCTTGTTTATGGTGCTCTGTGTCTAGAGCAAACACAATGCCACGCCATGTTTGTGTTGTCTGATACATAGTTTGACCATGGGTAATTCTGCTCCAGTCCTCCCCTGCTGTTTGGCTGGAATGTATGTTAGGAACTCATTTTGCTACGGATTGTTTGGGGATTCCCATAGTAGATTACCTTCAGGAACGGCATGAGTTGTAACCAATTGAGTGCTGCCCCACTGTTATGGAAGTTTATAAAGACTTAGTTCCAGAAGACCCAAAGGAGACCACTGGTTTAAGTGTGGAGCCTGGTCTAGATCCACACTATCTGAACCTCAGCACATCTTCATTGGCAGGGAGGGAACCCAGGATATATGTGTGGCTGATTGAGCAGAGGACTGTCCTACTCCCAGCAATCATGAACCGTGTGCTTAACAAACACCCAGCTTGCTAGAGCCACATGAAATGTGTCCTTGTCACATCATGTATTCTCTCAATAAATAGCCTTCTTAGTTGAATGGGAGTCAGTTTGTCTTTTTCAATTTTCAGAACTTGGCTAAGATTAAGGAATGGCGCTTCAAGGAGGATGGATTAACTGCTAAACTCCCCAAAGCCAGGTGAGTTAATAATAGCTACCATTCATTGTGTGCTCACTACCTGGACAACGTTGTGCTAAGTGCTTTACATAACGTCATTTCATTTAATTCTTAAAACAGCTCTTCCTGTTAGTAGGTGTTGTGGTAACTCTTGTCTGTCTGCCCAGTGTTTTTCCTACTTCTTTCCCTTTCTTTGACAATCCCTGCTTCACTGACCGCAGGAACACGAATCAGAATGTCCTCAGGCTCAGTGATAGTACTGAGGGCGGGCATGTTGGGCTAGTCAGAGTCCTTTGCCAGAATTTTTAAGGAGAACTGGTGGGAAAACTCTATTTTGGGGTGCCTAAGGCACTTAACTGCTAATCAGAAGGCTGGCGGTTCAAACCCACCAGCCACTCCTCGGAAGAAAGGTTGGGCAATCTACTTCCATAGTGATACTGCCTTGGAAACCCAAGGAGGGGTCGCTATGAGTCGGGGCCAACTTGACGGCACAAAACAGCAACAGGCTGGACAGATGAAGGCTGCCTGGTGGTATAATGGTTCAGGCATTCGATTGCTAACCAAAATGGTGGTGGTTCAAACCTGCCATCTGTTCCATGGGAGGAAGATGAGCCAGTCTAACTCTGTAAAGATTTACAGCCTTGGAAACCCAATGGGGGTCGCTATGAGTTGGAATTGACTCGATGGCAGTGGGTTTTGGTTTTTGTAGGAAGCAGCTTTGGTGGCATAGAGGTTGAAGCCTTTGTCTGCTAACCAAAAGATCAGTGGTTGGAACCTACCAACTACTGTGTGAGAGAAAGATGAAGCAGTCTGCTTCTGTAAAGATTTATAGCCTTGGAAACCCTATAGGCCAGTTCTACCCTGTCCTAAAAAGGTGGCTATGAGTTGGACTCAATTTAATAGCAATGTGTTTTTATTGTAGGAGGGGATGAGGTGTTCCTATTTCTTCTCTCTGGGGTCCTTGGTCAATTTCTAAATCTTTCCCTTGGATTCAGTGACCTCCCTACTATTGTCCAACTATTTCCTCATTTTGCTTAAGCTAGTTAATGTTTCTGTTGCACTGGAGAGATGTAATACCTGTTTTATAATGGGGTGGAAGTGGAGACCATGGACAGCATGAGGAGCTCCCATAACTTGGACAAGGTAGTGCAGATTCTGGCTTCAAACCTAGGATTCCAAGGTCAGGTCTTAACCTAACTCCGGTGTCTCCAGAACTGCACGTAACGCAGTGTGGTTTGAAGGGGTGAATGGATAAAGGGTTACGGTGACAGGTTAGGTTGGAGACTGGACAGAGACAAAATAATGAAGGACCTTGGATTGTTTTTCCGAACTATTTAAGTATTTCAGTTACTGTTAGTTGTCAAGTCAGTTCTCACACACAGTGACTTTGTGTATCACAGAACAAAGTGTTGCCCAGTTTGCTCCTTTTCATGATCACTGGTACATTTGCTCATCTTACAGCACGGTATGGGATGATTTTCTGCTGCGATTCACAGGGGTTTTATTAGCCAGTTTTCGTAAATAGATTGCCAGGTCTTTCCTCCTAATCTGTCTTAGTCTGGAGGATCTGCTGAAACCTGCCCATCCTGGGTGACCTGCTGGTACTGGAAGTACGAAAAAAAAACAAAAACAAAAACTCACTGCCATCGAGTTGATTTCAATTCATGGTGACCCCCATTGGGTTTCTGAGGCAGTAAACCTTTACACAAGTAGAGTGCCCAGTCTTCCTTCCATGGAGTGGCTGGTGGGTTTGAACCGCCAGCCTTCTGGTTCGCAGTCAGATACTTTAGGCACTAGCTTCCAGCATCAGAGCAACCACAAACCTCCCACCTTATCAGATATTTACATTTGTTCATGCTGTTAATAAAATCTTGTGTCAAATTTTTTTAAAAAATTTAAGTATTTTCCACATTACTACAGTCTCGTGATCTGCTAACAAGTCCCTTGATGTTGGGACATTATTTTTAATTATTTTTGGTATTGGTTTGATAATAATGATAATTGATACTTTTATCTTTTTTAAGCATCCCACCTTTTCTTTTTTCTATTAAATATTTTCTTAAAATACCCCAGAATGAGATAAAATATCCAAGATGGGATTGCCGGGTGCATGTTTTAGGGCAGTATAAGCAGGTGATTTGAGACTCATAAAAGAATAAGCTTGATACAGTGGCACAGGAGAGAACAGTCAAATTTGCAAAAGGAGGTCACTAGCCTGACACTAGCCTCCCACTTGCCTCCATGGTGCCGTGTTGGGAAGAGGGCCAGAGGGCAGGCGTTACATCCACCAGAGCATCCAGCACAGCTTTGCCAGCGCTGAAGATTAAATACTCTGGTTATGAAGCATAGTGGTGATGGTGATGCTCAGTTCTTTATGGCTACGGTGGGCTTTCTGTAGATACTGAGATAGTTAATTCTTACTCATCTGTTAAAATAGAAATGTCACTTCAAGGAAAGTTTCAATAATTTCCCCACTTCAATTAGATTGGTCTCCCTCTTAAATTTTGTAGATTATTATTAATGTCCTTCATGTTACCAACTACAATTTATATATATAATCATTTGGTTTTCTTTCTCCCTCACTAGACTGTGAGCTCTGGCAGGCAAAAGCCCATGTCTGTTTTGCTAGCTTTTTTTGTTACCCCACTTATCGCAGTGCCAGACTTGTAGTAGGTGCTCGATAAAGTGTTGTTTAATGAGCAATTGAGTAGAGATTTGTTGACAAAGACTTGTTTACAAATGAAAATATGCTCAATCTTGAAATCAGAAAGTTGTAAACAAATTTCATACCCATTTAGGTTGGCAAAAATTAAGAAGGCTGATGTGGGGGGAAATGAGAACTCTTATATACTGCTGATGAGAGGGCAAGGTGAGGTAATCATAATAATTTTAGGGAGTTACCTGGCAATATCCATTAAGATTGAAGCTAAACAAAGCTCACAATCTAGCAATTCCATCCGCAGATAGACTACAGATTCTTCATTTGAGTCCAAAGAGACACGCACAAGATATTTGTCACAGCAGTGTTTGAAATAGTGAAAAATGACACCATAGAAATGCCTGTCAGTCAGTGAATAGTTTAATAATTGTGACACATACTGATCATTTAATACAATAAACCAAAAAAACCAAACTCACTACTGTCAAGTCAAATCCGACTCAAAGCGACCCCTCCTTGGGTTTCCTAGGCAATATCACTATGGAAGTAGATTGCTCAGTCTTCCTTCTGATGAGTGGCTGGTGGGTTTGAACCACCAGCCTTCTGATTAGCAGTCAAGTGCCTTAGGCACTATGCCACCAGAATTCCCATTTAATACAATACAGTACTTACATTGTAATGTCTGTATCCCCAGCCATAGAAATTACTCAAATATTTAATGAAGGATTGAACTGGATTTAAATGTATTAACAAAGCTAAATTATTGAAAATAAAGTTGCAGAGGGATAAATGTAGTGTATGGTAAAACTTTCAGAACGCTGTGTGTATGTATTGTTGTTGTTGTTACATGCTGTTGAGTTGGCCCCGACTCATAGCAACCCCTCCTTGGGTTGCCAAGGCAGTATCACTGCGAAAGTAGATTGCCCAACCTTCCTTCCGAGGAGTGGTTGGTGGGTATGAACTGCCAGCCTTCTGTTTAGCAGTCAAGTGCCTTAGGCACTATGCTACTAGAGCTCCTGTGTGTATGTATATATGTATATATATTCTGTCACATGTACATATATGTATGAATGACACCCAAGAAAAAGTAAAAAGTACTAAAACGTTAATAACTTTTGAGTGGGGGTAGAGTGGAGAAGGTTGGTGTCTTACCTATTGCTGGTATAACAGAAATACCAAAGTGGGTGACCTTAACAAACGAATTGATTTTCTCACTGTTGAGGAGGCTAGAAGTCCCAATTCCGGGCACTGGATGTAGAAGAAGGCAGTCTCTCTCTGGGCTCCTTGGTTATCTTCATCTCTTTGGCATCTATCTGTCTTCCTCCATCTCTGCATCTCTGCTAGCTCACTGGATTCTTTAATCTCTTTTATATCTCAAAAGAGATTGACTTAAAACACACTCTGCTAATACTGTCTTATTAACAGAACCAAAAAAAAAAAAAAAGATTCCGGAATGGGATTATAACCACAGGCATAGGATTAGGATTTACAAAACATATTTTGGGGGGACACAGTTCAATCCGTAACAGGAGCCAAGAGGATGACTGGACATATTGGGGCACCTGAAGTGAAGAGAGCTTGGTGGTTTACATCAAGAGAAACCACTTTGGAGAACGACCAGTTCTTGGAAGAGCCTGTTGTGTCGGTTTAAGTGTGTATATTGTGTTTGGGGCAGGAAGAGAGCCTTCAACATAGACTGGTGACCACTACTCTAGACATTTCTGAAGTGGGGTGTGTGCGCCCCCTGCTGGAGTATCCCCTAGTAGCGTAGGCCCTTTGAAGGCCCCCGTTTGTGTTGTGTCTGGGAAGAAAAGGCTAGGTAGGCATCAGAAGTCTGTGCCACCTGTATTCAGTGCCTCCAGAGAGCACAGATAGGACTTCAGTGGTTCCCTCCTAGAGTACTCATACAACCTGGGAGCCTTGAGAATGAAGGGCAAACCGCAATGTATCCTCACCACGCCTGGAGCTACTGGGAGAGAGCGGTGGAGACAGAGGGATGGGCAGGAGCCGTAGGGCTGCATCCCAGTGGCTGCCTCCCAGTGGCTGCCGGGTGAAATTAGAGCGTGTACCACCTGGAGAGGTGACGTCTGCGTGAGGCCAAGGGGTCGAAACGAGGGCGCCCTGCTGTGAATGAATACAGAGGGCTGCAGTGAAGCTGCACGTAGCTCCTCGATGGCAGGGCATCCCTCCAGGCGGGGACCGCTCCTTTGTCCTCAAGCGGAACAGGACTAATATGAGCCGAACTGTGTACTCGCGTGTCGGCCCTGCCTCACTCACGACCGCTGCCTCTTTTTTCTACTTCCCACTCTCCCAGCCTGCTGAAGGAGACGGGCAGGGGCCGGGGAAGCCGGGATGCGGTGCGGTGCGGGGGAGCGGGCATCTTAGAATAAGCTATGAGTTTGAAGTGTTAAACTGTTAAGTTTTAGAAACCGAAATTGTATTTGCAGAGGTTAAAGGATTGAAAGGGGGGTCTGATAGAGTGGTGGGGTTGAAGCGGCTTTTGTAATGGTGACACTATCCAGGTTAGAAAGGTTTGTATCACCAAATTTAGAATGAACTCCATGAAGATCTGGGAGGAACCTTTAAAGAGGCGTGCAAGGGAAGCCCACTTGTGTTCCCTCCCCCCTTGACCCACCACATTTTATAAGTGGGGAGGGGGAATTCAGGCCCGAGCGTTCCTGTACTGCAGGAAAAGGCACGCCCCTGGAGCGCCCTCGACGCGTGTGGCCGTCTGTCGTGCCAATCCTACATTCCCCAGAAGCCTTAGTGATGCACGCACTTCCGCCTCTGGGTCGTCCGTCTTGCGCCGAGGCCGTAGGCGCTGGTGAGAGAATGGGATCGTGGGGCTCTGCGCACTCAGTTGCGGTCAGCGTGTGCGCCGCGTTACGTGTTCGTTTTCCCTCGGCCACAGGGTCAAGGTGCGCGCGGCTGGCACTGGAACTCTGCTGGTCCCAGTATCTCGTGGCCAGTCCCCCACCCCGTACTCTGTGGTCCGGACGTCCCCAGGTCAGGCCTCGTCCTGCGCCCTACCCGGTGGCCGAGCACCACTTATAGCCGAGGCTAGGACTCCTCTCCGGCCTTGCTTCCCGCTCTGGATGTAGTATCCTTTGAGCGCTGTCTGGTAAGAGGGTGTCGTGGACTTGTGTGGTCTGGTAAGGTAGCCGTGCATTCTGGCGCATACCCCTTTTCTGTCACTCTTCTGTCATGTGATCTGCTGGACAGAGAGCAGAGAGGGGATAAACTACTACATGAATGAAATTGCGTAGGTAAGCTGAGAAACTCCAGGTCACCAAGTCGCCCCCTGGGGAAGGCGAAGTTTATACTCCCATGAGACGGCCACAAAGAACACAAGTACCATCCATCTCTTCCCCTGCACCGTTACTCGAGACCGGCAGGATCCTACAGGACATGCCCACGGGAAAATAAGTCGTTACACTCCCGGTAATGGTGGCCTAGGTAATTAGGCCTAACTCTTACTTAGGAAATAAGCAGCTGGGGGAAATGTTGAAAAAAGAAAAATCATTCCTAAAAGCATCAGAGAACTCACAGGAGTGTAAGAAACCAGGGTATTAACTTCAGAAGCAGGAGTCCCAAGTCAGTCCCAGCAGCAAAGCTGCTTTCGCCTGAAGGCATTTGCTGGTCAGAAAGCAAAGTAAAGTAACATCTTGAAACCCAGCTGTGAGGTTTGTGGACTTGCAGAATAATGGGGACAAATGAGAAAGTGCTGAAATCTAAGAGTCTGGAAAATCACCCCGTATTTGGAGTGGGAGCACAAAAAAGGACCCCCTCTGGAAAATAATTGGCATGGAAGTATACAAGCCCTGGCATAGACATGTTTTCCACATTCAGGTCACCTTAGAGGTTTCGGGAACCTTCGCCCTGAACTCCTAAGATGGACCAGACTAGTCGTGTGCCCAGGTGCCTGGCAGAAGCACAGTAAAATGATGCTCAGAGCAAAGTACCTTAGGGCGAATCGCCACATTCTGTTTGTGGTTGGTTGTTAGGTGCTGTCACGTTGGTTCTGACTCATCAGCCCCCTGTACAACAAAGCAAGTATTGCCATTCTGTGGCCCCTCCCCAGTCTCGCCATGTTTGAGACCATTGTCGCAGCCACTCTGTCGGTGCCTCGTGCTGAGGATCGTTTGCTCTTTTGCTGACCCTCTACCAAGCATGGGAGCTCTGGTGGTGGAGTACCTAAGGCATCTGACTGCCAACCAGAAGGCTGGCGGTTCAAACCCACCAGCCACTCCTCGGAACAAAAACTGGACAATCTACTTCCATAGAAGATACTGCCTTGGAAACCCAAGGAGGGATGGCTGTGAGTTGGATCCGACTCCATGGCAGTGAGTTTGGCTTTTGTTTGTTTGTTTCTTCCAAGCATGATGCCCTTCTCCCAGGACTGGTCCCGCTTAGTAACGCATCCAGAGGATGTGAGGGGAGGACTCGCCATCCTTGCTTCTGAACTTCATTCTGGCTGTACTTTTTCCAAGACAGATTTTTTCCTTCTTCTGACAGTCCATGGTATATTCAGAATTCTTAAACAACACCATAATTCAAATGCATCAATTCTTTGCTCTTCTTTATACCCTGTTCAGTTTTTTCCTGCATTTGAAGTGATTGAAAATACCATGGTGTGGGTCAGGCTGTGTTCTTCATACAGTCCACTTTCTCAGATTTTTTGCTCAGCATAGAGATGGAGTAACAACTGCCTCACGCTCTATGTATAGGTTCTTTATGACCATGGTTAAGTGTTTTCTGCAATTCCCATTCTTTCCTCTGTTTTGCATGATTTATGATCCACACAGTTGAATGCTTGCGCATAAACAATAAAACACAAGTAAACATCTTTCTGGTATTCACTGTTTTCAGCCAAGATCTGTCTGACATCAGCAATTATATCCTTCATTCCACACCCTTTTGAATCCAGCTTGAATTTCTGGCAGTTTTTGTTGATGTACTGCTGCTACCATTTTGAATTATCTTCAGCAAAATCTTACTTGCATGTGAAATTCGTGATATTGTTTGATAATTTCCATATTCCATTGGATCACCTTTCTTTGGAATGGGCTATGGATCTCTCCCAATCACTTGGCCAGGTATAGCTATCTTCCAAATTTCTTTTTTTTTTCAAATTGTGTTGTGATTTGGGTGAAAGTTTACAGAGCAAATTCTTCCATACAACAGTTCACATACACTTTATCTCATGACATTGACTGCCATCTCCCACAATGCAACAGCTCTGCTCCCATTTCCTCCCCACAGCCACCTCTTCCCTGTGTCCTTCCTTCCCGTGCTCTCCTGCCTCCTGAGCTGTCTCCCTATGCATACACAGCTCTTCTATTCTCCAATGATTGATCTCTTTATGAAGTGTATCTACCTAATGTAAATGTTCAGCTCATATGCCTGTCTTTTTTAGCTGAAAGCCACAGGAGTGGGTTCAAATCCAGACCTGAGCGGCAGCTAGGGGCCACAGTGTCAGGGTTTCCACCAGGCTCTACCAGACCAGCAAACCTGGACACACTCTCTTTTTTTTTTTTTTTAATGATTTTGAATTTTCTTCCACATTGTTCTTCTACTCTGTCCAGGATCTCCTACATAGATCTTCCTCCGAGTGGTTGACAGTGGTAGCCGGGCACCATCTAGTTCTAGTCTCATACTCATAGGCTGAGGATCATATGGTGTACCAGTCCCTTGGACTAATGTTTTCTGTGCATCTTTGGTTTTCTTCATTTTTCTTTGATCTGGATGAAGAGAGACCCATCATTGCATCTAGATGGCCCCTTGCAAGCTTTTAAGATCCCAGTTGCTGTCTGCCAAAGTAGGATGTGGGACAATGTTTTTGTGTAGTATGTTATGCCAATTGAACTAGATGTCCCCTTTGACCATGTTCCTGAGCCCACAGGTCCAACTACTTGCTCCCTCCGGGTAGCTGGCCATGGCCAAGAAGTGACTACAACCTTGTCCCTTGTCAGTTCTACTGTATACCTGGAAATTGTTACAGAACGTCAAAATACACTTGTAGAAACGTCTGCCAACCCTATAGATAGTCATGGGCACACTTCCCCCTGTATAGATAGATGTACTTGGTTGTTCAGCCTGTCAACCCCTCTATCCACCTGTAGATCAATGTTTGCCATCACTGACAGTGCAGTACTATATGTGCAGAAGGGTTCATCTTTGTTGTCTGTACTTCCAATAAATCTCTCTATGTCTTCCTCTTTCTCAGTGCCACCATGTTGATCGCTCACGTTTGGTACGTTGCCCTTCCCTTCACCCAAAGCAATACTTGTCTCTACCTATCTGACAATGTTCCCTCCTGCCCTGGTAACCAACACAGAAAATTTCCTTCCATATATAAACCTTTCCTTGACTTTTTACAGAAATGAACTAACACAATATTTGTCTTTCTGTGATTGACTTATTTCATTTAGCATAATGTCCTCCAAGTTCATCGACATTATGCAGTGTTTTGCAGATTCTAAATTAGCGTCCCATTGTGTGTATGGCCCATAGTTTGGTTATCCATTCTTCAGTGGATGGACACCTAGGTTGTTTCCATCTTTTGGCTATTGTAAATAGTGCTGTGAACATGGGTGTGCATGTATCTGTTCTTGTCCTGACTCTCACTTCTTTAGGATATATACCTAGTAATGGAGTTGCTGGGTCAAATGGTATTTCTAATTACAACTTCCTAAGAAATTGCCATACTGCTTTCCACAGTGGTTGTATTATTTTACAGTGTATGAGAGTCCCAATCTCTCCACATCCTTGCCAGCATTTGTTATTTTCTGTCTTGTTGAACTTTCCTGTCTTCTAAATTTCTTGACATAGATGAGTGAGTGCTTCCAGCATTGCAACCATTTATTGAAATATCTCAATTTGTATTCCATCAATTCCTGGAGCCTTTTTTTTTTTTGCCAGTGCCTTCAGTATAGCTTGCACTTTTCCCTTTAGTACCATCAGTTTATTAGGAATAGGAATTTTAATGAATTTCTCAGGAGAATGACAGCACCCTCATTTTTGATTCTTTAAAGTAAATGTTCAGCCATGCCTTGAATTAGGGCTTGTCAGTGTTTTTCTTTTGCTGGCAAGTTGCAGTGAAAATGTTTATCAGTTAAACTGTCTCTCCTCCCCTCCCCCAGAAGTGATCAAATTAGTCATACTTACTTTAGGTTTTAACAATCTCAAACCATTACATTCTCATTGAGGATCTTATTTTCCAGATCACATTTTTGTAAACAGATTAGCTCTGTTCTTGCTTTTCATTTTTCAATGTAATGGCATTGTTTCCTTGTCTTTCCCTCCCCTGCACACTCAGGTACACCTGATAGGTACTCGATAAATATTTATGAAGAAAACAAGCAGACAGTTCCAAGGCTCCACAATGCTTTCTGTGGTGCAGTGAATTACTTAATATGGCCCTTCTAGCCATAGTCTTTGTGACTCCCACACAGTGACTGGGTAGGACTGTGCAAATAAGGTGCTGAGGCCCTCCAAGGGGATTGGACAGGCTGTTGCTAATGCTAATAAAGTATATGGAATCTGTGATAGTTAAGATTATGTGTCACTTTGGCTGGGCCGTGATTTTCAGTGGTTTGGCAGTTATGTAATATAATCGGGCAGTTGTGCCTAATGATGTCATTCTCCATTTTGTGGTCTGATGTAATTCCCCTCCCCTTTCTGATCTGATGTAATTATTCTCCATATTGTGATATGTTGTAAATCCTAGCCTCTATACCTGTGGTTATGGTCTCATTTGGGAGTGAGTTGTCTGTTCTGTTAATGAGGCAGAATCAGGGTGGGATGTATCTTGAGTCACTGCCCTTAAGTCACCACCTTTATTCAGGTGACATCCTTGCACTGTATTGCTCCAGTAAGGGGAGTTTCCTTGAGGGTGTGGCCTGCATCCAGTGTGTATATGAATGCCCTGACAAAGTTCCCTCTCTGGCTCTGGATCGGGCATCTGGCTCATTGTCATCTGACCTCCTGTTCCTGAGTCTGCAGCCTGTCGTCTGACCTGATTGGCCAGCTTCCGTAGTGTTGTGAGCCAGCAGGCAGTCATCTGGCCTGCTGATTGGGTTCATCAGCTCCTGCACCCACATAAGTCAGGAGAAGCCTCCAGCCTGATACCTGACCCACAGATTTGGGACTTGCCAGCCTCCACAACCACGAGCCATTTCCTTGAGGTCCATGAATTCTGTGAGAGAACCTAGAGTCGGGAGGGAGAATACTGAGGAGAGAAGGGGTAGTTGATTTTAGGGATGATGGAGTGGTACAGCGGTTTGGAAATGTTTGACATCTGGGACATCTTTAACCTCTGCCTCATAGAAACCATGTTTGTGCTAATCTTTATAAATTATTCATTTACTTTGCCTCTCAATATTCTTTGCTTACTGTGTGACCTGGGGCAAGTTCCTTAACTCTGTGTACTTCAGTTTCTTCATCTGTATAGTGAGCATATCAATAGACTCTACCTCTTTGGGTTGTTTCAGATTAAATTAGATATATGCTGCACAGTGGACTGCCCTTAGCCTATTGATGGCTTGCTATTATTATTAGTTTGTTATTATCAACACATTATAATTAGAAGCAGCTGGGCTGTAGTGAGCATTGGACCTGGAGTAAAAGGGGTGATGCTTAACTAGCCATGCAATCTTTGCTCACATCTGCTAGTCTCTCTGGACCCTGGACCTCAGATTGTGGAATGGGAACTACCACAGTCCCACGTGTTAGGGCTGCTGTGAGTTAATACCTGTAAAGCACTGTGCCCATCTCATTGGGGCTTTTTAGAATATGCAGACAGAAGGTGAACAGAGTGAGACTTTGGGGACACCGGCCTCACTGGGGAGCTCTGGGGGGGATTCTGACAGCAGCTCAGGTTACAGGATCCCTCATGCTTTTGGGCTGGGGCATTGCATGTGTGCGTGTCTGGTGGCCACCAGGGGGCAGTGCGGGACCACAGAGGGCACCCAGGAGGAACAAAGCACCCATCCACACTAGGCAAACGTTCTGGGCTTCCTACTGCTTTCTTCTTTCTCTTTCTTCCTTCCTTCCTTAAACTGTACTGAAATTTTGCTGCTGGCTCTTGGCTTCTGTTCATGGCTTCTGCACTCTAGAGGAGAGATTTGTGATGGAGTCCAACCTGACTGAGTAAATTCCAAACTCCTTTGACCTGTAGCCATGACGACCTACCTGATTTGGGCCCTGCCTCCCCCTCCAGTCTTCCTAAACTCACCAAACTTACTTCCATCTCTGGGCCTCTGCTGAACGTGCTTCACTGGACTGGCTCCTTCTTACCCTACAAGTCTTCATCTTCCCTGAGCACCCTTTCTAACGCAATGACTTTCAAACTCTACCCCATTTTCGTTGATCTGTCTTGTTTATTGCTTGTTTGTTTACTAAAAGGAGGTCTGGCAGTGCAGTGATTACAAGTATTCAACTGGTAATGTCAGCACTTCCGAACCCACCAGCCACTTACACGCAATTGAAAGATGAGGCAGTGTGCTTCTGTAAAGATTTACAGCCTTGGAAACCCTACGGAGCAGTTCTATTCTGTCCTGTAGGGTTGCTATGAGTTGGAATCGACTAGATGGCAGTGGTTTTGTTGTTGTTTGGGTTGTTTACTAACATCTGTCCCCACTACTCCCACCCTCATAACCCCAGTACTGGCACATAGTCGGTGCACAGTACTTACAGAATGAATGAATGATTTCACTAGAAAGTAAAATAGTTAAAAACAATCCATTCAACTCTCTTCCCTGAAATGACAGTTCTTACCTGGCAGAGGATTAGAGGAGATAAATTAAAGAAGAAAAAGAAGTAATAAGGTCTGGAGGTACAAAATGTATTTTTAAAGAAATGGGAGTTTCGATTCTCCCACCCCCCAACAAGCTAGACCTGGGGGCATTCACAGGGCTCTGCTCTCTGAGAGCCCCTTTGTCTCCAGAGAGGGAAAAATGCTGGCAGGAGGGGTGAGCAATCCACCAACACCACTATTTGGGTAATAATTGAGCCTTTTCTTCCCAGGCTGGTTTTGCAGGTCCCCACGCCCCTTCCTGCCAGGAAAGCCTTTCCTACTTAGCCAGGAACAAGAGCAGGTCAACCATGGATTTAAGGGGTATGTCAGGCGGAGAGACCCAGACTAGATCAGGGAACCTAGGATCTTATGATCTGGGATAAGGAACTTCTTTCCTCAACCTCTTATTTTTTTGAGGGCAGCAGAGGGGACTGGGGTGTTGGAGGGTTGAATTAACCATCTCAGTTCACAATCCTCATAACTGGTTTATGAAAAGTCCCTCTCTGGTTTCATCCATCCATTAATTAATTCATTCATTCATTTCTTTCTATCCCAATTCCCTACTTCCATTACCATCCCCACAGCATTTAAAAAATATCCTGAACCAGTATGAATTTCTGGCAGTTCCCTGTGCATGTCCTGCTGCAACCATTTTAAAATTATGTTCAGCAAACTTTTAACTTGCATGTAAAATTGATAGTATGTTTTGATAATTTCCACGTTTTGTTGTATCATCTTTCTTTAGAATGGGCACAAATAGGGATCTTTTCTAGTCGGTTGGCCACATAGCTGTCTTCCAGATTTCTTGGCATGAATAAGTGCTTCTACCGTTGCCTCCATTCGTTGAAGCATCTCAATTGGTATTCCTTCGATTTCTATAGCCTTATTTTTCACCAATGCCTCCAGTGCAGCTTGAACTTATTTCTTTAAATGTCTAGTGTTGTTTATTAGTTAGTTAACATGTATCCCATTACATATGGTACTCTGTTTCTTACTGTGGTCATCATGCTCCAAGATGACTCCCAATATCCATTGTATGGATATTGCACATTTTATTTATCTATTCATTAGTTGGTGGACATTTTTTAACCCACCTTTTGTCTCTTATGAATAATAATAGCTGCTCTGACTAGTTGTAAGCAAATTTTTTTTTTTTATGTTAATCATATATATATTTTTTTTATTAGGATTTGGGTGAAGATTTACAGAGTAAATTCACTTTTCATACAGCAGTTCACATATACTTTGTCTCATGTCATTGACCAAAATTTACAATTGTAAGCAAATTTTTGAGTGGACATAAGTTTTCATTTTTTTAGGGCATATATTTAGGAGTAGGAGCTCTGGTAGCATAGTGGCTAAAGCACTTGACTGCTAACCAGAAGGCTGGTGGTTCAAACCCACCAGCCACTCCTCGGAAGGAAGGTTGGGCAATCCTACTTCCGTAGTGATACTGCCTCGGAAACCCAAGGAGGGGTCGCTATGAGTCGGGGCCGACTCGACGGCACATAACAACAACAACAACAACATATTTAGGAGTGGAATTGTGTCACATGATAACATTATGTTTAACTCTTTGAGGCTTCTTTTCAGACAGTCTACAAGCTAAGAATGTCTTCTGCATTTTTAAATGGTTAGAAATAATCGAAAGAATAGTGTTTTGTAACGTGTGGAAACTGTACGGAATTCAGATGTTCAACGTCTACAAGGAAAGCTGCTCTGGCCGTACTGGTCTGGTTGTGTCTGCTTTCACTCTTCAATGGCAGGAGTTGAGCAGTTACAACAGAGACCACAGGCCCTCCAAAGCCTAAAGCATTTACTGTGCAGCTTTTTATATAAAATATTTGCCGATCCCAGAACTATGTGATGATATTGTTACTATTAATCGTTGTTTGCCAACTGGATGGGGGAAAACAGCTTCGTATAAACAACCCCCGGCTTTGATGGGGACAGGACTCGGTTGCCAGCACCTCTCTTTCAGGCCCTGACCTGGCAGTATAAAAGAATGAGAGGTCATATTTGGTCCGATTTTCTGGGCTGTGAAACTGAGTCCCGTCATGGCTCAGGCTCGTTCGCGCTGAGGGGGGGCAGCGGGATGCAGCACTTCCGCTTCAGCTCCAAAGACCTGTGAATAATTCATGGGGCGTTTGCAGAGCACTCCATCTTGTCAGAGTACTTTGATCATCATTAATTAGTCAGAACTTGGCTTGGGCTGTCGCCTAATAAAACAAAAACACACATGACTCTGATGTTTTTGCCCCTAACACTGGGGCTCCCGTGTCGAGGCCAGAACTCTGCACCCATAGGTTCCTCCGCTCTGCCCATCAACCTCATCACTTCTCAGAGACCTAAAACCTGGCGTCTTGGCCCAAAGTCAGGCTTCATGAAGGAAGGCAAGTCTCGGGGTTGGAGCCCCAGGCCTCACTGGCTGATGTCCTCTGGGCGGTCGTGTCCCCCCTGCACCTCAGTGTCTTATCTGAAAGATAGAAGTAACGATGCCTGTCAGTGGTGCTGTTGTGAGGATTACATGAGTATATGTGTGTAAAGGAGTCCTGAAGTGGTGGAAATTGTTAATGAATTTGGCTGCTAACCAAAGGTGGAAAGTCAAAGACCGCCGAGAGGCCCCTCCGAAGAGAGGCCTGGTGATCTTCCGAAAGACCAGCCGTGGAAAGCCCAGTGGAGCATAGCGCTCCTCTGACACACGTGGGGTCACCGTGAATTGCAGTCAACTCGACAGCAACTTGCTTTATTTTTGTAAACGCTTGTAAACGTGCTCTGAAAGAACCCCCTTTTTTTTTTTTTTTAATTTTTATTGTGATTTGGGTGAAAGTTTACAGAGCAAATTCACTTTCCATACAGCAGCTCACATACACTTGGTCTCATGACATTGACTGCAATTTCCCACAATGCAACAGCTCCCCTCCCACTTGCTCCCCATAGTTACCTTTTCCCTGTGTTGTTCCCTCCTATGCACACAGGCACACAACCCCCAAGCTGTCTCCCAGTACATACGCAGTCCTTCTATTCTCCCATGATTGTTCTCTCCAAGAAGTGTTTCTGCCTGATGTAAATGTTCAGCTCATATGCCTGTCCTTTTTTTGGCTGGAAGCCACAGGAGTGGGTTCAATTCCAGACCTGAAGCGCAGCTAGGGGCCATAGTCTAAGAGGTTCCACCAGGCTCTATCAGACCTGGTCCTTTTCTTTTTTTAGTGATTTTAAGTTTTGTTCCACATTGTTCTCCCACTCTATCCAGGATCTCCTACAAAGATCCCGCTCCGAGTGGTTGACAGTGGTAGCTGGGGTCCATCTAGTTCTGGTCTCATAGTCATATAGGCTGAGCATCACATGGTGTACCAGTCCTTTGGACTAACTGTTCCCATGTATCTTTAGTTTTCTTCATTCTTCTGTGCTCTGAAAGAGGAGAGACCCATCTTTGCATCTCCATGGCTGCTTGCAAGTGAAAGGACCCTTCATTTAGTGTTTATGGGAATGTAGAAAGGTACAGCCACTTTGGAAAACAGTCTGTCCATTCCTCAAATGGTTAAATATAGAATTACCATATCATCCAGTAGTTCTACTCCTAGGAATTCCAATGACATGCAGCGTAAGTCCACCCCAACACTAGTACCTGAATCTTCATAGCAGCATTATCGTAATAGCCAAAAAGTGGAAACAACCCAAATGTCTGTCACCTGGTGAGTGGATAAACAAAATGACTCCCTGTGCCTCCACTCCTCCAGCCTCCTCCCATCTCTCACTGCCTTCCTCTCCTCTGTCACCGTCAGCCTCCTCCCCTCTGCCTACCAGATTGCAGTCCTCCCTTCTGTCCCCAAAGAGCTGTAATTAAGCTCTTACTCTGTAATTGGGATTTCATGGCTCCCCCTCTGAAGTCACACTCCTGCCTGGTCTGCTTTCCAGCTTCTTCTCTACCGTGGGAAGCAGAGGCAGGATTTATAGGAGCCCAGGATGATGATGTCTGGTTGATCTTGGCTGAAAGCAAAGAATACCAGAAAGATGTTTACCTGTGTTTTATTGACTGTGCAAAGGCATTCAGTGGTGTAGATCATAACAAATTATGGATAACATTGTGAAGAATGGGAATTCCAGAACACTTAATTGTACCCATGAGGGACCCGTAAATAGACCAACAGGCAGTCGTTCGAACAGAACAAGGGGATGCAGTGAGTTTTAAAATCAGAAAAGGTATGCATCAAGGTTGTATCCTTTCACCATACTTATTCAATCTGTATGCTGAGCAAATAATCCAAGAAACTGGACTATATGAAGAGCAATGTGGCATCAGGATTGGAGGAAGACTCATTAACAACCTGCAATATGCAGATGACACAACCTCACTTGCTGAAAGTGAAGACGACTTGAAGAACTTACTGATGATCAAAGATTCCAGTCTTCACTATAGATTACAACTAAGCATAAAGAAAACAAAAATCCTCACAGCTGGACCAATAAGCAACATCATGATAAATGGAGGGAAGAATGAAGTTGTCAAAGATTTCACTTTACTTGGATTTAAAATCAACACCTATGGAAGCAGCAGTCAGGTCATCAAACGACGTACTGAATTGGGCAGATCTGCTGCAGAAGACCTCTTTAAAGTGTTTAAGAGTGAAGATGTCACTTTCAAGACTCAGGTGCACCCAACCCAAGCTATGGAACTTGGCAGTAGTCTCACAGACATGTGAAAGGTAGACAGTGAATAAGGGAGACTTCAGAAGAATGGGTGCACTTGAGTTGGGATGTTGGGGAAGAATATTGAATGTACTGTGGACTGCTAGAAGAATGAACAAATCTGTCTTGGAGGAAGTACAGCCAGACTGCTTCTTAGAAGCAAGAATGGCCAGACTTTCTCATATTTTGGTCATGTTGTCAGAAGAGACCATTCCCTGGAGAAGAATATTATACTTGGTAAACCAGCGGATCAGTAAAAAAGGGAAAGACCCTCAATGAGATGGATTGACACACTGGCTACGACAGTGAGCTCAAGCTTGGCAAGGATTGTGAGGATAGCGCAGCACTGGGCAATGTTTTGTTCTGTTGTACGTAGGGTCACTGTGAGTCCAAAACCAGTTTGATGGCACCTAACAACAACGGGATGGGTCTGGAGATGTAAGAATGATATGTCCTCTGTTTATTAAATATTCTCTCTCCGTGAGCCAGGCACTCCCTGTGCTCAGCCACTTCCATGTGCTACCTTGTTTGAGCTCCACAACAATCCAATGAGGAAACAGGCTTGGAGAGGTAGAGTAACTCTCCCAAAGACCTCACAGCTAGTTGGCAGAGCTGAGATTGAATCCAGTTCCATCTGGCCTTGAATCTGGGAGTAAACTCCTACTTCCTCAACTGACCAGTATGTTTTTTCTGAACTCCCCAAGCCAAGGTGCCTATGCTTTAGTGGTAGATGGATTATCAAACTGGCCACCCCTCCCTGTATCCCTTTGCAGTATGACTTTGCAGTTCTTCTCATCTAAAATCAAACCAAAATCTGCTGCCATCAAGTTGGTTCTGACTCATGGCGACCCTATAGGATTTCTAAGGCTATAAATCTCAACAAAAGCTGACTGCCTCATTTTTCTCCTGCAGAGTGGCTGGTGGGTTGGAACCACCAAACTTTTGGTTAGCAGCCAAATATTTAAACCACTGTGCACTTGAGTTCCTTTCCCATCTAAAAAGTGGAGTCTATTTCTCCAGCCTTAGAATCTGGGCTGGCCTTGCTTTGAACAATAGAGTGCAGCAGAATCAGCGGTGTGCTGTTATTCCACACCTAGGCCCTGAGAAGCCTTGGCACACTACTGCTCCATCTCTTGGGACCCCAACTCTGCCACGAAAACCAGCCACAGAAGCAATCAGGGATGGTGCCTGGGTTTTTCAGTTGAACAACTGGTAGACAAGAGATGCCATCTATTGTGTGGAAAAGTTCGAGGAGAAAGTGATTGAGATGGGTGGGGATGAAGAGTTTCATTTTGTTTTGTAAAGTTTGAAATCCCATTCAGATACCCAAGGATGTCGAGTAGATGATGGATATTCAAGTCTGGCAGTCAGGGAAAAGGTCAGAGCTAGAGATGAAATGGAAGGACTGGGTGAAATCGTGCAGGGTAGGGGTCTTTAATCTGGGTCTGCACACCCTCAGCGGGTGTCTGCTGGATTGGAAAGTGTCCACCAAAAATTTATGTCTGCCCAGAACCTCACAGTGTGACTTATTTGGAAATATGGTCTTTGCAGATGCAATTTTGTTCAGATAAAGTCAATAGTATCTCCTATTGGTTCTGTTTCTGTGGAGAACTCTAATTGATACAATGGAGAAACTGAAGGTAGGGGAAGAGGACTAGTTATCTTGGGACAGTTAAGAAGCTATTGCAGGCCCCAACCCTGAGACCAGAACTGAATGGTGTGTGGCTACCACTACTGACAGCTCTGAAAGGAAGCATAATAGGAGGGGCCCGGATAGAGTGGGATTAAAATGTGGAACATTTTTCAAAAACGTAATAAAGACCAACCTCACTGGTCTGATAGAGACTGGTGAGGCTCCCAGGACTGTGGCCCTTAGACACTTCTCAGTCCTGGAACTGAACTCACCCGTGGCTCAACTTAAGCCAAATGATAAAAAGGTACGTTCTAAATGACATACAAAATGACAAAGAGGTACATACTCCTTAGAACAGTCAATAATTTGAGATGAAAAGGACAGTATTTGCTTATGGATAAAGCAAAGAAGGAAGGAAGGGATAGGAAAGAAGGATGAAAGGAAATAATAAACACAGGAAATGAGGAATGCTGTTACATGTGGGGATTGCAATGAATGTCTAAACAAAACGTGTATGAATTGTTGCATGGAAAAATCAATTTGCTCTGTAAACTTTCACCTAAATCGCATTAAAATAATAATACTATTTTTTTAAAAAAAAGAAGAAACTGTTACAGGAATGAGATAAATAAGGACCTGAAATTAGGGTAGTTGAGGAGGGAACAGAGATGAAAGGATCAATAAGTCTCACAAGAATTGCTAAGTAGGATACTGTTAGTCCCACTCTGTAGGTGAAGTAACTGGCTCAGAGTTTGAATCACTTGTTCAAGGTCACACAGCAGGGATCCTTCCCACTCTTGCAGGCCTTCCCTGGGGACTCTCTGAAGGAATAATTAAGGAGTCTTCGTGATTAATTGGATGGGACTGGGAGGAGGGGATCAAGAAGAGGGGGGGGGGACCACAAATGACCAGGACATTTTAAACACCATGCAGTGGAAAATAATTGGCAAGTCAGGAAGGAATGCTTGGTTATTGGGGAAAGGTTTTAGCTAAAGGAGTGAATACCTAATTATAGGATTTGATGTATCAGGGCCTTAGAGGAAAGTCCATAAACGTACTCCTTGCTGGCCTTGCCACTGAGCATCTGAAGCCCCCTAGCAACGTTCAACCCCATACTTCCTGGCAAGTGGCATGATCCTCTGGGTGGTTGGGTCTTTCTGCATCAGCAGCTTATACTCTCTGTGGCTCTGGCTATGTGGCCTGATTGATTGACCAGGCTTAAAAGGCCTGCTGTTGAATTTGAGAACTCAAGCTTGCGGCCCCCTTGTAGGTCATCAACAGAGACCAAAAGGCTTGGCATGAATGCAAGATTCTTATTCACCCAAGAAGACATTATAAACCACAAGAACGCCAGCCCAGCAGGCAGGAATGGCCACCAGCTCACAGGGCATGCTGTGTCCTCCTCCTTCCGTCTGGCATGACTCATAATTCAATCTGCAGCAGGCAGGAGGTATAGTAGAATATTTGTGAACTGACATTGGGGGAGCACTTGAAATACAATTTAACTTCAGAGTTCTAGAGCTTGAGTTTGAAATGCTTGTGACGTTTTAAGTAGAGTCTGCCACTCCTTACAACTCACTGGGACTAACTCTTGAGGGGAGATGAATCAAAGGAGAAAAGTTAGTCACCGAGTAAGGCCTAAGTTTAGAAAACTGAGGTACCAAAGTTGCCATATGCTTAATCCCAATGTATGTTCCAATTAAAATAGGAGCAGGGTCAGCATGAGAGCAAAGGACAAACAACTCACGGCAGAAATTCAAATGGCTTTTAACCATAATATGTGATTACCACGTTGCACAACTCCAGGGGGCAGAACTCACACTGTATTCTGTTCACAGAGATGTACGCTTTGATGGTGTATGAGAAAGGATGACTTCCAGAAGAACAAACCAGTCTGTCCCGGACGAAGTGCAGCCAGAATGCTCCTTGGAAGCTAACATAGCCAGACTTCGTCTCACCTACTTTGGTCATATTGTCAGATGGGACCATTCCATGGAGAAGGATAATCAGGCTTGGTGAAGGTGAGAGTCAACAGAAAAGGGGAAGGCCCTCAAGAAGATAGATTGACACAATGGCTGCATGGACGAGCTCAAGTATAAGAAGAGTTGTAAGGATGGCGCGTGATCGGGCAGTGTTTCGTTCTTCTGTACATTGGGTTGCCAAGAGTTGGAGCTGACTGGACGACACCTAACAACAATGAAAGAAAGGATGCTTTCCTCTCTCATCTTAAGAGAAATGCCAATTAAACTACAATAGTAAGGCACTGTTTTTCATGTATTTGACTGGCAAAGTGCAGAGAGTTGATGATAATGTCTTGGGTTGGTGTGAGGAGGCACTCTGATTCATTGTGGTGGGAGTGTGATTTGGTGCCACCTCTCTGGAGAGCGTGGAGGCCCTGGATTATACAGAGGGTTAATGTGCCCAGCTGCTCAATGAAAGGTTGGAAGTTCAAGTCCAGCCAGAGGTGCCTCTACAGAAAGACTTGGTGATCTACTTGTGGAAAGTCAGCCATCGAAAACCCTGTGGAGCGCAGTTGTGCTTTGGCACACATGGGGTCACCATGAGTTGGCGTCAATGGCAGCTGACTTTCTATGGAGGGTGTAGTGAATACTGTGGACTGGTTCTCTCAACTCTCATTCTTCCCTCTTCTAATGGGAAACATTGGAAAGATAAATAGCATATTTCCCTGATTCCCTTGCAGTTAGGATTCCAGATGCAAATTGGTCCTGCCAGTTAAATGAGTAACTGAGATTATGAAAGGTGGAAGCAAGACAAAGGCTGTCTATTCTTTGGCTGTTTGTGCTGGCGAGTAAGGTGGTAGGAATCTGAGATTTTCCTGCAGCATACTTAGGGTCCCATCTTCTAGTTGTAGCTCCAACAGTGACTTCAGAGGTAGTGGCTTCCCTGGAGGGTTAGTTCTGTGTTGATCTGGGATCTTGGTTTAGAGGCCCAGGCTAAAGCCTATTCCGACAGCCTTTCTAACAATTTTATGAGCCCCTGTTTCCCTCTATTGAATCCGTTTCTGCTTAAAATACCTATGGTGGTTTCTATTCCTTACACAGGACCCGGGTTGATGAACAACACAAATTCTGTCCAACTTTAAGATGCTCATTTCCATCTTACCCAGCACTTCCAGGAGTGTAGCTCAGATGTATTCTCACCTGGGCGGAACAATGCACAAACGGGATGTTCACTGAACCATTGTATTAATAAAAGACTGGAAGCAGCTCAGATAAGTAGAGAACTAGAATCCATCTCAATTGAATACTATGCAGCAGTAAAAAAAAAAAAAGAAAGAAAGAAAGAAAGAAAACTTACTAGATACTCATAGAGAACAATCTCTAAGAAAAAGACAAGATGCCAGACAGTGCATGAGAAAGTGGAAAGAAGGACTGGATATGTAAAATGCTTGTATGTGCATAAAATATTCCTGAAAGACACAGGAACTGGTAAAAATGGTTGCCTTATAAGAAGGAAACTGACTAGCTCAAGGACTAAGAAGAGACTTACTTTTCACCATGAACCTGTTTGAACCTTTTGATTGTTGAGTTTGGTTTTGGTTTAGTAGTTTATTTAGTGTTCAATGCATTATGAAAATGTTTGAAATATTGTAAGAATTGCCAAAATGTGACAGAGACATGAAGTAAGCACCTGCTATTGTAAAAATGGCACTGATAGACTTGCTCGGTGCAGCGTGGCCACAAACTGTCAATTTGCTTAAAAAAAAAAAAAAAACAATATTTGCAAAGCACAATAAACAAGGTATGCCTGTATGTGGGATCAGATTGACAGCAGCAACTTGAAAGCTTAGATAGGAGGCTTAGGGGCAGTGAGTTTATGTTAACAGGGGAGGAGCAATTCAGAAAAGGAGAGTGACAACGGTTGTACAGCCTGAAGAGTGTGCTCAGTGTCACTGAGTTGAACCTGGAGAAACTGTTGAGTCAATGTATGTACTGCTGTGTGTGTTTTCAACAACATAAAAATTATTTTTTAAAAAAACAATGTGTATTATTTATTTTTAAATCATAATATTTTTTAAATGTAAAATAAAATTACTCTCACTCCCTCCAAGATACAGTTCTTGGAGAGGCCTTTACTTTGCCTTTATTTTTTTTCTCTCTCTTGTCTCCTTTCATGAGAACCAGCTACGGGCTTTGGCAGGGCTGTGGCTGAAGCTGACCTCTTTTAACAAAAATTCTTTGTCCTGAAGCATCTGTGAAATAAGAGGAAAAAGTGCCAGCAATTCCCTCAGCACTGACCTGGGAGAGAAATGGTTTCATTTAGTCAGGTTTGCTCATCTGCCTGCCCAGATGACGCTGCATGAGCAATGAGGGTTTGTTGCTGGCATAGACAGGGCCGTGCAGAAGAAGCCTCACAGGCTGGGATGGCCAGCAGGCCTGTAGCATCAGAGCTCCACCTCAGCATCTCTAGAGACATCTGAACAAAGCTACCTGGCTTCTCCTTGTTTATCTGTTGTTTTTGCTTTCTGGGGAGCCAGTGAGGCTGCTCCTTGTCACCCCAGCCACATCCAGGTCCAAGAAGATGTCCTGTAGCCTGCTGTCTCAGCTGCCATGTTATACCACATGCCCAACTGACTGAACTGAATGCATAACAGATCCGGAGGGACACTAGTTCCTAGGCTGGGCTAGGTTGATCAGGCTCTCGGTCCCAGAAATTTGAGACCTGGAGATGAAGTCCCGTGACAGAGCATGTCTGCAAAGCAAGGTTGTAGTATTAGAGCTGTGGAGGCCATGGTGGGTCAGATGAGTGAGAGGAAGCTGGCTGTGAGGGAGAGGGAAGGGACTGCAAGAGGCAGAAATGAGAGAGCCCAGTGGCCCTGAGACCTAACATTGGTGTTTGATTTTCTGGTTCCAGTTTCTTATAACCAGCTCTACCATTTTCTATCACTGATGCCCCAGAGTGAACCCCACTTTTGAGCTGGCTTCAACTCCCACAGCATCAAAATGTGCTATCCTTCCTGCCTATAGCAGACGTCTATAGACCCAGAGCCACTCCTTCTCATTCCTTGACGATTTTAACCTCTGACTTACTGTCTTTCTCTCTAACACTAATAGTTTTTAGGGATTCCAGTATCAACAAAGATGATCTCATGAAGAGGAATAAAGCACTGACACGTGCTACAACATGGGTGAACCTTCTAAACATGGTAAGTGAAGAGCCAGTCACAAAAGACCACTTGTTGTATGATTCAATTGATGGGAAATACCCAGAATAGATGAATCTATGGAGGCAGAAGGTAGATTACTAGTGTCGGCCTGGGGGAGGTGGGGGCTCCAGGGGACAGCTAATTGGTGCAGGGTTTTTCTTTGAAGCAATGTTCTAAAGTGGATTGTGGTGGTGGCAGCACGTACCTGAATACGCTAAAAGCCATTGGATTGTATACTTTATATCGGTCAATTGCATGGTATTTGATTATAGGTTCAATGAAACTTGAACATGATCTTTCAGTTCCTTGATCTCTGCCCTCAATGAGTTTGTCTTCTCCCCACCTTAGCCACCCACTCTCATGGCCACAGCCTTGACCTTATCATTCCAGTAATTGCAGTCCTTCCATAATCCAATTTCAAGCATCTTGCTTACTAATTAGGAGTCCCTGGTGGTGCACCTGGCTGAGGTGCTCTGGTTGCCCAGTGGTTAATGCATTTGGCAGCTAACCAAAAGTTCAGTGGTTCGAACCCACCAGCTGCTATGCGGGAGAGAAAGATGAAGCAGTCTGCTTCCATAAAGATTTACAGCATTGAAAGCCCTGTGGGACAGTTCTCCTTTGTCCTGTAGGGTTGCTGTGAGTCACAATCGACTTGACGGCAGTGGGCGTTTTGGTAGTAACCAAAAGGTTGATTGTTCAGATCCAAGCCAGAGTTGCTGTGGGAGAAAGGCCTGGTGCTCTCTTTATGGAAGATCCCAGCCACTGAAAGCCCTGTGGAGTGCAGTGCTGCTCTGAACATGGCCACCATGAGTCAGGATCAGTCTGCGTCAGCTGGTGTGGCGGTTTGGGTTTACTCCATAATCTCTACCTCTAATGCCGGCGCACTCTTCTAGTGCTCCCAACCCCAGGAATTCTCTGACCCCCATGGAACTGCAATCCATTGATCCTACCATCTTTTTCGTCATTTCTTGCCCAAATCATTTTTTTATCTCTCTCTTCATGTGGCTTCAATTCCATGGTGCATCATTACAGTCACTCCCATATATATATATATCCTCAACTTCCTTGGTTTCTTTGCTGTATTCACTTGGAAAAACATCATGAATTCCAACTCTCTATTCTGACCTGCACCTGTGCAGCTGAACAGGGCTGGGGAAAACCCACCACCGTGTTGACTTGTTCCAAATGCCTGACGGTTCGTTTCAAATGGACCCTCAGTGTTGCTTGGCAGGTTCACTGCCTTTCTTAGATCATCCACCCTCCTTCTCTTCTAGATCATTTCACACTTTCCCCTTTCCCTTCTAATTGCCAATACTTCCTCCCTCATGCTCACTGTCAGCTGATGATTTCAGTGGGAAAATAGAAGCCACAGAAAACAACTTTCACAAGCTCCCACAACGTGCACCTCCTTCCAGCATCTATGCCCGTGTGTCCTGCCTGTCTTCCTATAATGATAACTGCTGTTTAAAAAGGAGCAATACTTAAAAAGGGTCATACTTCAGTTCACATTATGTCCTAGCCTCTCTTCCCCACTCAGCCCATTGCTTGTACAAGTCCCTCCAACCTTGCTTCTCCTGCATTATCTCCTTTTGCCACATAGGGTAATATATTCACAGATCTGGGCATTAGGGTGTGGACATCTTTTAGGGGAGCATTATTCTGCCAACCACAGGTTTTCACTGAGAAACCAATGAAGCTTAAACTTCAGGACCCCATTTACATGAGCCCCTAATAAGACCCAGCAGGGGCCCTAGTAATGTTTTCACAAATTGGGAAATGTACGATATTTTCATTGTAATTGGTTAAATTTGCTGTCTCTTTCCAGTCGCACATTCCCTCCATCATATTTTCCCTCCTGTTGGATGGCATTGGCATGGTCCTGGGCATATTAGGAATTTAGTCACTAAAGGTAAGTGAAGTTGTGGGCCCATTTAGCTTGGGTCTAGTGAAATAGATATATATAGGTTGTAGTAACATCCACGTGTAGTTCAGTTATTGCTAACCTTCCCTGTGTTACAGTGGTTTGTGAACCAACTCTGTGATGTAAAGTGGCAAGGTCCTGCTACAATATGAACAAATCCTATGACATCTGGCACCAAAGGTACGTGGGTGGTTGTTAACAGATTAAGTTGCATAGCCGCCCCCCCCAAAAAAAGTGTTGAAATCCTAACCCCTATATCGACGGCACATAACAACAACAACATACCTGTGGATGTAATCTTATTTGGAAAGAAAGTTTTCTTTGTGATGTTAATTAGATCACACCAGCATAGGTGAATTCTAAATCTAATCACTTCTGAGTTATAAGGAGAGCAGATTAGACACAAGAGACACGTGCACACATACAGAGGAAGACAGATCCCATGGGAGGGTCACCAAGGCACCAAAGAACACCCATGTCTACTGAGAAGGGGAAATTGACATGGCTGAGACCCTGATTTAGACTTTTAGCCTCCAGAACTGTTCAGTAAGTAAATACCTGTTCTCTAAAGCCACCCACTTGTATTTTTGTCACAGCAGCTCCGGGGAACTAAGACCGTAGTGGAGAAACAAGATTTCAGAAGTAGAGCAGCAGGGCCTGCCCCCGGATGAGTGAATGAGCAACTAAATGAACAGGAGTTTGATCCACAACAGATTTATTCAGAAAGAACCCCAGGCCCTCTCCGTGGGAGGAAAGGAGGCTGGCGGTGTGGCTGCATCTCATAGTTTCCCTTTCTTTGGTGTCCCTTGCACACCCAGAGGGCACACAGGTAATGACACACAGAAGTGAAGCCTGAAGTTTTGCTTACCTCAAGGAGGTATAAATGGTGCAAACGTTAACCAAAATGTCCGCTTGAAAGGAGGTTAGAAGCACTGCCTTTGGGTAAGAGGTTAACTCATGGGGGTGGGGGACTAGGAGCGAAAAACCTGAGAATGTCCCCCCAAGACCTGACCCAGTGATTTGCATCAGTGGAGAGGAGAGGAAAAAAGCAAGGTAACTCAGGATGGGCTGATCCAGTCAAGCAACGTGGTCATTCATTTCTCCAACAGATACCTATGAAGCATCCACCGTGTGCCAGGCACTGTTGCAGGCTCTAGAACAAAACACTCAAAAATCTCTGCTTTCCTTGTGCTGATGTGGTAGGGGAAGGGCAAAGAGGAGGACAATAAACGCACTGAAAGGTAAATTATTCACTACCGGTAAAAAGATGATGAGTGCCAAGATGAAAAACAAAGCTGGTGAGGGAGTTAGAAAGTAGTGCGTGTGTTGTGGGTGCAGCTTTCAATAAGGAGGCCAGGGAGGGCCTCACTGGAAAGGTGATGTTTGAGCCATTTGAAGGACGGGAGGGAGGGAGCCCCATGGCTCCCTGGGGGAGGAATGAGGATGGCAGAGGGAGCAGCAAGGGCAAAGGCCCTGTGGCAGAGCAGAGTTGGCAGGTTTTCAGAACAGCCTGGAAGCCAGCATGTCTGGAAAGGAGAAAATGAAAGGGAGAAGTGGTACCCAAAACCCGAGAAATAATGGAAATCAGATTGCGTAGGGCCTTGTGACCGCTGCGAGGACTTTGGCTTTTGTACTGAGGAGGATGGGAGCCACAGGAGGGTTTTGAGCAGAGCAGTGTGACATGACCTGGCTGCTGTGGGGAGAACAGATTATGGGGGCAAAGGTGGGAGTGAAGCAGGGAGACCACTGAGGAGACGATTGCCATAATCTAGGTGACAGATGGTGGTGCCGTTGTCCAGAGTGAGAAGTGGTTGGGTGTTTGATGTGTTTTGAAGAGAGGGCCAACAGGATTTGCTGGATTAGGGTGTGAGAGAAAGAAAAGAGTGAGGGGGTAAGGAATCACCTCAAGGTTTTTGGCCTGTGCACCAGGACTGAGTTGTCATTACTGAGGTGAGGCTGACTACGTGAGAATGGAAGGACGGCTAACTCGGAATCGCTAGGTGAGCTAAAGTGCCAGAGGAGGTTCCACATTAAAGGTGAGTGGACCTCAGGTGTGCTAGGGTCTGACTCAATCCAGGATGCAGTAAACGTTCCCTGCATGGAGAATAGGAATCCTTGCTTGGAAAACCATTTCCACTTCATGTACCCATGAGCATGTATTTTCAGCTGTATTTTGTTCTTGAGCATTTTCAGCTGCTGAAAGATTGAACTGAACATGGGCAAAGATTAGCTAAGAATAAGTAAGCTGATGTATCATATAAAAGGCAAAGCATAAATTGAAAGCATATGTCCATACAAGAACTTATATAAGAACATTCCTAGCAGTATTACTAGTAATAGCCAAAAGGTGGGAACAATTCAAATGTCCATCAACTGATAGAAAAAATATGGTATATCCATTCAGTGAAATATTATTCATCAATAAAATGAAATGAGTATACCATGAATGAACTTTAAAAACATTATCCTAAGTTAAAGAAGCCAGACACAAAAGGTCACATATTGTATGATACCGATTATATGAAATGTACAGCACAGGCAGATCAACAGAGACAGAAAGTGATTAGTGGATGTTCAGTGGTGGGGTTTGGGGAGGAAATGGGGAGTAATTGCTATTGTTATAGCATTTATTTTTGGGACGATGAAAGTGTCCTAAAATTGGCTATAGTGATGGCTGCACATATACTAATATACTAATAGCCATTGAGTTGGACACTTTAAATAGGTGAATTGTATGGTGTGTGAATTATATCTCAGTAAAGCTGCTATAAAAAAAATGTCATTGTGGTGATGGCTGTATGACTCTTTGAATATCCTACAGCAAGTGAATTGTATTTTTTAAATGGGTAGATTGTATGGTATGTGAAATACATCTCTATAGCTGTAATTTTTTTTTTTTTTAAAGTGCCCACCATGATTTTCCTAAGGGAGTTGTTTCTGCAGAGCACCTCATGTGAACGTGTGTCATGGCCTGACATTGAGACCAATCGGACCACAAATGATTCCTACCAATCACACTTGCCAGTGCTCAGTCATGCGCTAGTCACATGGAGCAGTCAGTACTTAAGACCGATCATGGGAGTCTGTGGGCACTTTATAAATGCCACGCTTGAGCTGACAAAGCTAATTACCCATGACATGTACCTCAGCAGCGGTCACGAGCACAGCCTTCAGAGTGAGACACACCTGATCGTGAAGCTCGGCTGTGTCTTGTGATCATCCACAAGTTAGCCTCTCAGCCTCGGTTTCCTCATCTCTCAGATGGAGGTAATAATCTCTACCCTGTGGGACAGTCACGGGGATTAAATGAAATACTCTTTGTGCAACAGTTCTCACCGTGCCTACAACTGGGTAAAGGATCAGGCACGGGTAGCTGCCATCATTAACCATAATGCGTATGGAGCGCTGAGCACAGTGCCCGGTACATAGGAAGTACTCAGAACACAAAGTGATTGTGTTATAGTTTTCACAAGAAAAATGTCCATGAGACAGAATAAACTTTACAGACAAGGGCAAAAAATTTGAGTTCTGTAACTACAACCAAAAGTAGGTGACTTTGGAAGATTGCTACTTGCCCCATACCTGGCTTTCACGTGGCCCCTCTGCAGCAGATACTAACACAGCTTAAAGCACCAGGTTCTCCCCTGGAGCCTCTTGGCTACCCAGACCACATCATTAATGAGCAAATCCAAGCTTCCTGAAGCTTCTCAGGGAGCATTCCTACTGAGAAACTGGAGCCTTTGACCACGAGCCAAGACAGGAAATGACATTGCCCCTACAAGGCATGATCTGAGGCAGGGAGTTTGAAAAGAAACTTGTAGTAGGAAAGAATTGCAATTGGTTATCCCAGGAATGCAAAGGTATTACCATAGCTGGTTAAAGGAGAAAACTATGATCATCTCCATGTCATGTCTGCAGGGAAAATTGCTGAAAAATTCGGTACTTATTATGGTTAAACATTTGTAAACAAATTGAAGGGAAATTACTGTTCCTAATATTATATATAGGAGCTCTGGTAGCATAGTGGCTAAGTCACTTGCCTGCTAACCAGACGGCTGGCGGTTCAAACCCACCAGCCACTCCTCAGAAGGAAGGTTGGGCAATCCTACTTCCGTAGTGATACTGCCTCGAAAACCCAAGGAGGGGTCGCTATGAGTCGGGGCCGACTCGACGGCACATAACAACAACAACAACAACAATATTATATATAGGAGTTCTGGTGGTGTAGTGCCTAAGGCACTTGACTACTAAGCAGAAGGCTGGAGGTTCAAACCCACCAGCCACTCCTCGGAAGAAAAATTGGGGCAATCTACTTCCATAGTGATACTACCTTGGAAACCCAAGGAGGAGTCACTATGAGTTGGATCTGACTCAACAGCAGTGAGTTTGCTTTTTTGGTTTTGGAATATTATGTATATATAACATATATACATACATACACATACACCCTCTCCTCACTTATGTCATTATCTGACATTTCACATTTATGACAATAGTAAAAAAATCTACTGATTATTTTGTGCATTAACAATGTACATTTGGCAGGAACAAACACTGAAGTAGGAGGTGAGAGTAATGCTGGCTGTGATGGCTAAGGTTATGCATCAGATCAGTGGGGCCATGATTCTCAGTGGTTTGGTAGTTACGTAATGTAGTTATCTTCCATTTTTGCATAAATCCAATTTTTGCGTAATGACCTGGTCTTTGGAACATAACCTTGTTAAGTGAGGAGAGAATATATACCCAGGTCAGACAGCATACTTAATGATGAAACTTTAGAATTATTTCTGAACCAGGAACAGTGCAAGGATGCTGGCTGTCATTTTTCACTATTTGGTATTGTAATGATAGTCCTAGCCCATACAATGAGACAAAACAAAAACAAAGTAAAAAATTAAGATAAAAGTTAGAAGAACATAGTGCAAGTGACCTATAAATGGTTAATTCCAGAAAATATAAAGACTTCCTGTATGTCAGAAAGGAAAAACAAAGAACCTATTAGAAAAGTGGGTGAAAGATAGGAACAGGTGATTCCCAGAAGAGGAATACTTAATAGCCAGTAAGTGCAGTAAAACCTGTGAAAGCTGGAATGTGTGTCAGGTAGAAGCCTGTCAGAGAAGGAAAACAAAGATAATTTCTACCAAAACGAGAGATTAGAAGGTGGTAAGACTACCAAAGGCAGAAAACTTGCAAGACTGGGAAAAATAAGGCAGTTCAGTCGAGTTCTGTCTCTCACAGATTTCTCATATATTTAAAACATGTTTCACCTCACTAGGAATCAAGAAAATTAAAATTGAGTAAAATGTCATTTCACACCCATCAAACTGACAAACATTAAAATTTCTGACCATGCCAAGTGTCGATAAGCATGAGATGCAACAGGAACTCTTGTGTACTGGTGGCTAGACCATAAATTGGTACAGCCTTGTTGGGAATGATCAAAGAATAATATTTCCTTAATTATAATATTCTTTTTTTCTTTGGTAGAAATCAAGCAGGATTTTCACTTTAACCATTATGCCCTTTTTTTCTTACTATACAAAAAGAGTCTGGTTGCATGTTTTTTTTTTTAAGTTATAGGTACGAAAAAGACTAGAAGCAAATTAGTTAAAAGTCCAACACTGGTTCATTTGGGCTGGGGAGAAGACAAGTGATGGTTGTTTTCTTCTTCCTTGTTCTTTACTTTTTTCCCACCCGAAATTCCTGTATTGATTTAATTGCAAAACAGAAAAATGCTTAGTTCCAAATCCTTCCTTTTTTGCAGCATCAGCTTGGGGACCTGACCTTATCAGGCCAGCCCTCACACCTGTCCCATTGACAGGGAGGCAGGCTCAGTCAAATGTGTCCACAGCATCTGGCACTTGGCCATCCAGGGCCTCCTTCCTTGGGCCCACCCATGTCCGCAGGCGGCTGTGTTCTTGCCAGGGTCTCAGATCTCAGGCTTTGATCCTCAACAAGCTTGAAGAACATCAGCTCATTAGTTTCACCCATGTGAACACAAGGGGGTTCCCCACCCTCCAACTCCTCAGGCACAGGGACTGACCCCTTCTAGCAAGCAGCTGAGGATAAGGCGGGGAGGGGTGTTTGCAGAAAAGATATCCGGGAAGGCCGTGGGCAGCAACAGAGGCACACGCTAGAGGCGGTTTCCTTTGGTGCCAGATGCCAAGTGGAGGCCTTTAATGGGCTCCTTAAATTTTTAAAGACTTCTGTTGGTGATGTTTTGTTTGGCTGTCAGTATTTTATTGAGGAGGGCAGACAGATCGGCTTTGGTGTCCTTAACTATTGGGTATGAGGGTGTAAAAGCAGAGGCTGCTTCAAGGACGTACAAACACAGATTAGTGGGTGGGAGGGAGCTAGGACTCAGAAGAATCATCAGTATGCCTCCAGCAAGAGAGGGGTTTCTGGGTCTTCTGTTTGGACACTTCTCTCTTCCCAGCCCAGGGTGGTGGTGGTGGTGGTGGAAGAGAGCTTGTCCTTTCTGGTTCTGAGCCATACCAAAACCAAACTCACTGCCATCGAATCGGATCCAACTCATAGTGACCCCTCCTTGGGTTTCCAAGGCGGTATCTCTACAGAAGTAGATTGTGCAGTCTTCCTTCTGAGGAGTAGCTGGTGGATTTGAACCACTAGCCTTCTGGTTAGTAGTCAAATAAATCCCTTAGGCACTATGCCACCAGAGTCCCTGTTCTGATCCATAGGTTCTAGATTAGACACTTCAGAATATTAGAGTTCAGATAAAGACTGGTTTTTAACACACAACACGTGTTCTTTGTAGAAAGCTAATAGAAAAAAGATCTAGAGATGCCAAAAAGGAGGAGAGAGAGAAAACAAAATGTACTTATGATTTCACCTTTCTCCCCCCCAAAAAAGAAAAAAGAATCAGTGTTTCTGTTTTGGTATCTCTATCCACTTATTCGTTTACTAAGTGATATTGAGCACTGACTGTTTGCTAAATTGGAGGCTGAGGACCCAATGGTAGAATCTGTCATAAAGGTCACAGTCTAATGTTGTTGTTATGTGCCATCAAGTTGGACCCGACTCATAACGACTCCTCCTTGGGTTTCCAAGGCTGTATCACTACAGAAGTAGATTGCCCAGTGTTCCTTTCGAGGAGTGGCTTATGGGTTTGAACCGCCATCCTTATGGTTAGCAGTCAAGTGCTTTAGGCACACTGCTACCAGAGCTCAGAGTCTAATAGGAAGACAGAAATCAATCAAATAAGCACACAAAGAAATGGACGGTTTAAGCAGTGACAAAGGCTGCTATATGAGGTTGTATGAGAGCATAAAATACAGGGTCTGGCCTAGTTAGAGTAGTCAGGAAAGGCTTCCTCGAGGAAGTGGCAGCTGAGCTGAGATTGAAGGCTAAGTAAGTAAGAGAGAAATGAAAAGGAAGGAAGAATGTTCCAGGCAGAGGAAAGAGCATGTGCAAAAGTCCTGTGGCAGGAAAGATCATGGCAAGTTCAAGGGCGAGCAGAAGATGTGGGTGGGTGGAGCAGAAAGGACGCAGGGCTATGGAGAGGGAGATGAGGATTGGAAGGTGGGCAGGGCCAGGCTGTGTAGCCCTTGGAAGTTTGTTCAGTAGTTTCATTTTATTTTGGATCATGGGAAGCCATTAAAGGGTTTCTATGCAGACAAGAGGGAGCTCTGGTAGCATAGTGCCTAAGGCACTTGACTGCTAACCAGAAGGCTGGCGGTTCAAACCCACCAGCCATTCCTCGGAAGGAAGGTTGGGCAATCCTACTTCCGTAGTGATACTGCCTCGGAAACCCAAGGAGGGGTCGCTATGAGTCGGGGCCAACTCGACGGCAAATAACAACAACAACAACAACAATGCAGACAAGATGAATGACCAAATTTTTTTTTCAAAAGATTATGTTATTTTTCTGTGCATTTATGTACTTCATTAGTTTTTTCTATAAAAAGGGATTATTCTTTAGTATTTTTCAATTAAGAAAATAACTCCCAGCATTTTTATTATAAAATTTTTCAAATACACAAAAGAATGAAAGAATTGTATAGCAGGCCCCCGTATAGCACCACCCAGAATCTCCTATCGACATTTTGATATATTTGTTTTCTCACCTGTCTGCCCAGCTGTCCTTCCCTCTGTTGATCCATCAAGGAGCCCTAGTGGTACAGTGGTTACAGCACTTGGCTCTAACTGAAAAGTCAGCAGTTTGAACCTACCAGCTGCAACCTGGAAGAGAGTATATGGCAAGCTGCTTCAGTGAAGATTTATAGCCTTGGAAACCCTATGGGGGCAATTCTATTCTGTCCCGTAGGGTTGTTACCAGTCGGAATCAAGCCCACGACAATGGGTTTTATCCGTCCATCAATCTCTTTCTCTTTGTATTCAACAACACACTGTATAGGATATCTTTCCATAAAAATGAATGTTCTTCTCCAGTAGGATTTTTTTTTTTTTAAACCTTCTTATTGTGATTTGGGTGAGATTTTACAAAGCACATTCATTTTCCATTCAACAGTTCATATACATTTTGTTTCAACACACTGATTGCAATTACAGTAGCATGTTAAATGGCTGCTTCTTCTCCACCATTGGATGCAGCATTTATGTAATGCTTGGAAGATCTGTCTTATTCTGAGTCCTTAAAGAGAATATTCCAGTTGGGATGTTTGAGGGGGCCTAATAAATAACACCCTTCTTTGCAACCTGACTTCTAAACCAATTGAGAAAGAAGACAAAGGAATTAACAGATGGGAAATAGAACTTCTTGCTAATAAAGTTGTTATTAGGGAATGTGGTTTAAACCCGCAGACAAGTGGGCTTATTAATGCTGCATCCCAGTATTAGATTTAATCAACCTCAGTCTGCTGCTCTTCTAGCAAGGGCACAGAACATGCCTTCAGTGGGCAGTGGTCTCCTTGCTGGAAATTTCTATATATTGTGGGGGATGCACTGGTGTATGTTGCTTTTGTTGTTATGTGCCATCGAGTCGGCCCCGACTCATAGCGACCCCTCCTTGGGTTTCCGAGGCAGTATCACTACGGAAGTAGGATTGCCCAACCTTCCTTCCGAGGAGTGGCTGGTGGGTTTGAACCGCCAGCCTTCTGGTTAGCAGTCAAGTGCTTTAGCCACTATGCTACCAGCACTGGTGTATACATATGTAAAAACTTATCAAGCTCTGCGTTAAAATTTATGCACTTAACTAAGTATAAGTTATATTTCGATTAAAAAAGAAAGAACAGTTTTCCAGAGTATAGACCTGGCCTTAGATGGTTTTGAGTCACATAAAGAGTTATTTCATTTTCAAATCTTTCTCAGTTCAAGAAAGCCTCACTTTGATGTCAATATGACTTTAACATCTAACACACTTAATGATTTCCCTTTTAAACAGAGAAGTGGCCCCAGGCTCAAGTCCCAGCAGACAGTAATAATCCAGCTAGAATTTAATGACATTGTTTTGTTTTCATTTTATTGATTTTTTTTTTTTTTAATCAGTTACTGTCTATTTATGGCCAGTGGTGTTGGTTTTCCATTTGATGTAGTAATATTGTTGGCTTTTAGAGTAAAGTTACTTAAATTAAATGTGAGTTATACTAAGAAAAATATTAAGTATATAGTAGCCATAATATAAGGATGGTTAAAAAAAAAAAGATTCTCAGGAACTGAAGTTTAGAGAACACGATTCTGGTAAATTCCATCTTTGAAAAAAAACAAACTCACATGACCTCACACGCTCCTGCAGCTACACCTCATTTTCTCATTCCCCTTTAAACAAAGCTTGAAAAATTTGCCTATCCTTGCTCTCTCTTCTCCAGTTTACTCTTCAGTCTAATAAAATCTGGCTTCTGAGTTCATTCTCCAGTGAAACTGTTCTCCCAGTGACCTCAGGTAGCCAGAGTCAATGGGCATAACACTGACTTCATCTTTAATGGTCTCCCAGCAGCAGTTGAGATGGCTGACCATTTCTTTTCTGATACTCTCTTTTCTATTGACTTAGTCTTCGTGTTTCACTTTTAATTTCTTCAACCAGTCTTCAGATGTTAAAGTGCTTCAAGGCTAATTCACTGGCTTTCAGTGTCACCTTTATGAAGATAGCCACGTTTGTCTCTCCAGTCCAGCCTTATCCTCTTAGCACCAGACCCAAATGGCCTTGGTCATCTCGACATCTGCACCCGGCTAGCTTCCAGCACCTCCAACTTCCCAGTCCAGATGGAACACTTGATTCCTCTCCCACCGGATTCTATCTCCTATATGACACCACCATCTACCCAAGTTCCAAATCTAGGAGATGGTCTTGATTCCTCCTTTCTTTCACCCCTAAAACTAATCTATCAGAAAGTCTTGTCAGTTTCACCCCCCCCCCAAAAAAAAAAGTTCTGTCTAAAATCTGACTTCTTTTCTATATCTTCGCTGCCACCACCACCATAGTCCAGACCACCATTATTTGTCATCCAGCCACTAAAAGACTGGGCCATTTACATGGCTACAAAGTACTACATCACTCACTTTGTAATCTGCCTCTCATCTGTTTTTCTAGCCTCATCTGATACCTCTCTCTCTCACCTACTCTGCTTCAGGCACATTGTCTTCTCCTCTGTTTCTGGTTTCTAGCACTTGCCTACCTCAGGGCCTTTGCATGTACTGTTCCCTCGACCTGGAATACTCTTTCTTGAAGCTTTTGCCACGATCAACTCCTTGTAAGCTTTTAGGTCTTAGCTCAAATATTGCCTCCTCAGAGAGTCTGACCACTAAAAGTGGGCTTCCCCAGTGTCCATCTAATTGCCTTAATTATCTCCTTAATAGTACTTACAAAAGTCTGTAATTGTTTGTTTATATATTTCTATCTTTATGTTTATGTATTTTTGTCTATATATAATCTGCTGCAAAAGACCACTTTGAAGTGCTGAAGACTAAGGTGTGCCTAACCCCAAAAAAAAAAAAAAAACAAACTCAATGCCGTTGAGTTGATCCGGACTCATAGTGACTCCTCCTTGGGTTTCCAAGGCGGTATCACTACAGAAGTAGATTGACTAGCCTTCCTTCCTTGGTGGGTTTGAACTGCCAGCCTTCTGGTTAGCAGTCAGATGCCACCAGAGCATTTGACTGCTAACCAGAAGGCTGCGGGTTCAAACCCACCAGCCACTCCTCAGAAGGAAGGCTGGGCAATCTACTTCCATAGTGATCCCACCTCAACAACCCAAGGAGGGGTTGCTATAAGTCAGATCCAACTCCACGGCAATGAGACGTACCTAACCCAAGCCATAGTAATCTCGTTCACTTCATGTGCATGTGAGAGCTGGACAGTGAATAAGGAAGACCAAAGAGTTGATGCTTTTGAGCTGTGGTGTTGGTGAAGAATACTGAAAGTACCATGGACTGCCAAAAGAATGAACAAATCTGTCCTGAAAGAAGTACAGCCGGAATGCTCCTTGGAAGTGAGAATGGCCAGACTTCATCTAACCTACTTTGGTCATGTTGTCAGAAAGGACCATTCCCTGGAGAAGGATATCATGCTTGGTAAAGTGGAGGGTCAGTGAAAAAGGGGAAGGCCCTCAGTGAGATACTGACAGACACAGTGGCTGCAACGACGGGCTTAGGTATAGCAAGGACTGTGAGGCTGGCACAGGACCAGGTAGTGTTTCATTCTGTTGTACACAGTCGGAGCTACCTTGACGGCACCTAACGACAACAATCTATTTCTCTACTTGTTTAGTATCGTGCATTCCATGAAAGCAAGGATCTTGTCTGTTTGGTTCACTGTTGTATCCCCAGTGCCTAAAATAGCGCCTGACTCTAGTAGGCCCTCACTGAAGGAAGAGGTAGATGGGGTCTAGATCAAACAGCTTCACAAGTCCTAGACAGAGCACAGTGGAAAAGCACTTAGAGATTTTAATCAGAGATGCAACATGGTGAGATTTAGCTGTTTTAAAAAACCAGTGTGCAGTAGTGGGGAAAACAGATTGACGAAGGACTAAGGAAGGCTGCTGCAGTAGGCCAGGATAGAAAGGATATGAGAATTTAATAACATACACAAAGTACTTGGCACATAATGGTATGGAATAAGGGGAACCCCTCCTTGGAAACCCAAGAAGGGGTTGCCATGAGTCAAGTCCAACTTGATGGCAAATAATAACAACAACATTATAACCAGCATATAACCAATAATAATAAGTAGCTCGGGTGGCACAGTGGTTAAGGCATTTGGCTGCTAACTAAAAGGTTGGCAGTTCGAACCCACCAGCCACTCCATAAAGATTTAGCATTGGAAACTATGGGGCCGTTCCGTTCTATCCTATAGAGTCACTGAGTTTGAAGACTCCGTGGCAGTGGTTTATTATTATTACTAATATAGCAAGCAAGCAAGGACTACTTAATGACTACATTAGGAATTTAGAGAGAGAAGATTCCTGAATCTTTGAGCTTCTAATACCCTTCTCCAGCAATGAATGCTAAAATTTCTTATCTTTATCAAGTCATTTGACCTTTATTGTGGTTGATTGTGCATTCACATGCTGTGCTCCTGTTCGTAACTTTCATCCTGTCAGCTGGGAGAGGGAGCATTTCATGGAGAGCTCCTAACACCTTGGCAAGTCATCCAGTCCCTCCAAACTCAGTTTCATCATCTATAAAATGGAGTTCTAGCTCTTGTGATGGAGCCCTGGTGATGCAGTGATTAAAGCCCTCAGCTGTAAATTGAAAGGTCAGCAGTTTGAACCTACCAGCTGCTCCAAGGGAGAAAGATATGGCAGTCTGCTTTTGTAAAGATTTACAGCCTTGGAAACACTATGGGACAATTCTACTCTGGCCTATAGGGTCACTGTGAGTCTGAACCGACTTGATGGAAATTATTTGGATTTGGTTTATTGGGCAATCTACTTCTGTAGTGATACTGTCTCAGAAACCCAAGGAAGGGTCTCTATGAGTCAGATCTGACTCCACGGCAGTAAGTTTGGGTTTTTGGTTTCTTGTGACAGTCAGTGGATAAGTGCCCAGAAAATATTTTCAAAATGCAGAAGAAGGAATATTTTATTGTTATTAATTCATTCAATAAATATTTATTAAGCACCTACTGTGTGCTGGGCAAGGAGCTCTGGTGGCACAGTGACTAAGGCATCTGACTGCTAACCAGATGGTTGGCGGTGCAAATCCACCAGCCATTCTGTGGAAGAAAGACAGATAACATACTTCTGTAAAGATTGACTACCTCGGAAACCCAATGGGGATTGCTTTGAGATGGAATCAACTCGTTGGCAGTGGATTTGGTTTTTGGGTTTGTGTGCTAGGCACTGATAAGGGTGCTGGGAATTTAGCAATGGTGGGAAGGAAAAAATACAGTCCTTATGGGGCTGTCATTGCACTGAAGTCCCTTGAGATCCTGGGCTTTTTGGATTTGGCTCATATTTTCCCAAATTGTCAGATCACCTTGGACCCCTCTAGATCCTGGGCCCTACCACAATCTTACTGAGTCAGAATGGGGGAAGGGCCTGGGGATGTATTTATTTATTTATTATAATATCTTAATGCACTATCCCCCGCCACACAGGTATTTTTAAACACAATCTCTAACGTTATTCAGAAAATCAGAGGTTAAATGGCTAAAGCTGCCTCCCGTTATCTTTTTCCTAAACAGTGATCAACCACTCAGCAATCTTCCATACATGTGTGTTTATCTACTGAATTTTCCAAAACAGTTCTAGTAAGAAGTGGCTTCAGATGGCTCCCAGGAAGAGCAAATCCAAACATCAGAACCAGCCTTGTGACCTTGAATGAGCAGGTGTGTGTGTGGGGAGGGATAGTGAAAAGCCCTTCTTGGCCTGTTCGTTTGTTTTCTCAGATACACATTTGTAATAAATTTTTTTCCATTTTAACCATTATTAAGTATATAATTCAGTGACATTAATTGCATTCACATGTTGTACAACCATCACCACTATCTATTTCCAAAAGTTTTTCAACACTCCAAACAGAAACTCAGTACCCCATAAACAATAACTCCCTCTCCCCTTTCCTCCCCGCCCCGGTAACCTCTAATCTTCTTTTGTATCTATGCATTTGCCTATATTTGTCCTTTTATGTCTGACTTATTTTGCTCAGCATAATGTTTTCAAGGTTCATCCATGTTGTAGCATATATCAGAACTTCATTTCTCTTTATGACTGTATAATATTCCATTATATGAATATGCCACATTTTGTTTATGCATATCCATTCACATGTTGATAAACACTTGGGTTATTTCTACCCCATTGTGGAAATAATGCTATTGTAAATAATGCTGCAGTGAACATTGGTATACAAGTTTCTGTTTGAGTCCCTGTTTTAAAGTCTTGGTTATTTACCTACTAGTAGAATTGTGGGGTCATATGCCACTCCTCAGAGGAAGATGGGGCAATCTACTTCTGTAGTGATGCTGCCTTGGAAACCCAAGGAGGGGTTGCTATGAGTTGGGGCCAACTCGACAGCACATAACAAGAGCAACAACAATGATAATTTTTGAGGAGTTGTCATTTTATATTTACACCTGCATTGCACAGGGGTTCTAATTTCTTCACATTCTTGCCGACACTTGCTGTTTTCCTGATGATAGCCTTCCTGTTGTTGAGTGATGTTTTGACTTAGAGTGGCTCCATGTGACAGAGTCGAATTTCCCTGTAGGGTTTCCTAGGCTATAATTTTTACAGGAGCAAATTGCCAGGTCTTTCTCTTCTAGAGCCCCTGGATGGGTTCGAGCCAACAACTTTTGGTTAGCAGCCAAGTGTTTGACCTTTGTGCCACCAGGACTCCATCCTAGTGGGCATGAAGTGGTATCTCATTGTGGTTTTGATTTTCCTTTCCCTGATAACTAATCACTTTGAGTATCTTTTTATGTGCTTATTGGCCATTTGTATATCTCCTTTAGAGAAATGTTTATTCAAGTCCTCTCCCCATTTTTCAGTTGAGTTGTTTATCTTTTTGTTGTTGAGATCCTGGGCTGTATTTTTGTCCAGCTCTGCCACTGAGCTTGCCACTGAGCTTGCTGTGTGTCTCTGGGTAGGTCACATTTCTGATCCGGATCTCAGTGTCCTCATTGCCATAATGAGGCTGCTTTTGTTGTTGTTATGTGCCATCGAGTCAGAGCTGACTCATAGCGACCCCTCCTTGGGTTTCTGAGGCAGTATCACTATGGAAATAGATTGCCCTGCCTTCCTTCCAAGGAGTGGCTGGTGGGTTTGAACTGCCAACCTTGTAATTAGCAGTCAAGTGCCTTAGGCACTACCCTAATGGAACTCCTATAATGAGGCTAGGATCTCCCAAATATCAGTTAATGGGGTAGTGCTGGGTTGTTTACATCAGAATTATTTGGAAATGATGGCAAGTTTGGCAATGATTATGGGTAATATTTATACAACATGATTAATGTAATCAATATCACTAAATTGCACACCTGAAAAATGCTGAATTGGCAAATGTTGTGCTATGTATCTTTTTACAGAAAGAAGAAGAAGAAGAATCACCCAGGGAATGTATTAAATATCCAGATTCCTGGGCCCCGTGAACTGAAGAGTCTGACGCAGTAGGTCTAGGATGGCATCCGTCACCTCCTATATAATTTAATAAACTTTCTGGGCAATTTTTATGTGCATCTAGGTTTAGGGTCTCCCTGGGCTAGATGAAACTCTCTCTGCCTCATTCTTCTCATCTTTAAAAAATGTAATCTTTACTCATATAGTAGGATTAAATAAATGAATTTATATAATGCACTTAGAACCATGCCTGACACATAGGAAATACTGTGTATATTTTCATTGTAGGTCAGCCAAGGTCCAATGAGGAAAAGAGAAACCACTGTATTTAAAGTGAGGGAACTGAATGCAGAAGTGATGGAGAAGCTGAGAAGCCAAACAGGGAATGGTAATATACCCTGGAGGTTAGGCATCAGGAAACCATCTAACCCTTGGCAGGAAGGAGAAAGGGAAAAGGTGGTGTTACTGGGGCCCAGAGTCTGGGGTCGCCTGGCAGAACCTGAACCCACAGTAAGAGCTGGAGCTGCAGAAAAGACACACCCACTGCCAAGACACTGCTGAGAAAGGAAGTGAAATACCCTGGCTTTTCCCTTTCTCCTGCCTTCCAGTCTCCTACCAAGCCTCCTATTGGCTGAACCCAGCAGGAAGTCATATCTCAAGCGAGCATGGGAAACGTAGTCTGCAGGAGTCAACCCTGATTTACAAGAGAAAGGTGAAGAATAGATCTGAAGGCAAATGATTATTTATTATGATGATGATTTTCTTTAAAGTTCTTGTTGGCTCTACAGTTCTCAGAGTTTCTGAACTTTAGTCAACCACTGGGAATCAGAGCTTCATGAGTGCTTATTGATTAATTGATTCCTTGCCCTCAATGTACACACATACGTAAATGCTTGGCCTCAGCTGCAGACCTTGGCAAAAAAAAAAAAAAAAATCACTGGTGCTGAAGCCAACACAGCCCCGCCTGGGATTCAGGGAAAGTTAAGGTATACGGATCCTGTTTCTAGGCAGAGATGAGCTGCCTCAGCACCTGTAAGCATTCAGAAGTGATGAATAGGAAGGGCTGGCCAACAGAGTCATGGGACAAAAAGGAGCGTACCAGAAAGCTCAGGAACAGATTTACAGAGTCAGATTGTGGAGTCATCTGTGCACAGCACTGGGTGAGGAGTCAGGCAGTGAGTCAAAAAAGGGGCCAGGAAATAGGACCTCACCCAGCTTTTAGGCTACTTCCTAGAAAAGCCAAGGGTAAACTGGGACTGGAAAACACAACTTATCTTTGGGACACATCCCTGTAAGTGTGTCCCCGTGGGAGTGGAGCTCTGGGGATTTTGCTACCAAAAATGGGGGGAAAAAAAACCCTCTTTCTAAATGTTTCTTGGAAGACCCAGAATTTAACCTTGGACTGGAGGCAAATATGTTTATTTTGAGAGGTTCTTAAGAGGAAGGATCTGAGTTCTTCCTAATATCCCAAAAACCTGCTTCCTGAATTTATTCTTCCAACAAATATTTATGGATAGCAGGTTGCCAACAGCTTCAGCAAATGCTTTCAGAGTGGGACAAACCTGAGTTAGAACCCTGGCTCTGCCTCTGTCCTGGCTGTGTGGCCTTGGGCAAGGGATGTAACCTCAGCTTCCTTGTCTGTGAAATGACACTAATATGATCCCCCTCACAGAATTGTGAGGATCATAATGAGATCATGCATGAGAGGACTTAGCACAGAGCTTAGGACTTAGCCCCCAGGAAATGGTAGTAATTCATTTTAGAATACCTCCCCCCCCCAAAAAAAAAACCCAAACCCATTGCCATTGAGTCAATTCAACTTCGATTATTTGTATGACACTTTGCAAAACACTTTCCCCATGTTAACTCATTGGATCTTATAACAGTTGTATGAGTTGGGTCTGGGGCCTACCATTGATTCTGTTTCTACTATGCATCCAGTACCCTGCCAGATACTTAACAATTATTGATTTCATTCATTCAGTAAATATTTTGAGTATCTGTTATATGCCAGACTTATCCATGCACTAATCCCCAGAAGTGAGCAAAGAAAACAAAAACCTATGCCCTCACAGAGGACACACTCAGTGGGGAAGAGAGACAATAAATACAATTTAATGAACACTTGTGTTTACACTGTTCTAAAATGCTTTACAAATGTTAACTTGTAACCTATGAAGAAGGTATTACTATGCTTATTCTGTTTTACAGAGGATGACATGGAGGCACAGGGAAAGTAAAAGTCATTTGCTCAAAATCTTCACAACCAGGAAAAGCTGGATTCAAAATTCAAAGCCAGGCAGTGTGTCACCAGAGTCTTCGCTCTTAATTATTAGTCTATATTCCTCTTAATTATCATCACACACACACATACACATACTGATAAATCAGGGTGTGGTAAGTACTATGAAAAACATAAGGCAGGGAAAGAGGAAATGGAAGGAGCCCTGGTGGTGCAAGGCACTCAGCTGTTAACCAAAAGGTTGGTGGTTGGAACCCATCCAGAGGTTCCAAGGTAGAAAGACCTGGAGATCTGCACCTGTAAACATTCTGCTGCCATCAAGTAGATTCCAACTATAGTGACCCCCATAGGGTCTCTAAGGCTGTAAATCTTTACAGAAGTAGATTGCTCCATCTTCCTTCTGCAGAGCAGCTGTTGGGTTCAAACCATTGACCTTTTGGTGAGCAACCAAATGCCTTACCCAGTGTTTCACCAGAGCTCCTTCCTGTAAAGACTGCAGCCCAGAAAACCATATGGAGCAGTTCTACTCTGTGATATGGGGTCCCTACGAATCGAAATCATCTTGAAGGCACCTAAGCACAACAAGGGGGAACAGAGAGTGATGGCACTGTCTATGCAAGTGGTCAGGGAAGGTCTTTGTGAGAAGTGCATTTGAGCAGAGGTCTGAAGGAAGTGAGGGGGAGAGGCAGGCAGCCACCTGGGGGAAGAGCAATCCAGGCAGAGGGAACAGCAAGTGCTAAGGTCTAAAGTGGGAGTATACCTTCTGTATTGGAGGAACCACAGGGAGACCAGTATGGGAGGGGCAGAGTGAGTAAGTGGTAGAAGATGATGCCAGAGAATGAAAAATGGCTCAGCTTCAGCACCTGGAAGAATACAAAGACTGTAAGAGGACCTCTTTGGGGGAGACAGTCAGGAGTTCAGTTTGGGATAATTCTCACCATCACCCTTCAAGTAGGAATTATTAGCTCCAGTAGGCTTAGCAGGGTCAAATGCCTTGCCCTAGGTCACCTAGACAGTCATTTTCAGTGGCCAGATACAAACTCAGGCCAGCCTGACCCTAACTCCAATGCCATGAGTCTTCCCTAGTTGGACGCTATGGGAAATTCTGGAGAAGTGATAGTCTGATAGTCCTGATCCCTGATTCCAAGGAGCTTCCAGGAAAGAAGGTAAGAGGTAGTAAAGAGTGAGGCAGAAAAGACAACCCGAGGAAAGTACTAGTGCCAGAGATTTTACACAGTAGCAAGTAGCACATGTTTAAATGTGAAATGCAGATGATGCACAGAGAAGGTGCAATTCTTAGTAAAAACAAAAAGAGCAAAAAAGGCCCAGTCATATTTAGGTGGAGTGTGTTGGAGATAGACATCTGGCAACCAAAGAAGGCCATGCTTTGTTGGAGGTGGGAAGGTATAGAGAGAGACCCAGGGTTCTACCTGGGCAAGTCTCTCTTCACAGGTTGCCCCCAGAATTAATGCTTTCTCATTGTGAAAAATGTGTATCCCCGTGTCTGATGTCTCCCCTGAGCTGGGATATCCAACCACAGCCTCTTCAATGGGCCACTACTAGGCATCTCTGAACATGTCTCAAATGGAATTTCTAATCTTCCCCACACCCCAAACTTGCTCTTCCTGCAGTTGGATTTCCAAGAAGCAGACCCTGAGACAAGGATTGACACGCCAGTGACTTATTAAGAAAGTGTTCCCAGGAGGAGCTGGTACAAGAGTGGGGGAAGCAGGATAAAGAAAGGCAGGACGCCAAGCAATGGTGTGATTTCAGACAGAGTTGCCCAGAAGGTAGTTTCAGCCTGATCCAGGAGGGGAACTCTGGAGTGTAAGTCATACTTTGGAGTTTGTCTCCCAGGAGAAAAGGTAACTGGGCTTTCACGCTCCTGGGTCAGTTGTTTACTGACTGAGGGCTAAAGGCAAAGGGACTCCAGTGGCCAGAGGACAGACCTCTGAAGAGAGTTTCTGGGGTAGACTGTTTGAAGCATCAGCACACAGAAGCCAGGGAGAGGAGCTCAGAAACCTTAAAGGGGTTGCCAGGGCATGTGAGCAGGGCCCTGTCACTGTCCACTACATCTTCCCCATCTCAGACAATGGCACTGTTACCCTGCTAGAGCACCACCCCTGGCAAGTCCAGCTGTGGTCCAGAGCAGAGCAGGGGGCACAGGGGAAAATATCCCCAGGATCTCTCCTGCCCTTCATCAGCTGGCAGTGCCTCCCATCATCTAAACCCAACCAAGAGCCGGAGGGCAAGGAAGACCAGGTGATAGGGTATGTAAAGCCATCCTTTACTCCTTCCTCTCACTTCCCACGTCCAATCCTTCAGCCAGTCTTGTGGGCAGTACCTTAAAACCAGACTCGGAATCTAAGCATTTATCACTGCCCCCACAGTGAGCACCCTAAACCAAGCCATTTTCATCTTTTGCCTGGATGACTGCCATAGAATCCAGTGGACCTCCCTGCTCAGTCCTCATACCCTACTCTGTTCTCAACACCACACTTCTGCTCAACGCTTCCCCTCCCACTCAGAGAAAAAGCCAAAGTTTAAAGGCCTAGGAGGCTCTAAGAGACTTGTTCCCCAACTCCCTGACTCATTTCCTACTTGCTCACTCTACTGCAGTCATACTGACTTTTTTTGTGGTCCTAAGTAATCCACTGCCTCAGGGCCTGTGCCCTGGCCGGGTTTTCTCTGCCTACACTACTCCTTTCCCCAAGCTTCTCAGTGCTTCCCTGTTTGCTCTATCCCTACCTGTCAACCGCATTGGACTTCCTTACTCTAAGGCTTCTGGTTGGGTTTAGACAATAGGAGGGAGGTGCTGCCAGGAGCTGAAGGTCTAGAGGAGAGAGATGTCGGGGTATCTTTTCCCCGTGCTCTCCCTGTTCTACTCTGAGCAGTGGCTGTGTTCCTGCTCCGGACCACAGCTGCCCTTGGGAGGGGTGGTCGTCTGCTCAGGCTCCCACCAACTTCCAGTAACAGCGTTCTCCCTTCGCCCTTCCTGCTGCTGCTGGTCTCTGGTGCCTCAACATCCTTGCTGGTCCCTGACCCCTGCCCAGGCCTCTAGTCCCTTCATTAAAGACTTGAACCACTGCATTCAGTTTTCCACTAAACCCTGATTGAAGTACTTTCCAGATCACCCTGTTTACAGTTTCCAACCCCACCCTGAGATTCTGCACTGCTCATTTTGTCCTTGATCTCCACATGCATATCTAACATATTAGAGTTGTCCCTCATTATCCAAGGGAGATTAACCCCAAGAGCCCCTTGGATTCTAAAGTCCGCAGATGCTTCAGTCCCTTACATAAAATGGCATAGAGTTTGCATGTAACATACACACCCGTATAGTTTAAATTGTCTCTGGATTGCTTATAATACTGAATACCTTGGAAATACTATGGAAATAGCACTTCATGCTCCCTCGTAGCCTTTGAGGGATTGCTCTGACCACTTATTTGCTACCCCCGCTGAATATTTTATATCTATGGTTGGTTGGGGAGCTCTGGTGGCCTAGTGCCTAAGGCTTTTGACTGCTAACCAGAAGGCTGGCGGTTCAAACCCCACCAGCCACTCCTCAGAAGGAAGGTTGGGCAATCTACACCTTAGTGATACAGCCTGGGAAACCCAAGGAGGGGTTGTCATGAGTGGGATCTGACCAGGGGGCAGTGAGTTTGGATTTGGTTTTTGTATGGTTGGTTGAATCTGCGAATGCGGAATGGCGGACACGGAGGCCTGACTGTATATGTTTGTTCTATTTCTCTGTTCCCCACACCCTGGAATGGAAGGTCGAAGTGTGCAGGGATACTCATCTGTTTCGTTCAGTCTTATATCCCCACTGCTCAGGACAGTGCTCGGCACATAGCAGGCTGTCAGCTTTATTTGCTGAATGAATGAGTGAACAACGCACGGACAACAGACAGGGAAGCTACAGAGAAAACAGCCAAGTGGTCTATGCGGCAGGCAGAAGAGCTGACTCCCAATTTCTACCCTCTTCTCCCCGCCCCCGCCCAGAATGCTGAGTACCTGGAAGGAGGCGGAAATGAGCGCACTCAACAACCCTCCAGCTGGGTGTTTAGTTAATTAGGGCCTGTATCCCGAGGCTCGTTTGTGTTTAACTGTCCGCCTAATGGCTTCATCTGGCTCTGGGCGGGCCCAAGGGAACCTGCCAGGCGAGGATAAGCCCTGACACCCGCTCCGGTCTGGGGCCTGCTTCGCGCCTTGCCTGGAGCGGGCAAGGACAGAGCCCCCTGTAGGAGCGCGAGGCCAGAAAGGCGCGGCTTGGCGCGGAGCTCAGCGAGCTGCAGCGGGGCTTTTCCCACGCGCTGTCCACCCTCCATCTCCAGCTGCTGGGACCACCGGCCGGATAACGGAGCATTCCCGTGATGCCAGATGCCAATCGCTCGCTTTACCCTCAGCCGTGAAATTGAAGGATTACAGCGTTTCCTAGTCATCTTAGTTGGGGAGTATGGGGGAGCTAGAGAGGAGAGAACAACTGACTAGGCGAAAGAGGAGGCCAAATGAGCCGCATCCTAGCGGTATCTCTACGGAAGTAGATTGCCCAGTCCTCCTCAGGATAGAGTGATAATACCACTTAATATGTGGGCACTAGCTGTGTACTAAGTACTGAGTTGAAGCTATGCCTATATGTATTAACCAGTTTAATTCTAGTACTTTAGAGGGGGAGTCCCCGGGCAGTGCAGTTAAGACTCTACACTACTAGTCAAAAGGATTGGTGGTTATAACCCACCCAGAGGCATCCAGAAAGATGTTGTTGTTGTTGTTACTTGCTGTGGAGTCAGACCTGACTCATAGCGACCCCTCCTTGGGTTTCCGAGGCAGTATCACTATGGAGCTCTGGTAGCATAGTGGCTAAGTCACTTGCCTGCTAACCAGACGGCTGGCGGTTCAAACCCACCAGCCACTCCTCGGAAGGAAGGTTGGGCAATCCTACTTCCGTAGTGATACTGCCTCGAAAACCCAAGGAGGGGTCGCTATGAGTCGGGGCCGACTCGACGGCACATAACAACAACAACATCACTATGGAAGTAGATTGCCCCATCTTCCTAGGAAGGAAGGTTGGTCTGCCGGGAAGATAGGTCTGCCAATTTGCTTTTGAAAGGTCACAGCCTTAAAAACCCCGTGGAGCAGATTTGGGTTTGCCGTGAGTTGGGGAGTGAGTCCATTAACATTTTAGAAGGTTGTTGTGTTGTTAGGTGCCTTTGTTAGGTGCCACTCATAGTTAGCTCATGCACGACTGAACGAAACACCACTCAGCTCTGCACAACTTCACAGTATTTGCTGAGCCTGTTGTCGGTCATAGCCACTGTGTCAATCCATCTTGTTGAAGGTCTTCCCCCTTCTTCCCTGACCGTCCACTTTAGTAAGCATGATACCCTTCTCCAGGGACTGGTCCC